>NC_053391.1:31139853-31457353 GCF_905171765.1 Bufo bufo | reverse complement strand
ATCTATCTATCTATTATCTATCTATTATCTATCTATTATCTATCTATTATCTATCTATTATCTATCTATCTATTATCTATCTATTATCTATCTATTATCTATCTATCTATTATCGATCTATCTATCTATTATCTATCTATCTATCTATCTATTATCTATCTATCTATCTATCTATTATCTATCTATCTATCTATTATCTATCTATCTATCTCCTATCTATCTATTATCTATCTATTATCTATTATCTATCTATCTATCTATTATCTATCTATCTATCTCCTATCTATCTATCTATCTATCTATTATCTATCATCTATCTATTATCTATCTATCTATCTATCTATCTCTCATATCTATCTATCTATCTATTATCTATCTATCTATTATCTATCTATCTATCTATCTATCATCTATTATCTATTATCTATCTATCTATTATCTATTATCTATCTATCTATCTATCTATCTATCTATCTATATATTATCTATCTATCTATTATCTATCTATCTATTATCTATCTATTATCTATCTATTATCTATTATCTATCTATCTATTATCTATCTATTATCTATCTATCTATTATCTATCTATCTATTATCTATCTATTATCTATCTATCTATCTATTATCTATCATCTATCTATCTATTATCTATCTATTATCTATCTATCTATTATCTATCTATCATCTATCTATCTATCTATTATCTATCTATTATCTATCTATCTATTATCTATCTATTATCTATCTATCTTTCCATCTATCATCTTTTCTACTTTTCTCTTCCTTCCCTCCCCCTCCCCCTATGATGTCCTCTCTCGGACTGGTCCTGCCCCTCTTCTCCTCCACCGGGCTATGTTTGCCTTATTTAAGTTGCTCTTCTCACATCCACCAACACAGTCGTTATTAGCTCTGGATCTGGTGATTTCTTCTCTATTGACTGGGAAGGCAAGTGTGACTATGACTTTATGTAACTGCTCTTCCTTCTCATTTATTGATTTTACCTTTAGAATTTTAGTAGATTTTCTACATCTCCGTTTTCCTCATTTTCTGGGGTTTTATCTTCTATTAGTTGCATTTCTTTGTCATTGGTTATTGATCTGTTAGGTTTTGTATTTTTGGTTTTTCGTGGTTATATTCAGTTTATGCTTTTCTACATCTCTTCACTTTGCTGCCATTTGTGTATTCTCTATTGACCACAATTAAGATGATTTCCACTCTTCTAGTCACTAATGTTTGCAGTGGAAGGACATGAATTTAGTTTCTAAGAAATTTATGTCTTATTTTATTCATTCGTTATAACTTATTGTCTTGATGGCCGTAAGAATCACTCAGTATAACTTTCAGATTATACTAAAAGTTACTCCCTTAAATAACAGTGAGACGGGTCAGAAGATCACATTATTGGGGGTCCACAAGCTCAAATCCCCACCGATTCCCAACGATGAGGGGCTCCACTTTATATTATGATACAAATTCCATGTTGCTGAGTTCTGAAGGAGCGGACTGGAGCAGCAGGTCCTCTTTATTTTATGGATTGAGGAAGTCTAAGAACATGCACCCCCCATCAATGGTGGAATGGTAGAAGATGAATTAAAGGGACTGTTCATCATAAAAGTGTGATTTACTACAGTGATGGGGCTTTATGAGACAAAGCCATTCTGTACAGGCTTATTTAGTGGTGTGTTTAGAAGATAGGGGCCCAATAAGCAAAGATAGTTATGGGGTCCACATTGTGGTGCTGGGTTTGGCCACCCAAGACAAAAGGGCCTGATATTTTTTGTCTCCTTCACGTCCTTCCCATGACTCTTGGGCCATTTCCATGCCCCTTGGTTGCTAACAGGGCAGTGCATGTAAGGGCCCCTAAGTCGGTCGGCACAGGGTTTCCCTCTGTGGTATATTCGCCCCAGAACTCCCTTTTTTTTTTTTTTTTTTTTTTTTTTTTCGCACAATGTAGTTGATTGAAACATAGCAATAGCTGGTTCCAGGGTTGTATATCTCACATCCTGGTAGTGACCCTAGGGTCCCATAAGGACCATTGACAGATTAACCCTTAAGTGATCAGTCTGTTTTGGGTCTTAAAAACCAAGCAATTTGTTATTTTATTTTTCCGTCGCTTCCTGAAAGCTATAACTTTTTTATTTTTCCATCTACGTAGCCGTATAGGGGCTTTTTTTTCCCCTGTGGGACGAGTTGTAATTTTTAATGGAACCATTTTGGGGTACACTTAACTTACTGATTAAACTTACTTTTATTAACTCTTTCTAGGAGGGATGAAAAAACAGCAATATTGTCACTGAGTTTTTACATTATAAATTGTTTGACATAAATAACAATAATAACCTTGTTCTCTGGGTCAATATGGTTACAGCGATACAAAGTACATGGAGATTTTTTTCTACTTTTGCACAATAAAACTCCTTTTTTTTTCTTTTTAAATTGTGCATCCCAAAACCTATAACTTTTACATTTTTCTCTGTCTGGAGCTGTCTGAGGGTTTTACTTTTTATTGGTATCTATTTGGGGTTCATTACGCTTTTTGATCTCTTTTTATATCGTTTTTGTTGGCAAAAAACTGCAATTCTAGTTGTTGTTGTTTTTTTTTACGACATTCAGCAGACAGGATAAATTGCATGATAATTGCGTAGTGCAGGTCATTACAAACGCAGAGATACCAAATATGTGGAGGTACAATATAGGTACAATATATTTTTTATCTTGGAGATTTTTTATCATGCTCTATAATGCATTGTACAATTTGCGCTGTCTAATTGCATTTTACTGTCTGTGCTATACTGACAGTCACCATCAGGGGGCGCCAGAGGGGCACGACTTTATGGGAAACATTGGAGGCAGGCCTGGGGCCTTCATTTGCTTCCAGGCTACCATGCACAGACATTGGCACCCCACAATTTAATTTGTGGGGTGCCAATAGGAGACAGAGGGAGTCAGTTCCCTTTATAACCACTTAGATGCCGCAGTCGCTATTGACCACGGCATCTAACAGGGTAAACGGCCTGGATCAGTGCTTCTGCCAATCTGAGCCGTTAGAGCAGGAGCCCATCTCTGATGTGAGAGCTGAGTCCCCGCTCTCCGCTGCATGGGAGACCCGTTCAGCGCATACACTGGGCCGCCGTAAAAAGGTGTATGGGTGGTCACAGGGGTTGCATCATCTCACACATTGATGACATATTGTTAGGATATTCCATCAAGGTCAGAAAGGTGCGGGTCCCCAATTGAAGGATAGCATGCCACGGCATGCGTGGCGTGCTTTCCTTTCATTGCTATGGGAGTTCCAAAAATAGCTGAGCGAACGCATTCGGCTATAGCAGCGAACAGAGAGCACATCAAGCAAAACTTTCAGAACCCCTATAGCTGCTAATGGAGGGTGAGCGTGCATGTGTGGCTGCTCTACCTTCACTTCAGGGGGGCTGTTTTGGAGACAGGAGTGGGTCCCAGAGGTGGGAGCCACACCTATCTGACACTAATGGCATATCATATGCCACAAATATGTAAGGTGAAATACAATTAGAAAACGGACTGGCACCTGCCAAACCATCCATTTGCATATACTGCAGAATACATTTTTTCTAATGGATAGTTTAGGGTTAATTACAGTATTCCAATAATATCAGTAAAACCTAGTATCTCTGGTGGTCTAGGGAGATGAAGGGGTTAATATCCATGAAGATCTGGGGTGGTTAGGGGTTAGTATCTAATATCCCTAGATCGAGTGATTAACACATAACATTATAAAATAATATAGTTTATTTTTCTATGGTTTACGAGGGGTTAATGGTGGTGGTCTTGGGCAGGAAAGCTCACCAATAACTTTTTATTTCATCTAAACAGGTCCGGAATGCTTATAGGGGTCAGATATTGGATTTTCTGATCTCTAAATCCAATGCTTCTGTTCACATTATCTGGTAAAATAATAAAACACCACCTGCGACCACTAGAGGGAGCTGACTGCATACATATTCATACAGCTCACATTCCACTGAAGAATCGGAGCTCCCCCTAGAGGTGGCAAAAAGCATGAAATCATGTAACTGCCATATCCCTGCCTGAGGTCCTTGGTGTACGGAAGACCTCAGTGCGGACCTTATTTCCTTGTGAGTTGCTTTTACTTTGGTTCATTGAGTGTATGAACTGGTAAGAAGTCCTTTTGGCAAAAAAAAAAACATGCGACGACCCCTGTGAAAACTGGTGACCCATCTTTCCCAGAAACTGATATAACTAAGAGATGGCTTAACAGAGTTGTAACTAACTTGACCTAAGAAGAAGACTCAATGAATATTTGCCGGGGATATCATCAGGGACGGATTAAGGTTGGTGGACGTCCCTGGGCAAAACATTTGTTGGGGGTCTCCTCTTGGATGCGGCTACCACCTGACCCCCAGCCACACACAGGAGAGGTGGCTATGCCATTTAAATCTAAGAGCCCCTGCCAACGTAGACTTCAACTGAGAGAACCTCACTCAGGCCTTGCCACCTCTTATATAACCTTATCACACAACTATCTAAGGACCGCATGTACATTAGAGTTAGGGGGTCCCACGGGCGAGCCAATGCCTTCTCAAATAGCTGATTGGGTGGGGGGGGGGGGTGGTCTCTAGTGTCAGACCCCCACCGATCAGATACTGATGACCCCTACAGAGGAAGTCATCAGTAGAAAACTCCTGGAAAACCCCTTTAAGATTTCACCAAGGTTAGTTCAAGTGCGGAAGTATGCAGCCACTAGGGGGAGCTCATTGCAAATGAGGACGCCTCTGCTGACGCCAGTGATTGGCTGCAGTGGTGACCTGTGCACAGAACGCACATAGGACTTTTTTATTTGTTCGTTTAGGAAGTTTCCAGGGGTTGCCCGAGTTTTTATATAACGCAACCCCTTTAAGTAAAAAAGCAAAGCCACCTATACAGACTTGAAATAAATCGGTGCAGACTATGAGCTTGCCTTGCTGAATTATTCTGATTGAGAGAGAACCTCGTGCCTAAAAGTCTAGAGGACGGAAAATATTTCTGTAAGGGATAACTCACATCAGCGTCTAATTTATATTTTTACACTTCTGTCCCAGAAACAGATTTGCTGCGTCTCCAGCCCCGTGTGAGGTTCCTGGTAATGTACACTGTCTGCGTGCTCACCTCCGAGCCTCTGTCAGCGTGACAGGAGGAACGCCGAGGGATTTAGCGGCGAAATCTCCATGTTTCACTGTAACAAATTTCACTTACTTAATAAATTAAACATTATATTCGGCGCTGTGCTATGTCAACCTGAGTGGTTCTTAAAGGGGAAGGCATTTTATGGCCATCGAAGGCCCAGCCATGTTCTATTTCCAGGGGGGTTAGAGGTCATCTGCTCTTGAACATCTATTATTTGTTAGAAGAGTCCAGAAAATAAATTGATCCCCACAGATCAGTTGTAGGAATTACTAGTAATCCCTAGTAATCCCTACAGCGCCACCACAGGGGAAATTAAGCATTACATGGTTCACCATTGAAAAGTTCTGCAAAGTCCTCCATAGCACAAGACATTATTTGGCTAATTGATGGAAGTCAAGGATGATCGACTTGAGAATGCCCGATCTGAAGGTGGGTTTTCTAAACCTGACTACCCTCTTAACATCAACCCAAGATACCAGCGAGGCGCGGAGTCAAAATTGCACCGAATCCTTCATATGACAAGCAGAACAAGGAAAGCTAAGGCAGCTCGACCCATCAAACAGCTCTTATATCTCAGCTTCGTGGACCCCTGTGAGGTCCTGTACTTAGACATTGATGATCTATCCTGAGCATAGGTGATCAGTATCAGATGGGTGGGGATCTGACTCCCGACACCCCTACTGAACGGGCAGCCACCAGCAATGGAAGCAGAAGGCTCTGTCCACTGTGGTCTAGTATCTGGAGCTCAGCCTCCATTCACTTAATTAGCAGGACACCAACGTGGACATTACACAGTGGACGCAGCCTTTTGCTGATGACCCCATCCATTGTAACGTTTCCAGTGCCGACGGCTGGCCGAAACAGCATTCAAAGGATGAGTGGGGTGCCTATGATCAAGTCACCCATCGGGGACCCATACCCATGGCCAGACAGTCAAGGATCCATTGAAGGCCCAAAGATTCACTTGACCATATTTCCTAGTGCTAGGACATATTTAGGTGTCCTTGCATAGAATGACTACAGTACCTAGAGATATAGGCCAGTGCAATAGAGTTAGAAAAAAATCAACATGAAAAAGTAAAAGGAATAAAAAGTCATGAAAAAAAAATCTGTAAAAGACACATAGCTTGTTTTTTACAGGACAAGTTGTACTTTTTAATGGGATCATTTAATATTGCATATAATGTAGTGGGGAAACTTTCCAAAAGGGGAAAAATGGGGGGAAAAAAAACACAATTCTAACATAGTTTCACGGGTTTTGTTTTTGTAATGTTCCATATGTGGTAAAAGTGTCCTGTTTCCATCATTTTCTGGATCAGTACGATTACAGCGATATCATATTTTTAATACTTAAATAAAAACTTTGTAAGAATTTTTTTTAATTTTATTTGCAGCAGCATATTCTGATCCCTATAACTATTTTATAATTGCATCTATGGAGATGTCTGGGGGCTCTTTTTTTTGGGGGTGTGTATCTCTTTTTGATCACTTTTAAAAAAAAAATTTTTAGGGAGGTGAAGCAACAAAAAGGCAGCAAAATTTGAATGGGACTGATTTAAAATTTTTCAATTTTTTGTATATATATATATATTATATTTTTTTTACACTTATATTAAGTCCCCTTAGGGGTCTTGAACATGTGATTGTTTGTCCCATAGACTGCAATGAATTAGTATTGCAGTCTATAGGGGTTGCGTCATGTTCCCATGAAGCTCTGCCACCTGCAGGCCTCCATTGGAATTACTGCTGTGATGGCCTTGGATCTTTCAGACGGACGGAAGCTATCACAAGGAACAAACGGCTCTCCCGAGGAAAGCCACCTCAGATACCATGGTCTCAATTGACCACATCTGAGGGTTAAAATCACTGTGATCGGTTTTAAAGTTATGGCTGTACGATATATACTTACATACAGTCAGGTCCATAAATATTGGGACATCGACACAATTCTAACATGTTTGGCTCTATACACCACCACAATGGATTGTAAATGAAACGATCAAGATGTGCTTTACCTGCAGACTGTCAGCTTTAATTTGAGGGTATTTACATCCAAATCAGGTGAACGGTGCAGGAATTACAACAGTTTGCACATGTGCCTCCAACTTGTTAAGGGACCAAAAGTAATGGGACAATTGGCTTCTCCGCTGCTCCATGGCCGGGTGTGTGTTATTCCCTCAATATTCCAATTACAATGAGCAGATAAAAGGTCCAGAGGTCATTTCCAGTTTGCTATTTGCATTTGGAATCTGTTGCTGTCAACTCTCAAGATGAGATACAAAGAGCTGTCACTATCAGTGAAGCAAGCCATCATTAGGCTGAAAAAACACAACAAACCCATCAGAGAGATAGCAAAAACATTAGGCGCGGCCAAAACAACTGTTTGGAACATTCTTAAAAAGAAGGAACGCACCGGTGAGCTCAGCAACACCAAAAGACCCGGAAGACCACGGAAAACAACTGTGGTGGATGACCGAAGAATTCTTTCCCTGGTGAAGAAAACACCCTTCACAACAGTTGGCCAGATCAAGAGTACTCTCCAGGAGGTAGGTGTATGTGTGTCAAAGTCAACAATCAAGAGAAGACTTCACCAGAGTGAATACAGAGGGTTCACCACAAGATGTAAACCATTGGTGAGCCTCAAAAACAGGAAGGCCAGATTAGAGTTTGCCAAAAGACATCTAAAAAAGCCTTCACAGTTCTGGAACAACATCCTATGGACAGATGAGACCAAGATCAACTTGTACCAGAGTGATGGGAAGAGAAGAGTATGGAGAAGGAAAGGAACTGCTCATGATCCTAAGCATACCACCTCATCAGTGAAGCATGGTGGTGGTAGTGTCATGGCGTGGGCATGTATGGCTGCCAATGGAACTGGTTCTCTTGTATTTATTGATGATGTGACTGCTGACAAAAGCAGCGGGAGGAATTCTGAAGTGTTTCGGACAATATTATCTGCTCATATTCAGCCAAATGCTTCAGAACTCATTGGACGGCGCTTCACAGTGCAGATGGACAATGACCCAAAGCATACTGCAAGAGCAACCAAAGAGTTTTTTAAGGGAAAGAAGTGGAATGTTCTGCAATGGCCAAGTCAATCACCGGACCTGAATCCGATTGAGCATGCATTTCACTTGCTGAAGACAAAACTGAAGGGAAAATGCCCCAAGAACAAGCAGGAACTGAAGACAGTTGCAGTAGAGGCCTGGCAGAGCATCACCAGGGATGAGACCCAGCGTCTGGTGATGACTATGCGTTCCAGACTTCAGGCTGTAATTGACTGCAAAGGATTTGCAACCAAGTATTAAAAAGTGAAAGTTTGATTTATGATTATTATTCTGTCCCATTACTTTTGGTCCCTTAACAAGTGGGAGGCACATATGCAAACTGCTGTAATTCCTGCACCGTTCACCTGATTTGGATGTAAATACCCTCAAATTAAAGCTGACAGTCTGCAGGTAAAGCACATCTTGTTTGTTTCATTTCAAATCCATTGTGGTGGTGTATAGAGCCAAAAATGTTAGAATTGTGTCAATGTCCCAATATTTATGGACCTGACTGTATATGACGTGAAAGGCTCTTAATCACTGAGCCAGCCTCTAGACTGTAAGTGAAGAAACATGGGTGTTCATGTGTGACATCTGCCGGGCGCAGCTCTCCCTGTGTCTTGTAATATGAATGCATGTTGCTGTCATGGGCAGTTGCCAACCACAAGTGGAAGGACAGGGCGAGGTATGGGAGACTCATAGCAGGGCAGGCGGCAGGCGGTGACAAGTGCTGACAATTGTAAATGGATTAGCTGTGGAATGTGAGCAGCACTAGAAATGTCAGGATCTGCTCAGCGTGAGCGAAAGTGTTAAAAAAAGACCTGCAAACACTGCTCAGCTGCCGAAACCCCAGACAGGCAGGGCACGGGTGACACCCCACAAAAATAAAAGGATTTCATACTCACTGCTTTTATGTGGGTTTATATCTTTAAATCGTAGTTAGATTATACCTCATATTAATATAATCTACATGAAAAGTAGAGTCACTGTCTACATATAAAGTATTTTACATCCTGTATTATACTCCAGAGCTGCACTCACTATTCTGCTGGTGGAGTCACTGTGTACATACATTACATTACTTCTCCTGTACTGATCCTGAGTTACATCCTGTATTATACTCCAGAGCTGCACTCACTATTCTGCTGGTGCAGTCACTGTGTACATACATTACATTACTTATCCTGTACTGATCCTGAGTTACATCCTGTATTATACTCCAGAGCTGCACTCACTATTCTGCTGGTGCAGTCACTGTGTACATACATTACATTACTTATCCTGTACTGATCCTGAGTTACACCCTGTATTATACTTCAGAGCTACACTCACTATTCTGCTGGTGGAATCACTGAGGATCTCATTCTTTTTTTCTTTTCTTTTTTTCAGTTTTAGGGATACTACCATATAATAATGTTATGTCCTATGACTAGGATCTGACCATGGCCTGACCCCAATCAGCAGTTTGAAGGAACTGGGGTCCCTTTGGTGTATCCCCTGTTCTGTGATACTTTTAGAAACCTCTTCTGCAATCCGTTCATTCTCAGGATCAGTGGGGGTCCTGGCAGTGAAACCCCCTCGATCAGTAATTGATGACATATTCTCGCACTATGTCATCACTTCTTATAGGTGAGTAAAGTTTACTTATTGGCAGCCTCACTGGTCAGCAGTACACGGGTCCTACTTCTGGCTCCTCCTCAGCAGAACTCCTGCAGTTTGGAGGAGTTTATACTGAGTGCAGGAAGGACACGCTTGTTACCGCTCAATGCAAGTCTTTGGGAGTTATAGAACTGACTGAGTACTCCCATAGAGCTGCATGGAGCGGCACTGTACATGCCTGCCACTCCACAAATATGCTCTGGACTTGCTGATAGAGAAGAATCAATAAATTGGGACCCTCGTACTAGTCATTTGTGGACCCCTTTGGGCACAAAACTCTGTGCTGCCCTGATGCTACAATGTATCAGAGCAGGTAAAATGTATCAGCTCACAGAGGATTGTAACAGACTCAGCTGTGAGAAGCATTCCAATTCATTGACAGCAAGCAGAGATCTTGAAAAACTGCAACAGAAAGTATGTTAGAAAGTTGCAGAGCTCTTCAGGATAGGCGTGTCCCAAGGATTATCTATCCAAAGAAGAGGCGATTAGCACCTGATTGGTGGGGATTTGACTGCTGGGACCCCCACTGATTGCGAGAACGGGGGTCCCATGTGTAAGGTCGTCTTTATGCACTGTACAAGGAATGCTCTTGCTCTGTCGAGGAATAATTCATTAGAAAGTGTGAACCCTGCCTGCGATTAGGCGGAGTATTTATATTAGTCATGTAACATGGTGCCTGCTAGATAAGCGCTGCAGACATGGGGCGGCTGCTGCCTTCCCTGCATTGTCTCCCCTGCCTAGATCGAGACTGGAATCTAAATCCCGTCCACTGTCTTACTGACCATCTTCCCGGGCTCGGCTCCCGCTCCCCCCGGTCGCCCTCAATGAGGTCCCCCGCCCCTCCCCGATTGCGGCCATATCTCCTCCAGACGTGTTAACGACTTGTATATTTACATCTGGGCAGCGCCAGCGGCTAAACACAAACGTGATGACAATAACAGTGGAAGAGGCCGCAGATAAAAAGCCCCATAAAGGACCATTTTTGTTACATTTTCTTCCTTTTTTATGTAACACGTTGATGTTTAAAAAGAGAAAATGAAAAGCTAAACACGTTTTTAACCCCTTTAGAAACCGGGCCACTTTTCCTTTTTTTTTTTTTTTGCATTTTACTTTTTTTTTCTCCCCATCTTCCAAAAGCCATAACTTTTTAAAATTTTCAGTTCAAATGGTGCACTTGTTGCTTGTGGAACAAGTTGTAATTTTTTAATGGCACCATTATTGGAAAAAAAATTTTTTGTAGGGTGGAATTGAAAACAAAAATGCAATTTCACCATGTTTTTTTTTTGTTTTGTGTTCACGGCGTTTCCTGTGCACTAAAAATGACAGGAGGTACGATTAGGGCAATACCAAATTTATACCGTTTCTATTATGTTTTACTACATTAAAAAAAGAAATAGAAACCTTTAAAAATTATTTTTTCTTTGCATTGTCATAACTTTATTTTTCATTTTTCTGTCTACAGAGCTGTGCGAGGGCTTGTTTTTTAGCAGTGCAAATTGCATTTTTTATTGGTACCATTTTGGGGTACATATGACTTTTTGATTACTTTTTTGGGGGGGCAACATGACGAAAAAACAGCAAATTGACTATTTCAATATTTTTTTTTCTGTTATGGTGTTTACTGCGTAGGAAAAATATTTTGACGTTTGGACATTTTTGGATGTGGCGATAACTATTATGTTTAGTTTTTTGCATAAATCAGTACTTATATATCCTAAATCAGTATATATATATAATTAAAAGAATATATTAAAAATTATTATCAAAAACACATTTACTGTCCCTTTAAATGTAAGATGCGGAGCTCTCGCATAAAACCTTTCTAAATAATATACAAGCACAATCTATAAACATTTAAAGGGACAATGTTTTTGATAATTTTTATTATATTGTTTTTATGATTATATATATATAGTACTGATTTAGTAAAGTATATGCTAATTGACAGTGAGCCGGACATTTTTTCCTTTCTTGCGTTGTACATTTTACCATCCATAGGTAGTTGGTGGGCTGTGCTCCAGTCCATAGATCGGGGATCATCTCGGACATCTTGTGTAACTTGTGTTATTTTTATATGTAAAATTGGGAAAGGGGGTGAATTGAATTTTGAATATTTTTGTGTTGTTTTTTTTTCATTGAATAAAAAAATAACTTTTGGAATACTATTGCAGTCTATGGGATTCTGACAGGCTGCCTACCAGGCTGCGCCTCAGGCTCAGATTCGCAGGCAGCTTGCTATGACAGCGCTGGGAGCCTTCACGGCAACCCCTCAGAGCCCCATGATTTTGCCAAAGGGAGCCCCCCCCCTCTGTCTAAGGGCTCATGCACATGAACGTATTTTCTAATCGTGTCCGTTCCATATTTTATGCGCACCGAATGCAGAACCATTCATTTCAATGGGTCCGCAAAAAAAAAAAAAAATTACTCCGTGTGCATTCCATGTCCATTCCGCAAAAAAACAGAACATGTCCTATTATTGTCTGCATTACGGACAAGGATAGGACTGTTCTATCAGGGGCCAGCTGTTCTGTTCCGCAAAATACGAAAATGCACACAGACGTCATTCGTATTTTTTGTGGACTGCAAAATACATACGGTGGTGTGCATGAGGCCTAACCCCACAGATGCCGTGGTCACTATCGATAGTGGCAAAGGCTTCAGCCCATGGAGCTCAGCTCTAACCACAGTCTCTACAGCACTGCCAGAAAGGGGTTAATTAGTGACCAGCTGGGGACATGCATGGTGCAGGAGAGGTGCTTTGTTGTACACCCACGGGGTGCACCAGGAGGATCTCCACCCAGGGCCACTTTTATGGAAAGCAATGGGCAAGATACAAAGGACCTTCCTTGCTGTTCATTTTCTTTTTGTCATTTCTTACGTTTTCTGATGGTGTCCAAATATGACTGCATATATTATCCCACATAATGCCGCCACATAGTGTCCAAGTAATACTCAGTATCCAAATAATACTGCCATGTATTCCCACATAATACTGCCATTATAGTGCCTGAATAATATGCAGTATCCAAATAATACTGCAATATAATTCCCACACACTACTGCCTTATAGTGCCCAAATAATAAGCAGTATTTAAATAATACTGCCATATTGATAATATATATTTTTTTTTTTATAGCGCCAACATATTCCGCTGCGCTTTACAGTCATGGGAGTCAGGTACAAACAAAGTCATAAATAACATAGCAGCCAACAAGTCAACAATTGAAACAAGAGGATTGAGGGCCCTGCTCGTAAGAGCTTACAATCTATGATATAGATCCCACATAGTACTGCCATATAGTTCACACATAATACTGCATACATATTCCACACCAACCCACCACATAGTGCCCAAATAATATGCAGTATCCAAATGCTAGCTCATAGTTCCCACATAATACTGCATAATACCCACCTTATATACAACCATCATATAGTGCCCAAATCAAATGCAGTATTAACATAATTCTGCATTACAGTTTCCAATTAATACTTTCATATATAACCAAACAATATGTACCACCCAAATAATACTGCCACATAGTTCTGCCATATATTACGCATAAAACATGATATAGTACCCAAATAATATGAAGTATCCAAGTTACACTCAATATAGTTCCCACATAGTACTGCAAGTACCCTCCCCCTTCCCCCAGAAAAAGTGGGCCCTGGGCAACTGCCCTGTTTGGCCCCCCCTTTACAACTAACTCGGTCTCCAACTTGAAGAGATACTGAACCTAGAACATTTTTATCTTCAAGAGGTTTGACAAATCGTATGCGGTCAAATCCAAAATGCTGCCGCCTTTTCCTCATCATAAAACAATCAGATAGATCTGACACATAGATGCCCGTTACTTCCTTCTCTTCTTCCCACAAGGGGGCTTAAAGGAGTTGTCCATGTAAATTTTTGTTTTTTTAAAGGAAACCTATTATTAGCATAATAATAATAAAAGAAACTATAATTCTACTTGCCATCCCAAACCCCTTTCGTTTCAGCACTGCCACTCCCATCCTCCCCTCCGCTGCAGCCAGGACGTCATGTTCTTTCTGACGCGATGATGTGTTCATATACCGCAGCCAATCACCGATTATCAGCAACGCACTGATGCAGTCAGGAAAACAAACAATGGCGGAGAGGATGAAATGGCAAAATGAAGGAAGTTCGAGATGCTAAGGATAATTTTTTTTTTATAATTTTTTGTAAAAATAAGGTGGAAAACCCCTTTAATTAAAGGGATAAGTGCTTAGCCTTCCTAAGTTGCATCACAGACAGTCAGTGATTTTCTACTACATAGGATTCGGAGTGTAACGGATCTCCTGACACCCCGACCGGGTACCTCCGTCGATAGTTGCTCCCAATGCCTCCTGAGGACTCCAAGCACTCAACTCGACACCTATACCACCACAGGAACAGCTCTTACAAGAGCTAGGAGTAATAGCCAGGAGAGTATACACGTATAGCAATCCCCACACACATGAGACGAGGCTCTATGTTGAATGTAAAGCAGGAACTCTTTATTGAGGGCTACCCGCCCGTATTTATGCAGGTCCCCATCTGGTGGACACTCCCCTAGGGGACCAGATGGAAGACTGACACAGGACAGATATGCAGCAATTCAGGATACACAGACACAACACATCCCCACAATGCATCATGGTTTCCTCCTCTCTGCCCTGGAGACACCCGAGGAGTAATTCAATTATCTCTCAGGACAAAGGGAAATCTCCAATACACATGTGGGGACAACAGGACAGAAATCACCATTTAAACATACAATGTCACAACCCTTACAGTAAACACAGACATTTAACATATCCCCAGATAGCTCAAGTCTGAGTGCATATTATTAGGTGAATGGCACTCAGACTACATGAATACAATAAAATTGACATGGAGCCAAAGGGCCAGATTTATCATTAGCTCAGGTCAGAATAATGGAGTGAAAAAGTCCCAAAAAAAGTCCCAAACGCTAAAACTGCGCACAAATTTGTGACTTTTTTCTGATCTGCACTATGCTCGCCAGTTTTCTGAAAGTGGGCGTGTTTTCTTATGTAAATTAATCTCTAGACAGATTTACTATTGGGACTATTTAAAAAGTCGCAAAAAAGTCGCAATTTCACTCCAGTGAGGACCATGCTTATCTTATGAGACTTTTTAATAGAACATGCGACTTTTTCATAAAAAAAAACATGCAACTTTTTCGTAAAGATGTGCGACTTTTGTAAAGCTGCTTACTGACGGATAAACTGCTACCATCAAACCACATTTATTACAGTCTTAAAGGACCGATCATAAATCTGACTTGGCTAAAACTGACTTTAGCCATATGTTAAAGGCTCATGGCTACATGGCATAGCTATCTACAATTCCAAAGACAGATGGTTCTGTCAGACACCTCAAAACCCCACTGTAACGGATCTCCTGGCACCCCGACCGGGTACCTCCGTTGATAAATGCTCCCAGTGCCTCCCGAGGACTCCAAGCACTCCACTCGACACCGATACCACCACAGGAACCAGGAACAGAAACAGCTCTTACAAGAGCTAGGAGTAATAGCCAGGGGAGTATACACAAATAGCAATCCCCACACACATGAGACGAGGCTCTATGTTGAGTGTAAAACAGGAACTCTTTGATGAGGGCTACCCGCCCGTATTTATGCAGGTCCCCATCTGGTGTATGCAGAGTGACAGACCCAGACCTCTTCAGCTGGAAAGATATTGTGGAGTTTTTCTGGGAAGAACCCCAGGGTGCGGGTGGAGATGGGACTGAGGTCTCTCCACCGGTCCTGCAGGGAATTGGGAGCCCAGTCTCCATTCCCCAGCGGCAGGCAGAGTTACAGGGGGCAGAGACAGTCGGTCCTGTCCCCCAGTGGCAATGTGATTTCTTGGGAATTGGGAGCCCAGTCTCCATTCCTCAGCGGCAGGCTGAGTTACAGGGGGCACAGACAGTCGGTCCTGTCCCCCAGCGGCAGAGTGTCCAGCAGGGAATAGAGAGTATAGTCTCCTTTCCCCAGCAGCAGGACAATGTATTGGGAGCGGAGACGGTCGGTCTCTCTCCCCAGCGGCTGGAAGTATGTATGGGAGAGGAGCTCGTTACCCCCTCTCCCCAGAGGCAGATTAACGCACCAGGGGGAGACAGTAATCCCCACAACAGTGCAGATGGGACCGTGGTTTCTGCACTCACAGCACAGGGGGTAGGGACAGTCGGTCCTGTCCCCCAGCAACAGGGCTGTTTAACCAAAGGGGAGACAGTCGGTCTCCCCCTCCAACAACCAGACTCCAACCAGGCTTCTTCCGTGGTAGCGCTGGCACCAGGGCAGAGTACCGCTGATCCCTGCCACAAAGCAACCTCCACTCCAAGCCAGGGAGCAACACAGACACCGGGAGTACCAGCTACCAATATAACTTTGGTGGACTCACTGGACGGAGACAGGCTACCAAATTCAACAGGTCCAGTATTTGGTTGTGGGTGGGCTGCTAGACTAACTCAGGTACCGACCGGTGTGAGGTCAGGTATCTGGTTAGTCTTCCCTGGGAGGGGGAGATGTGTGGTGAAAATAACCTCGCCACTGGGTTTTGGAGGGACCTGTTTGCCAGCCTCTTGCCTCAGGATTATGGCCCATACTAACTTTAAAGGAGAAGGTAGACCGGCCGCACAGCTTAAATCTGTGGAACTGTTTTGGGCAGGAAAGCCATGCTTGCGGTCGGCCAAATGTGACTTCCATGGAATTCGGGAACCCCTGCTTGGATCTGGGTGATTTTTGGATATGTTGTTCACCCAGATCAGAGCTATCCATGGATGTATACTAAATGTGTGGCGAAAATAACCTCGCCACTGGGTTTTGGAGGGGCCTGGTTGCCAGCCTCTTGCTCCAGGATTATGGCCCCTCTTATCAGCCCATGCAAAACTTAAACCCCATGGCGATTTGACTGTGTTTGTGGCATCTGAGCGCTCAGGTCCAAGCCATATGGGGACATGTGGGGTTTTGAGGTGTGTGACAGAACCATCTGTCTGTGTAATTGTATTGTATGTTATGTGAGGGTACCCAGATAGCTCATTTTATTGTATTCATGTTGTCTGAGTGCCATTCACCTAATAATATGCACTCAGACTTGAGCTATCTGGGAATTTGTTAAATGTCTGTGTTTGCTGTGGGGGTGTGACATTGTGTGTTTGGGTGGTGATTTCTGTCCTTTTGTATCCACATGTGTATTGGCAATTTCCCTTTGCCCTGAGAGATAATTGAATTACTACTCGGGTGTCTCCAGGGCAGAGAGGAGGAAACCATGATGCATTGTGGGGATGTGTTGTGTCTGTGTATCCTGAGTGCTACGTATCTGTCCTGTGTCACAGTCTTCCTTCTGGTCCCCTAGGGGCGTGTACACCAGATGGGGACCTGCATAAATACGGGCGGGTAGCCCTCAATAAAGCGTTCCTGTTTTACACTCAACATAGAGCCTCGTCTCATGTGTGTGAGGATAGCTATACGTGTATACTCCCCCTGGCTATTACTCCTAGCTCTTGTAAGAGCTGTTTCTGTTCCTGGTTCCTGTGGTGGTATCGGTGTCGAGTGGAGTCCTTGGAGTCCTCGGGAGGCACTGGGAGCATTTATCAACGGAGGTACCCGGTCGGGGTGCCAGGAGATCCGTTACATTGGTGGCAAGCGACCATGAAACTCCTCTCCCTCTGGCTTGTCATGCTCAGCTGTCCTGGGTAGGTACTGTGCCCCATACCACCAGAGCGTCTGGTAGGCATCTTCCAGCCACAGCTTCTGCTATGCTAGGTGTTCCAATATCTTTACCCATTCCTCCCGGGGCTGCTCTCCCAGGAAGGGCATCCGCAGGGCTACTCGCTTCTGCAACCGCTGGTCTTCCGTGAGGAGTCTCTCGTCCCGCATATACTCCACAATACCCAGTACCTGGTACCAGATGCCTTTGCGGACTGCATCTCGGTCATCCATGACACCCTCATTGTACTCCACTGCTGTTTCCATTCTGGTGCTGTCAGGGTCGCTGTACTAGGACATGCGTTGCCCTCAAATTGTAAAATCCATGGAATAGTGTCTCCTGTAGCTGTCCTTCTGGCTGTGGGAACGATCCCACTGTTGCCACCAATGTAACGGATCTCCTGACACCCCGACTGGGTACCTCCGTCGATAAATGCTCCCAGTGCCTCCTGAGGACTCCAAGCACTACGCTCGACACCTATACCACCACAGGAACCAGGAACAGGAACAGCTCTTACAAGAGCTAGGAGTAATAGCCAGGGGAGTATACACGTATAGCAATCCCCACACACATGAGACGAGACTCTATGTTGAATGTAAAACAGGAACTCTTTATTGAGGGCTACCCGCCCGTATTTATGCAGGTCCCCATCTGGTGGACACTCCCCTAGGGGACCAGATGGAAGACTGTGACACAGGACAGATATGCAGCAATTCAGGATACACAGACACAACACATCCCCACAATGCATCATGGTTTCCTCCTCTCTGCCCTGGAGACACCCGAGGAGTAATTCAATTATCTCTCAGGACAAAGGGAAATCGCCAATACACATGTGGATACAACAGGACAGAAATCACCACCCAAACACACAATGTCACACCCTCACAGCAAACACAGACATTTAACATATTCCCAGATAGCTCAAGTCTGAGTGCATATTATTAGGTGAATGGCACTCAGACAACATGAATACAATAAAATTGACATGGAGCCAAAGTCTTTAATTTCACGAACAGGCTCCATGGCATAGCTATCTGGGTACCCTCACATAACATACAATACAATTCCAAAGACAGATGGTTCTGTCACACACCTCAAAACCCCACATATCCCCATAATGTATACATCCATGGATAGCTCTGATCTGGGTGAACATCATATCCAAAAATCACCCATATCCGAGCAGGGGTTCCCAAATTCTATGGAAGTCACATTTGGCCGACCGCAAGCATGGCTTTCCTGCCCAAAACAGTTACACAGATTTAAGCTGTGCGGCCGGTCTACCTTCTCCTTTAAAGTTAGTATGGGCCATAATCCTGAGGCAAGAGGCTGGCAAACAGGCCCTTCCAAAACCCAGTGGCGAGGTTATTTTCGCCACACAGAGGATACTATGTCTCCTTATGGAGAGTGTCTAAATGGTGTGAGGAGTCTTAAAGGCCAGGCAACGCCCCTCTGGAATTCTGGGAAGAAAGGGATGCAAATGAGCTCTTAGCAAGCTCTGCCCCTACTGCCACCTGATGTAAAGCTGCTATCCTATAAGTCAATGTTCGACCTGACTTGGCCTACAAAACTCCTCACACCAATTGGGTGCTGTCCATAAGGAGAAATAGCATCCCCCGAATCCTGACCTAGGCCTCTCAGACAGTTAAGCCAGTACTCTCTGCTCTGCACTGATGAAGGGCAATCACCCTGAAACAGTTGCCTCCAGATGAGATGCTGGCTTTTTTAATAGTCATGTCTCAAGGCCTGTTTAAAAGGTCGACCATTGACTTATAGCTGCCTTACATCTGGTGGTATCAGAGGCAAAGCTTGCATTTCTAGCCCCGCCTAGGTAGACTACTTTTGTTTAATATACTTTAGCACTGGGATTTTCTATTTTCACCAGTAGTTTCCCTTTAAGTGTCAGACCCTTCAGTGTAATCTTTAATAACATCCGTTGTGCTTCAACCCTGAGACCATAAGAAGCGGAACAATTGATCTCTGTTCACACTCATCATAAATATCACGTTTCCTGTCTATAACTGTGAGACATGACGTAAAAATATCAAGAACTGAAAATATCCTAGAAAAAGTGAGTGGTCACCAGCACGGGGCCGTCACATCAGCTCCTCGCAACCTAGTCCTTCTTTGATTTGTTTGAGGAATATTATCACAGCTCATTTATTCTATTTATTTTTAGAACATTCTTAATATTTATACAGTTCATTACAGGTTGGGCAAGAAGTCGGTAACATCAGCAGAAGCGGGATTTATGGAGCAACGAGGAGAAGCAAGTCAGGAGCATGTGGGATGGCAGTACATGGCAGATAGTGACGGGGGTGGAGATGTGTGCCTGTCAACAGTAGTTATATCCTTGTACATAGGGGGCAGTATTATAGTAGTTATATTCTTGTACATAGGAGGCAGTATTATAGTAGTTATATTCTTGTACATAGGAGGCAGTAATATAGCAGTTATATTCTTGTACATAGGAGCAGTATTATAGTAGTTATATTCTTGTACATAGGAGGCAGTATTATAGCAGTTATATTCTTGTACATAGGAGCAGTATTATAGTAGTTATATTCTTGTACATAGGAGCAGTATTATAGTAGTTATATTCTTGTACATAGGAGGCAGTATTATAGTAGTTATATTCTTGTACATAGGAGGCAGTATTATAGTAGTTATATTCTTGTACATAGGAGTAGTATTATAGTAGTTATATTATTGTACATAGTAGCAGTATTATAGTAGTTATATTCTTGTACATAGGAGGCAGTATTATAGCAGTTATATTCTTGTACATAGGAGGCAGTATTATAGTAGTTATATTCTTGTACATAGGAGGCAGTATTATAGTAGTTATATTCTTGTACATAGGAGCAGTATTATAGTAGTTATATTCTTTTACATAGGAGCAGTATTATAGTAGTTATATTCTTGTACATAGGAGCAGTATTATAGTAGTTATATTCTTGTACATAGAAGGCAGTATTATAGTAGTTATATTCTTGTACATAGGAGCAGTATTATAGTAGTTATATTCTTGTACATAGGAGCAGTATTATAGTAGTTATATTCCTGTACATAGGAGCAGTATTATAGTATTTATATTCTTGTACATAGGAGCAGTATTATAGTAGTTATATTCTTGTACATAGGAGCAGTATTATAGTAGTTATATTCCTGTACATAGGAGGCAGTATTATAGTAGTTATATACTTGTACATAGGAGACAGTATTATAGTAGTTATATTCTTGTACATAGGAGCAGTATTATAGTAGTTATATTCTTGTACATAGGAGGCAGTATTATAGTAGTTATATTCTTGTACATAGGAGGAGTATTATAGTAGTTATATTCTTGTACATAAGAGGCAGTGAGAAGATATGATGGTACATCCAGAATAATCCATCCAGCTAATGACTGACGGGACGTCCTGGCCTCCATCGTTACTTTATGTCCCATATCTCCCGTTCTGAGATCTTTATATCCATCTATAGGTCTGACATCTGCTATAACAGATTACAGGTTACTCTGCTACTAATCTACTTTGTGACTGCATTAGTATATTCAGACCAGAAACCCTGTGAGATGTCCGTCACTTTGCTCCGAAAATAAAGAAATGGAAATACTTAGGATTTCTCTCCAATCCTATTCCCCATCAGGACATTTCTGGCATTCTCCGATCTTTCAGCTGCTGAGCCTGATGGATAATTAAGGAATAGGTCCAGAGCCGGAATCCACATCCACTTCACTGGCTATAAACACAGCATACCCCAGTGTGAAACCAGTAATCCAGATCTGGTATTATTGGAAAGATAACAGCAGCACAGAGTATTTCAAGAGACATTCTCTTTACGTGACCTGTTCACTCTTGTGCTGATGTTAGTGAGAACAGGACTGCATGACGACAGGAGGGGGATCAGAGACAAGTGCAAGGTTACAGAAGTAGGGTTTATGAGCAGCACAGAGTATTTCAGTACCATTATAATGATCATATCGGGATTCTGTAGCAGTGAATGGGAACAGCTCCCCAGTAACCAAGCCCGGCTACAACACAGTGGATGGATCTGTGCAGTTCTGTTTCTGATCTCGTTGATCTTATGTTTCCAAGGGTAGGTCATCAATAAGCAAGTCCTGGACAATCCCTTTAAGGGAAATACGAAAAGTGGTATGCAAACATATTCCGGCAGCATGGTGGCTCAGTGGTTAGCATTGTTGCCTTGAGGTCCTCGGTTCAAATCCACACAAGGTCAGCATCTTCATAGAGTTTGTATGTCCTCCCTGTGCCCAGCTATAGGCTCCCATAGGCTTTGAATATGGCCGCAACGAACATGCATGAACATTGCGCCATTTAAAAGTTGCATCAAAAGTGCATTTTTGGAAACACATAAATTTCCTCGATTGTGCCTCAATTTCTAACCATGTTTCCGATCTGAGTGAAGCCTAAAGGAGTTGCTCCACAAAAATATCATCTGCATTTTTCAAACCAGCACCTGGATCTGAATACTTTTGCAATTTCATGTAATTAAAGATTTTGTTTAGCTGCTGAATGCTTTAACAAACTGTATCTTTATAGCGCCACCTGCTGTTTGTTCTTTTCCTTATTTGTCTATCCAACTCAGTAACATCGCTGAGGTGGTTGCACAGGCTCAGCTCCAGCCCTCAACTGTATCTACTGTTAGAAACTGTGACAGTTACAGGGAGAGAGCTGCAGCACAAATGACACGCCCCCTGAGCTTTGATAGGGAGAGAGCTGCAGCATAAAGGACACGCTACCTGAGCTGTGAAAGATACAGAGATACAGAAGAAAGGACACACACCCTTGAGCTCTGATGGAGAGAGAGCTGCAGCTGAAAAATCATGCATCCTGAGCTAAGATAGGGAGAAAGTTACAGCAGAAAGAACACACCTCCTGAGCTGTGATAGGGAGAGAGCTGCAGCAGAAAGAACACACCCCCTGAGCTAAGATAGGGAGAAAGCTACAGCAGAATGAACACACCTCCTGAGCTGTGATAGGGAGAGAGCTGCAGCAGAAAGAACTCACCCCCTGAGCTGTGATAGGGACAGAGCTGTAGCAGAAATAACACACCCCCTGAGCTGTGATAGGCAGAGAGCTGTAGCAGAAAGAACACACCCCCTAAGCTGTGATAGAGAGAGAGCGCTGCAGCATAAAGAACACACCTCCTGAGCTGTGATAGGGAGAGAGCTGCAGCAGAAAGAACACACCCCCTGAGCTAAGATAGGGAGAAAGCTACAGCAGAATGAACACACCTCCTGAGCTGTGATAGGGAGAGAGCTGCAGCAGAAAGAACTCACCCCCTGAGCTGTGATAGGGACAGAGCTGTAGCAGAAATAACACACCACCTAAGCTGTGATAGGCAGAGAGCTGTAGCAGAAAGAACACACCCCCTGAGCTGTGATAGGGAGAGAGATATAGCAGAAAGGACACACCCCCTGAGCTGTGATAGGGAGAGCGCTGCATCATAAAGAACACACCTCCTGAGCTGTGATAGGGAGAGAGCTGCAGTAGAAAGAACACACCCCCTGAGCTGTGATAGGGACAGAGCTGTAGCAGAAAGAACACTCCCCCTGAGCTGTGATAGGGAGAGAGCTGCAGCAGAAAGGACACACCTCCTGAGCTGTGATAGGGAGAGAGCTGTAGCAGAAAGAACACACCCCCTGAGCTGTGATAGGGAGAGAGCTGTAGCAGAAAGAACACACCCCCTGAGCTGTGATACGGATAGAGCTATAGCAGAAAGGACAAACCCCCTGAGCTGTGATAGGGAGAGCGCTGCATCATAAAGAACACACCTCCTGAGCTGTGATAGGGAGAGAGCTGCAGCAGAAAGAACACACACTCCCTGAGCTGTGATAGGGAGAGAGCTATAGCAGAAAGGACACTCTCCCTAAGCTGTGATAGAGAGAGAGAGAGAGAACGCTGCAGCATAAAAAAAACCCCCCCCCCCCCCTCCCTACCTGAGCTGTGATAGAGAGAGAGCTTCAGAAGAAAGAACACACCCTTAAAGCTGTGATAGGAAGCAAGCTTCAGCAGAAAGGATACATCCCCTGAACTGTCATCGGGAGAGAGCTGCAGCAAAAGAATACACCCCCTGAGCTGCCAGGTTGAAATAAACTAGCAAATTCATTGGAGCAATGAATGTGGAGATCTCTGGATCCATGTGAGGCACTGGGCTGGTTCTAGCTTTTTTTTTTTTTTTAGAAAGGAAAACCTGTGTACTATACAATGCCTGATTTTCATTTTTTACAGTAATCATAGCATATGCCCTTTAAGGGTATGTACACCTTTGCAGCCATTTAAATAAAAAAATAATTAACTCCAATCAAAATATTTAGCCATTGTATGTATACAGCTCCTATACAGACCTATGCGTCTCTATGGTACAGAATAGACTCCTTTCTTCACTTACAGAGAGAGTATAGATGGGAGAGAATAACCTGGACTCACATAGGTCTGCACAGGAGCTGTATACACAAAACGGTAGGTAATTTTAAATCAAAACTATATGCAAAATTGCTTAATTTTTTTTTTTATCTTAGACGTATTGGAGCAACACAAAACAATTGCAAAAGTATTCATCCCCTTAAATATATTTCCTCTTCTTAGTAATAAAGAATTATTTTTATATATCATAGATATATTATGCATAACAGTATCGACGGACTGCCTAGACAGGCCAGTGTATGTTCAAGGATCATCTAAATCCGCAGCAACACCTTTCTATCTTGTCCCCTTTGAGGATCTGGCACAGCGTCAGCGGGGTGACAGAGCTGTGACTGTGATAAGAGTCGTCACAAGGGAGGCTGGATTGTCTCAAACTTTCTCCGAATACATTCTCCGAGGTTCCTAGGGGTTCATTTACTAACAGAAATTTGCATATTCTGGCGCAGATTGTGGTGCAAAGGTTATTCGCGACTTTTTCTCCGTATAATTTATCATTTCCTATGTCTGTTTGAGGCATAGAAAATGGTCTAAATTTAAACCAGCAAAGAAGCTGGCGTAGATTTATACCGCCGAAGTGATGTAGAGGCCGGTGCCTCTTCATAACTTCTGCAGATACACTGCCAGGTTAGACGCCGGTCTTAATAAATGACCCCCTCAGTGTGTGTTTTTAACGTGTTCAGTATATTAGAGGGAAAATTTGGAATATTAACCGAATCACCAGGGGCCCTTGGAAGAGCCACATTTTCTAATGAAGGCTAATAACAATATAATATAATGCTACACTCAAAACTAAAAGTGTCAGGGATTTGCCGGGATTGTCTCGCATTTTTCAGAAGGAATCCTGACAAATTCTGTTCATCTCAGCTTGAAAATGGGTGGGGTTTATGTAAACCCTGCCCAGAAGTGGGTGTTCCTGGGCCGGCCTATGCGGAGCTCAAGTAACCTGAATTTACAACAGAATTTTTGGTTAGTATACCATAAAGTGGCCAAAATCATAATAACCTTCTTACACTCAGTAGTAGCCAGATCACATTGACCACCACTTTTCTCTAAAGTCAAGACCTTTTCCTCCATGGCACTACCTCCACCTTAGGCAGGGGGTAAGTTGAAGCACCTATGCCCAATGCAAAATCTGTAAAAGGGCCCCCAACTTTGATGTGTCATATATTTAGTACTGGTCTCCTCATATGGGGCAAAGGGACCTGGGCAAGGACCTACCTCTGCATCCTCCATAGTTGTGCCCCTGCTCCACTTAGAGACACTGTAGCTTGATCCTGCTTAATTCCAAGTTCCCACTGAGAAAGATATGATGCCCGTAAATCTGGAAGCCTATATTAAGGGCCTCTTCTGCCTAGGCCACATATATTGGAAAAAGAGTGGTAGAGGCCCTCAAAATAGTGAAACTCCCTGGAGCACTTGCTCCTTCTACAGTGTGACCCCGAGGGGCAGCAAAGAGAAGAGGACACCTCGTAGAAAAAAAATGTATGCCACCACACACACCCATCCAATCAGATGAAGGTTCAGCAGTTGTCCCTCCAAATATATCCTATGGGTGTGGTTCCTGCATATGTTCACACAATCCTTTGGAAAACCATCTTGAGCTGCCCACCCTCTGCTAAGGCCTCCTATGGTATATATGTCCTTGACTAGGGACACCATTGCTTCTGGCTCTTTCTAAAAGAAGAATCAGTGTTAAGCATATAGGAAAGGGGTCCATGCCAAGAATGAGAATGAGCTACTTAACACCACAACAGGGACCTATTTTGGGACAGATGGGCCTGGTGCTTGTTCATCACTTATCCTTGCTAGCCCGTGTACGAGAAAATGTTAACTTGAAGCTTTTGCAAGTTGCCTGTTCCCTTGTTGGCTTGATTTGGGGTGCATGTATACAGGTGAAGTTCTGCAGAAGTTAACACAAAGGGGTTGTTGATGATCCATATTGGCTCCACTCCATCAACGGGCCCCAACTTAGCTGCATGGGCTGCCTCTGGTTTTTGCAAATATTTTCTCACTCAAGATCAAAATGTCAGGAGTTCCTGGACTCACAAACAGAACATTTAGCCCCATAGCCCTCAGACTGTGCTATATCATAAGCTGTAACCAAGGAGGTAAGATACTTGATGGAAAACTTTGGGCTGATGCCTGCAGAGATTTTGCTGTACTTTTTATGTTGACCTTTTTAGGTTGTTCCTTCAGTTTTCCTAAGTGTGAGGAGAAGCTCTGCCAAGTCCTTAAACTCCTGAAATGTCAGGAACCTGTTTTATAAAATAAATGAAGGAAAAGATTTATTGCACTTTTGGCTCTATGTCTACAGTGTAGACTCTGCTTCCTCGGCATGAAGTTCGTCTATAACAAAAATGTACCCCTATATTCTTCCCGACCTTTGAAATAGGTAATAAAAAAGTGAGATGGCCTACAAAAATGTGGACACCTCAGATCCACATAGTGGATGACTGGAGTTGTAGAAACTAGGGCTTAGAAGATGGCTGTCATACAACATCTCCCCTCTATAATCATAGTTACGAGTGGGTGCCCCATGCTGAACTTTGAGCCACAAAGTCATAGCATTTGCCTTTAACCACCACAAGGAGAAGCGCACTTCATACAGCTCCACAAAGTTTAATGCTAGCTGTATATGACCATTTACAGTGAGCTCCCCCTAGTGGTGGCTGCAGGCAGCCAGAATTATGTCAATTATCTCTATGGCTGTGTAACGGGAACCAGGGAGTTTGGATTTCTATGTTTGGAAAATACATCTCTGCCACCTGTGCATATATATTATATGATTTTAAGGGACATTAACTCAGTGATGGTTTGCTGTCGGGCTCTATGACTTCTGTGTATACCTCCATTATGGGATGAAAGTCCACACAAAAATGATAATTAGCACTGTCCGCTTTCTTTTGATAGTGGGCGGTACTGAGTCTGTAGCAATGATGCTTCTTCAGTCTAGGGCTATGTAGTCAATAGAAGAAGAGAAAATGTGGCTGCCTATATTGGACCCAGCAATCACGTGATCGCCAGTTGTCCCCTCGCCTGGCATGGCAGGGGTGGTGGGTCTTAGCAGACTATATCAGCCCTGCCAGCCAGACTGCGGTTTTCCCTATGGATACCTCTTAGTGGGCATATCAGGTACTAAAAATATAGACACATGTATGAAAAAATGTGAAAAAAAACTCCTCCTCCAAAGAAATACCAAAAAGGCTATCTAGTATAAAATACATTTCCATGAACAATCATTACATAACAGAAAAAAAACTGCAGTTATAATTAGGTGTCTGCACGATTGTAAAACCTGAATAATGAATTACCCATTAAGGGTATAAGCAATAAAATAAAAAGATAAAAAATGCTCTTTTTTTCTATACTCATGTTGCAAAAATACATATTAGACAGAAATAGAACCAAAAATAACATAATTTCACCTGCAATTCCTCATGCAGCCACATCTATTATTTTTTTTTATTTTTTTTTAAGTTATGGCTACCGAGGCAAAAAAGCTAAAACTTTCAGCGGTCAGCCCCTCCCTGGCTGCTTTGATTGACAGGATAAGGCCGTGGTAAAGTACCCAGAGAGGGGCTGACCACAGAAAGGAGCAACAAGGGCGTTGCCATCGCTCTTTGGTCAAAAAAGAGTAATGGTGATGCCGTCATTGTATATTATGAAAAAGTGGACATCTGTGGCTGTACAATTATGAGGGGGACATCTGTGGATGGAGAATTATGAGGTGGACATCTGTAGATGGACAATTATGAGGTGGACATCTGTGGATGGACAATTATGAGGTGGACATCTGTGGATGGACAATTATGAGGTGGATATCTGTGGATGGAAAGTTATTAGGTGGACATCTGTGGATGCACAGTTATGAGTTGGACATCTGTGGCTGTACAATTATGAGGGGGACATCTGTGGATGGAGAATTATGAGGTGGATATCTGTGGATGGAGAATTATGAGGTGGACATCTGTAGATGGAGAATTATGAGGTGGACATCGGTAGATGGACAATTATGAGGTGGACATCTGTGGATGGACAGTTATAAGGTGGACATCTGTGGCTGTACAATTATGAGGGGAACATCTGTAGATGGAGAATTATTAGGTAGACATCTGTAGATGGACAATCTGTGGATGGACAGTTATGAGGTGGACACCTGTGGATGGAAAGTTATTAGGTAGACATCTGTGGATGCACAGTTATGAGTTGGACATATGTGGATGGACAGTTATTAGGTGGACATCTGTGGCTGTACAATTATGAGGGAGACATCTGTGGATGGCGAGTTATGAGGTGGACATCTGTAGATGGAGAATTATGAGGTGGACATCTGTAGATGGACAATTATGAGGTGGACATCTGTGGATGGACAGTTATAAGGTGGACATCTGTGGCTGAAAATTATGAGGGGAACATCTGTAGATGGAGAATTATTAGGTGGACATCTGTAGATGGACAATTATGAGGTGGACATCTGTGGCTGGAGAATTATTAGGGTGGCATGTGTGGATGCAGAATTATGAGGGGGCATCTTTGGCTGGCACTTATAAGGGAGACATCGGAATATGTGTGGTTGGCCAACGAAGAGCAGTGTTCAGGACCACTATCCCTTAGCCAGAGCAGAGACCTGTTATATAGAACATGTGATCCTCTGGAGGACCCAGCAAATCCATACATTACGTGGACAGTACATGGTCTATGAGATGGACAACCTGTTTAATGTCTATTTTCTCACTGTTAAATAAGAAGAGTGTGGTTATATACACTGCGTGCAGAATTATTAGGCAAATGAGTATTTTGACCACATCATCCTCTTTATGCATGTTGTCTTACTTCAAGCTGTATAGGCTCGAAAGCCTACTACCAATTAAGCATATTAGGTGATGTGCATCTCTGTAATGAGAAGGGGTGTGGTCTAATGACATCAACACCCTATATCAGGTGTGCATAATTATTAGGCAACTTCCTTTCCTTTGGCAAAATGGGTCAAAAGAAGGACTTGACAGGCTCAGAAAAGTCAAAAATAGTGAGATATCTTGCAGAGGGATGCAGCACTCTTAAAATTGCAAAGCTTCTGAAGCGTGATCATCGAACAATCAAGCGTTTCATTCAAAATAGTCAACAGGGTCGCAAGAAGCGTGTGGAAAAACCAAGGCGCAAAATAACTGCCCATGAACTGAGAAAAGTCAAGCGTGCAGCTGCCAAGATGCCACTTGCCACCAGTTTGGCCATATTTCAGAGCTGCAACATCACTGGAGTGCCCAAAAGCACAAGGTGTGCAATACTCAGAGACATGGCCAAGGTAAGAAAGGCTGAAAGACGACCACCACTGAACAAGACACACAAGCTGAAACGTCAAGACTGGGCCAAGAAATATCTCAAGACTGATTTTTCTAAGGTTTTATGGACTGATGAAATGAGAGTGAGTCTCGATGGGCCAGATGGATGGGCCCGTGGCTGGATTGGTAAAGGGCAGAGAGCTCCAGTCCGACTCAGACGCCAGCAAGGTGGAGGTGGAGTACTGGTTTGGGCTGGTATCATTAAAGATGAGCTTGTGGGGCCTTTTCGGGTTGAGGATGGAGTCAAGCTCAACTCCCAGTCCTACTGCCAGTTTCTGGAAGACACCTTCTTCAAGCAGTGGTACAGGAAGAAGTCTGCATCCTTCAATAAAAACATGATTTTCATGCAGGACAATGCTCCATCACACGCGTCCAAGTACTCCACAGCGTGGCTGGCAAGAAAGGGTATAAAAGAAGAAAATCTTATGACATGGCCTCCTTGTTCACCTGATGTGAACCCCATTGAGAACCTGTGGTCCATCATCAAATGTGAGATTTACAAGGAGGGAAAACAGTACACCTCTCTGAACAGTGTCTGGGAGGCTGTGGTTGCTGCTGCACGCAATGTTGATGGTGAACAGATCAAAACACTGACAGAATCCATGGATGGCAGGCTTTTGAGTGTCCTTGCAAAGAAAGGTGGCTATATTGGTCACTGATTTGTTTTTGTTTTGTTTTCGAATGTCAGAAATGTATATTTGTGAATGTTGAGATGTTATATTGGTTTCACTGGTAAAAATAAATAATTGAAATGGGTATATATTTGTTTTTTGTTAAGTTGCCTAATAATTATGCACAGTAATAGTCACCTGCACACACAGATATCCCCCTAAAATAGCTAAAACTAAAAACAAACTAAAAACTACTTCCAAAAATATTCAGCTTTGATATTAATGAGTTTTTTGGGTTCATTGAGAACATGGTTGTTGTTCAATAATAAAATTAATCCTCAAAAATACAACTTGCCTAATAATTCTGCACTCCCTGTATGAGGTAGTCATCGCTAAGGTACTAAGCCGGACTCTGTAAGTGCTACAGGGCTGTTTAAATCCTCATTGAGCCCGGGCGCTGGGACCCATAGAATAATACAGAACAGTCTTCCGTCGCTGTGGATAGTTTACAGAACTTGACTCCAGTTGGACTAGGTCATACCCCCCTGACAACTCTTGCCCAAACTTCACATGTCCACTTCCTGTAAGAGGTCACAAGTGGAGCCAGTATTTTGATACTCCTAATTCTGTACATGTTGTTTCTAGTATCATACAGCCCACACCCAAGAACAAATATGCATGGTGCACGCAGTCCCACCAACATGCGGGCAGGACGCCAGCAATAACCCACAATATGGCTGTTCTATTAGTGCCTGTACCTGCTTCTTGGAGTACAGAGTCTTGGAAGCAGAAGTCTGGTCATTCTCTGATCCCCAGAAGGACCATAATTTGTGTGTCCTCACAAGATGCTACAAGGGAATGGGGATCCAGGATGAAATAGGGGTTAAGGGGTTTACCTATTATTGAGGTGTCCCATGTAACAGATATAAGGGGGAGCAGACCTGTGGGAAACTAGTCTAGGTATCCCCAGAAGAACGCGCCAGAAGGTTTTTCACTGCAGATAGTGTGGGGCAAATAAACTCTAGCCTTTGAGGTACCAGACCAAAACCATACGATGGTCGCCTCATTGTAAGATTCGCCCCTGGGCCCTTCTATTTGTCACTGACTGGATCCCATTTAGTGAGTATGGGTGCTCCCACTGGGTCCTGCCTATGAGGTCACTTTAAAAACACTGAAAGTTAAAGGGGCCCGCCCTAGTTCTCAGAGATATTGGGTTCTCTCTCTGCTATGTTCTCACTTTGTTTTATTAAAACCAAATATTGTTCTCCTCTTTCACAGGCCAAGCGGGGGTCCGCTCAATAGTCCTGTGTTTGACTGAAGCTTTACATTATGTTTAGGGGGGTAGCTATAGGGGCGCAGAGTTCAACACAGCTGTTCTCATTCTGACCATTCATTCTCCAAATTCTTCACCTAATGACTTCACGCACATATGTTCTCACAAGAGCACATGGATAGGACATAAATGTGAGGCTGATAGATATGATAGATAGATAGATAGATAGATAGATAGATAATAGATATGATAGATTATATATACCGTAGTTGATAGATATGAGATAGATTTATTGATAGATAGATAGATAGAAGATAAATAGATAGATAGATAGATAGATAAATCCAGGGCAGCACACCTTAGTATAAGGAGAAGGAGTGCCAGCAGTATAAACTTGACCACTGTTCCATCAATAAAATGAAAAAACACTGCAGCTCTTCCAATTGGTGAAGTCCTTTATTCACCCACGCATTTTATAGATAGATAGATAGAATACTTTCATCTACATACGAATTTCTCATGGGAGATGGCAGGTGAATCTCTGGGACCCCTGGATTATGGGGCCCAACATTCACAACTGTGACCCGTGATTCCTATAGTTGTGCCTGTCCGGTCTATGCAAAGAAATTTGCTTAATCATAGTTACCTTCCTTGTCTACCTCCCCGGCCCCAGAACAGAGGCCAGTGCCGCTAAGTGATATTATTACAGACTAGTAGTGTAATGGAGAATGCAATTACTTTTTCTTTCTTTTGTTGGCAGGAACACGTACGAAAATCACATCGCGGATGCCCAGACCTCAAGGCGGCCATTGAGAACAATGATTGACTTGTGTCATGCCATTAGTCATCAGCTGACCGGCCTCTTCCCCCACAACTGATGAGACCACGGGACAAGCGTGTTGGAAATGGAATAAATCTATTACCAGCTTGCCACATCCAGTACAACACGTAACCCCCTACTGCCTTGGTAAAAATGCTGATGGGTTACCATTAGTAGACAGTTTTTTTTAACATTTTGAATCGAGTGGCATGTCTGACACGTCATTTAATCAGGGAACCTTCGTTCTAGTGATTGGCAGGGGCAACAGTGGTCAGACTCCTTCCAATTAGACACTTATCCCCTAGGACAACCCTTTTAAATGATATAATTTTTTTCTACCTTCAGTCACCACTAGAGGGAGCTTAGGAGTTTACTGCATACTGTCTATACATTAAACTCAATGGTAAGGCAGTATGTGGTTAGCTCTATATAGAGGTTACCAGCATGATGTCCTTTGAATCTGTTTCTAGTCAGGGAATTTTAAACCTGTATAGGCCGAGCTGTCTAGGCAATGACATAATTTTCAGTGGCTGCCATAGTAAAGGACCAACTGTCTTAGATGACCACACTGGTTTTCCATTCTGTTGTCACCTATATGTTCCAACAGCATATCTGTAGCATAGGTGACCATGCACAAGAGCATGTAAGAACCAGCACTGTCACCACCATCAGTGGGGCCATATTACACAATCATCATTGGTGCCTTTAAGTTCCATCTAATGTCTAATCCTGTAGAATGAAATCCATCATAAGGTGGGATCTAAAGGGGGGACCAAAAATACTGATATGAACTCTGTTTTATTATTTTCCCAGAGAGATCTGGTGTGATAAGGAGCCATGGGTGACTGGACCTTCCTAGGAGAATTCTTAGAAGAAGTACAAAAACATTCCACAGTGGTGGGAAAAGTATGGCTGACCGTTCTATTTATTTTCCGGATGTTGGTTCTGGGCACCGCAGCTGAATCTTCTTGGGGAGATGAAAAATCTGACTTCATGTGCGACACCACCCAACCTGGTTGTGAGAACGTCTGTTACGACAAAGCATTCCCCATTTCCCACATCCGATACTGGGTTCTCCAGATTATTTTTGTCTCCACTCCATCTCTGCTCTACATGGGACATGCCATGCACACTGTACGGGTGGAGGAAAAAAAAAAGCTCAGGGAAGAAGAGACTAAATCCAAACAGGACATGAATGATGACTCGGCTTATCATCAAAAAGAGTACCCAGCGGAAAAATTAAACCTTCCATATCGGGATGAGGTGAGCGGTAAGATCAGGCTTCAAGGAAGTCTTCTGAACACCTACGTGTGTAGCATCCTCATTCGCACCGCGATGGAAGTAGCTTTTATTGTTGGACAGTATATGCTCTATGGAATCTTTTTGGATACCCTCTATATATGTAAAAGAAAACCATGTCCTCATCCTGTCAACTGCTATGTGTCCCGGCCAACCGAGAAAAACGTCTTCATCATCTTCATGTTGGCCGTTGCCACCCTCTCACTTCTACTTAGCCTTGTTGAGCTGTACTATCTGTTATGGAAAAAGTTCAACCACAGATCATCTAGTCGGTCTACTCACACGACCAATGCACTTAGAGTGGCTACCATAGAACCGGAAAATCGGTCTCAAAGTTGCACCCCACCTCCAGATTTTAACCAATGCTTGAACACTAAGGGTAAGTTCAACAACCCTTTCAACAACACTATGGCATCTCAGCAGAACACGGCCAACTTTGCCACCGAAAGGGTTCAAAGTGACGATGATCTAAGCCAAGCGCAGTTCATCCACATAAACTATGCGCAAAACGCCCCAATAAACAACCATTCAACACCCAACGGGTACTGCCACAATGGACGACGCCTGAGTAAAACCAGCCGTACAAGCAGCAAAGCTCGTTCAGATGACCTGGCGGTGTGATCTGCCATGAGGATATTTATGTTTTTTTTTTTGTATCCATTCATTTCGTATTTATACAGCAATAGAAGACATTTTGATTCCCGGATGTAATCCCGATCTCGAGAACTCATTTTTGTACTGTAGTTTATGCCATAAAATTTTGTGTAAAAAAAAAAATTAAAATTTTTTAATGCATCTGTTTCAGGATACATCATTCGTAGAGATAATCACATATTATGATCTGAGAGATGGCTAGCAATACCAGGTCCCAGAGGCCTATTTATCATTACCAACTCCATACCGTGCCTAATTACCACCTCCATACCATTCCTAATTACCACCTCCATACCGTGCCTAATTACCACCTCCATACCATTCCTAATTACCACCTCCATACCGTGCCTAATTACCACCTCTATACCGTGCCTAATTACCACCTCCATACCGTGCCTAATTACCACCTCCATACTGTGCCTAATTACCACCTCCATACTGTGCCTAATTACCACTTCCATACCATTCCTAATTACCACCTCCATACCATTCCTAATTACCACCTCCATACTGTGCCTAATTACCACCTCCATACTGTGCCTAATTACCACCTCCATACCATTCCTAATTACCACCTCCATACCATGCCTAATTACCATCTCCATACCGTGTCAAATTACCACCTCCATACCATGCCTAATTACCAGCTCCATACCGTGCCTAATTACCACTTCCATACCGTGCCTAATTACCACCTCTATACCGTGCCTAATTACCACTTCCATACCATTCCTAATTACCACCTCCATACCATTCCTAATTACCACCTCCATACCATTCCTAATTACCACCTCCATACCATGCCTAATTACCATCTCCATACCGTGTCAAATTACCACCTCCATACCATGCCTAATTACCAGCTCCATACCGTGCCTAATTACCACCTCCATACCGTGCCTAATTACCACCTCCATACCATTCCTAATTACCACCTCTATACCGTGCCTAATTACCACCTCCATACCATTCCTAATTAAGACCTCCATACCATTCCTAATTACCACATCTATACCGTGTCTAATTACCACCTCCATACTGTGCCTAATTACCACCTCCATACTGTGCCTAATTACCACCTCCATACTGTGCCTAATTACCACCTCCATACCATTCCTAAATTCCACCTCCATACCATTCCGAATTACCACCTCCATACCGTGCCTAATTACCACCTCCATACCGTGCCTAATTACCACCTCCATATCGTGCCTAATTACCACCTACATACAGTGCCTAATTAAGACCTCCATACCATTCCTAATTACCACATCTATACCGTGTCTAATTACCACCTCCATACTGTGCCTAATTACCACCTCCATACCATTCCTAATTACCACCTCCATACCGTGCCTAATTACCACCTCCATACCGTGCCTAATTACCACCTCCATACCGTGCCTAATTACCACCTCCATACTGTGCCTAATTACCACTTCCATACCATTCCTAATTACCACCTCCATACCATTCCTAATTACCACCTCCATACCATTCCTAATTACCACCTCCATACCATGCCTAATTACCATCTCCATACCGTGTCAAATTACCACCTCCATACCATGCCTAATTACCAGCTCCATACCGTGCCTAATTACCACCTCCATACCGTGCCTAATTACCACCTCCATACCGTGCCTAATTACCACCTCCATACCATTCCTAATTACCACCTCTATACCGTGCCTAATTACCACCTCCATACCATTCCTAATTAAGACCTCCATACCATTCCTAATTACAACATCTATACCGTGTCTAATTACCACCTCCATACTGTGCCTAATTACCATCTCCATACCATTCCTAAATTCCACCTCCATACCATTCCGAATTACCACCTCCATACCGTGCCTAATTACCACCTCCATACCGTGCCTAATTACCACCTCCATATCGTGCCTAAATACCACCTCCATACAGTGCCTAATTAAGACCTCCATACCATTCCTAATTACCACATCTATACCGTGTCTAATTACCACCTCCATACTGTGCCAAATTACCACCTCCATACTGTGCCTAATTACCACCTCCATACCATTCCTAAATTCCACCTCCATGCCATGCCTAATTACCACCTCCATACTGTGCCTAATTACCACCTCCATACTGTGCCTAATTACCACCTCCATACCATTCCGAATTACCACCTCCATACCATTCCTAGTTACCACCTCCAAATCATTCCTAATTACCACATCTATACCGTGTCTAATTACCAGCTCCATACCGTGCCTAATTACCACCTCCCTACCGTGCCTAATTACCACCTCCATACCATGCCTAATTACCACCTCCATACTATGCCTAATTACCACCTCCATACCGTGCCTAATTACCACCTCCTTATGTCTCATTCACACGTCAGTGTTTGGTCAGTGATTTCCATCAGTGATTGTGAGCCAAAACCAGAATTGGAGCCTCCACAGCCCTGGTTTTAGCTCAAAATCACTGATGGAAATCACTGACCAAACACTGACGTGGGAATGATGCATTCCTGTGCCTAATTACCACCTCCATACTATGCTTAATTACCACCTCCACACTGTACCTAATTACCATCTTCATACTGTGCCTAATTACAACCTCCATACTGTACCAAATTACCACCAGCCATACTTTGCCTAATTACAACCTCCACACTGTGCCTAATTACCATCTCCATACTCTGCCCAATTACAACCTCCACACTGGACCAAATTACCACCAGCCATACTGTACCTAATTACTACCAGCCATACTGTACCTAATTACAACCTCTATACTGTGCCTAATTACCACCTCCACCCTGGACCTAAGTACCATCTCCATTCACTACCTAATTACCACTTTTATTCAGTATCTAATTACCACCGTTTTCATGCTGCGCCTAGTTAAGACCTCCATACTGTGCCTAATTACCATCGCTCCAATCATTGCCTAATTACCATCGCTCCAATCATTGCCTAAATACCACCACCATTCAGTGCCTAATTACCGCTTTCATACTGTGCCTAGTTACAACCTCCATACTGTGTCTAATTATCACTGCCGTTCGGAGGTAATTTCAATTCCTCACTATGGTCATGATCTCTTTGTGTTGTCAGGAAATGGATGGATCTGCACCTATCCTATGTATTTGGCAAAAAAGAATCCTGCCCGTTGACCTTCTGGTTGTAAACAAAAATGTTTCACTGACACAGGCAGAGATCTTGAAAAAGTTGATATATATATATGTATATACACTGGACAAGTAATCTGGAGCTTGTAACAAACCTCGCTCTGCGGCCATATCTCCTCAGTAAACTAATCCTGCCGTCTCGGCGGACGCGCTGTCACAATGGAATCTATAAAATTCTGGGCAAATAAAATGTATCCCAAAAAAGGGAAACCTCCAGCAGGACAAGGTGTGACTTGTTTTTATTGCTCGTGGAATGTATATTTCTATAAATTCTTGGCTGAATACATCATAGCAAAAAACAATCTCATGTATCATGTTTAACCATCTGCTCCCCCTCCAAAAGAGCGCCACCTATGGACCGTGGTGGGTAAGACAGCGCAAGCGCAGGATGCAAGTAGATTTTTTGCCTGGACACCTTAAAACGGCATATGATCCTTATTTATTGTGTTTCCAGATTATTATCAGACTTGAGGCAGTAAGCTGCACTAAAGGGGCAACAATATTTATACTTATTTCCATGTATATGAATATGTACCAAGTCTGATGTGTATATCTGCCATGGTCTGGCATCAGCAGGTCACACTGGACTGCTGTGGAGTGAGCCATACCGTACCCCCCACAGCGCCTCCTGCTGGTTGATCTGTTCTTCCTTAACTGCTCTTTTTTCCCCTTTAGCTCTATTGCGTCTTCAGTAATGATTGACGTAAAGTCCTCTAATAAAATATATTCTGCAGCAACTGGGGTGTTACAGTCAGTGGCGTGCCCCCTAACAGTAGTTATGCCGACATTGCGCCCCCCTCACAGTAGTTATGCCCATTGTGTCCCCCTTCACAGTAATAATCCCCATTGTGCCCCCTTCACAGTAATAATCCCCATTGTGCCCCCTTCATAGTAATAATCCCCATTGTGCCCTCTTCACAGTAATACTGCCCATTGTGCCCCCTTAATAGTAGTAATACCCTCTGTGCCCCCTCCATAGTAGTAATGCCCTCTGTGCCCCCTTCACAGTAATAATACCCACTGTGCCCCCTTCATAGTAATAATGCCCACTGTTCCCCCTTCACAGTAATAATGCCCACTGTGCCCTCTTCACAGTACTAATGCCCATTGTGCCCCCTTAATAGTAGTAATACCCACTGTTCTAGTAATGCCCTTGGTGCCCCCTCCATAGTAGAAATCCCCATTGTGCCCCCTTTACAGTAATAATGACCACTGTGCCCCTTCACAGTAATAAGGCCTACTGTGTCCTCTTCATTGTAGTAATGCCCTCTGGCTCTGTGCCCCCTCCATAGTAGAAATGCCCATTGTGCCCCCTTCACTTTAGTAATGCCCTCTGTGCCCCCTCAATAGTAATAAAGCCCTCTGCGCCCTCTCCATAGTAATAAAGTCCTCTGTGCCCCCTCCATAGCAATATAGTCCTCTGTGCCCCCTCCATAGTAATAAAGTCCTCTGTGCCCCCTCCATAGTAATAAAGCCCTCTGTGCCCCCTCAATAGTAATAAAGCCCTCTGTGCCCCCTCAATAGTAATAAAGCCCTCTGTGCCCCCTCCATAGTAATAAAGTCCTCTGTGCCCCCTCCATAGTAATAAAGCCCTCTGCGCCCTCTCCATAGTAATAAAGCCCTCTGCGCCCTCTCCATAGTAATAAAGCCCTCTGTGCCCCCTCAATAGTAATAAAGCCCTCTGTGCCCCCTCCATAGTAATAAAGTCCTCTGTGCCCCCTCCATAGTAATAAAGCCCTCTGCGCCCTCTCCATAGTAATAAAGCCCTCTGTGCCCCCTCAATAGTAATAAAGCCCTCTGTGCCCCCTCCATAGTAATAAAGTCCTCTGTGCCCCCTCCATATTAATAAAGTCCTCTGTGCCCCCTCCATAGTAATAAAGTCCTCTGTGCCCCCTCCATAGTAATAAAGTCCTCTGTGCCCCCTCCATAGTAATAAAGTCCTCTGTGCCCCCTCCATAGTAATAAAGTCCTCTGTGCCGCCTCCATAGTAATAAAGCCCTCTGTGCCCCCTCAATAGTAATAAAGCCCTCTGTGCCCCCTCCATAGTAATAAAGCCCTCTGTGCCCCCTCCATAGTAATAAAGTCTTCTATGCCCCCTTTGTATTAAAAAACAAAACAAAAAAATAAAACACAGTACCTACTCACCTTGTCCCGCTCCTGAAGCTCAGTCCTCTCTTCCCTGCAGGCACAAATCACTCTGCAGCACTGTGTGGGCGGAGCTTATGCAGATTTCCGGGCTGCAGGCTCCACCCACACAGCCTGGCAGTGCGATCTGTGCCTGCAGGCTGAATGGTGGAGCGGGGAGAAGTCTTCCTGCTTCACCATTCAGAGCGTGGCCGGCCTGAAGGAGGGGAGGAGTGTGGGGAGCTGAACGGTGAGTGACAGGACCCAGCTCCCTGCGCTCCAGCAATGAGCGCTTTCATCTGTATTGATGGAAGCGCTCATTGCGTCTGGACTCCGGCACCCCCTGAGAGCCGGCACCCGGGTTGGACCACCCTCCACGCCCCCCTTCCCCCTTAGTATGCCACTGGTTACAGTGTATTACCCGAGCTCACTGCAGCTGTTGCAGAACCTCATAATACACACCTCAGCTGCTGCAGAACCTCATAATACACACCTCTGCTGCTGCAGAACCTCATACTACACACCTTAGGTGCTGCAGAACCTCATAATACACACCTCAGCTGCTGCAGAACCTCATAATACACACCTCTGCTGCTGCAGAACCTCATAATACACACCTCAACTGCTGCAGAACCTCATAATACACACCTCTGCTGCTGCAGAACCTCATAATGCACACCTCAACTGCTGCATAGCCTCATAATGCACACCTCAGCTGCTGCAGAACCTTATAATACACACCTCAGCTGCTGCAGAACCTCATACTACACACCTCATCTGCGGCAGAACCTCATAATACACACCTCAGCTGCTGCAGAACCTCATAATACACACCTCAGCTGCTGCAGAACATTATAATACACACCTCAGCCGCTGCAGTATCTTCACTAGGGTTGAGCGAACCCGAACTGCAAAGTTCGGGTTCGTACCGAACTTTGCAAGTTCGGGTACCTGGACCTGAACTTTTACCCTGAAGTTCAGGTTTGTTGTTCAGGTGAGCGCAGTGACGTCATTGCAGGTCCTGAAGAAAGGATACCGTCTGCGCGATCAAGTGGATAAGGTGAGCTTTTTTTTAAAATTATTTTTAACCCCTCAATGGTCATTTTAATTAGCATTCTATCTTAAGAATGCTATTATTTTCCATTATAACCATGTTATAAAGGAAAATAATAAAGTGAAGTTCTGGTCCCCATTGACATTAATGGGGTCCGGGTTCGGGTCAAGTTCGGGTCCCGAACCCGAATTTTGACCTGAAGTTCGGCCGAACCCGGCGAAACCGAACTTCACCGGGTTCGCTCATCCCTAATTCTCACTATTCCCTGGACAGAAGGGCTATGAAGCTCTGTAGAGGCTTAAAGTCCATTTGCAACCATCCATGCACCAAAACTCTCCATGGTCTGCCAATGCTGTCTGAGCATTCTTCAGAGATTGTGGACCCTTTGGAGGATATGTGGGGGGTCCCAAATTAAGGACCCCATCAATGTTATATGAGGTTTTTTTCTGACATCTTTTTGGCTGGATTTTTACTTTAGACTAGAACCACACATGCAGTTTTTGGAGCAGGACTAGATTCGAAAGCAATGGGGACTATAAAGGCAGGGCTTCTCCTTTCTTCAGGATCGACTTCTGGCTTTGGCTAATAAAAAACACCTAGGAAAAAAATGCGGTTTTGCCGTGACTTTCAATGTGGTGGCACGTTTTACAGGAAAATGCTTAGAGTAAAAGTTCTTCCCCTGTAGAAACCACATGGAGGTCTTCAGATGCAAATTTAGCTTCAACTTCTGAGTTCACCCTTATGAGTAGATGACCATGATGTCTCTAGATGACTGGGAGTCACCTCTGCCAGCAGCAGATCAGATGTCCTGAGTGGTCACATGTTTACAGCGAGTGGTGAAATCAATTACATACAGACTGTATGAGTAGTCCTATTGCTCCCCTGACCTCTTTCTGGGAAGCGTCTCCTGCTTTCACATTGCTGGGGAACTAGGTGGATTCTCCATTCGGAGTCTGTGAAAGCGGAGTGATCACCAGTAAAGCTACCACAGGCGTTGCCACCCAGCTATCCTAGACTTCTGCATGTCCGTTATGTCTAGCTACGTAGTCATTCATCTGTCACTGATGCCTTAGAGATTTGTCTTCTGGAATCTGTGTGTATTGATAGAAAGTTTTGGGCCCCAAAAAAATTCTAAACCCAGTTTATTCCAGTACTGGAAACCCCAGCAGTCAACTACAGTCTGCAGGGGAATCCGTCAGCAAGTGTTCCGTTTTCTCTAGCGCCTCCACAGGTGAAATAAAGTTCTACAAGTTACTTGATGAAAACAATTAGGCCTCTTTCACACGGGCGTCTCGTGTGAGGTCCGGATAGAATGCGGGTGCGTTGCGGGAAAATCGTGCGATTTTGCCTGCGAGTGGGGTGAGTATTGTATGCGATTGCGTTGCGTTCTTCAGTTTTTTCCGCGCGAGTGCAATGCATTTTGCACGCATGTGAGAAAAAACGGAATGTGGTACCCAGACCCAAACCCGGACTTCTTCACTGAATTCTCTGTATTCTGTAGATTTTATTATTTTCCCTTATAACATGGTTATAAGGGAAAATAATAGAATTCTTAATACAGAATGCTAAGTAAATTAGGGATGGAGGGGTTAAAAAAAATAAATCAAAAAAATTAAACTCACCTCATCCACTTGTTTGCCCAGCCCGGCTTGTCTTCTTTCTTCTTCTTTGAGGACCTGGGAGAAAAGGACCTTTGATGACGTTACTGCGCTCATCACATGGTCCATCACCATGGTGATGGACCATGTGATGAGCACAGTGACGTCACCAAAGGTTCTTTCCTCCCAGGTCCTCAAAGAAGAAGAAAGAAGACAAGCCGGGCTGGGCGAACAACTTGGATGAGGTGAGTTACATTTTATTTTAATTTTTTTAACCCCTTCATCCCTATTTTACTAAGCATTCTGTATTAAGAATGCTATTATTTTCTCTTATAACCATGTTATAAGAGAAAATAATAATGATCGGGTCCCCATCCCGATCGTCACCTGGAAACCATGCGTGAAAATCGCACCGCATCCGCACTTGCTTGCAGATGCTTGCAATTTTCACGCAGCCCCATTTCCTTCTATGGGGGGGGGACTGCGTTGCGTGAAAAACGCACAATATAGAGCATGCTGCGATTTTTACATAACGCACAAGTGATGCGTAAAAATCCCCGCTCATGTGCACAGCCCCATTGAAGTGAATGGGTCCGAATTCAGCGCGGGTGCAATGCGTTCACCTCACGCATTGCACTCACGCGGAATACTCGCCCGTGTGAAAGGGGCCTTAGTCATGAATCGATCTGCCAGGTCCTCCAGAAAGTTTTTCTTTCTCCTCAATCTCCATGAGGAATTCTCCCCTAATAAATCAGAGTGCCCTTTATAGCGTTTGGACAATTGGTTTTCTAAACCAGACACGTGGAAATAGTTAAGATGGTGGATAACTGGAACTATCTAACGAATGGACATGTCCCTAGTAATCTAGCAAATTCACAAATTTTTCATCAGAGCTTCTCTGGCTACTACCAGGCCACCCAATGTTCTCATTAAAAAAAATCAGGTTCCATCATTATCTGTCTTTGTTTTAGCTTTTATCTGTTTTTGATCTTGCTACAGATTTAAGGCTGTATTAGACTGACCAATTGTCGGCTAGTTTATTGTTAATGAGCGTTCAAAGGAATTTGGCAGTGTAATACTGCCGCCGATCCAGAATCTTTCAGCTTGCTTAAAAATCCTTGTTTGCCGGCAGAAGATCTTGCTGTGTAATCATGACCTACTGCCGGCAAACAACTAGACAGCATGGAGATGAGCGATAGCATAAAGATCACTCCTCCCGATACTGTGGAGGAGATCGCTGTATGTAACGCTTCCCTCCCGACAATCGCCTGCTAGATTGTGCAATGTAATACAGGCATTAGGTCGGTTCACACAGAGATTATTGGAGGGTGTTTTAGGGCAGATTTTCCTGCAGGTTTTTCAGCCAAAGCCAGAAGTGGATCCAGCAGGAAGGCGAAGAACAAGTAATTTCTTTATATTTCTGATTCCTTTCTAATCCACCTGGCTTTGGCTGAAAAACCTGCAGGAAAATCTGCCTCAAAACCTGCTCCAATAAACTGCCTGAAGTTATGACTGTCCAGGGCCACCTTGTGTTGCACTAAAGACCCTTCTAGATGCACTAAAGACTAGATAGATCTTGCACTGCATTAAAGCACTTTCGAGTTTGGTTTGTCTTCTAGATGAGGTAGACCTTATTGCATTGAAGTCCCTTCCAGTTGGGATTGTCTTCTAGGCGAGATAGACCTTGTGTTGCTTTCAAGACCCTTCCAGTTGAGATTATCTTCTAGATTAGCTAGACTTTGTGTTACATTGAAGACCCCGCCAGTTGGGACTGTCTTCTAGACGAGGTAGACCTTGTGCTACATTGAAGACTCTTGCAGTTGGGATTATCTTCTAGATGAGCTAAACCTTGTGTTACACTGAAGACCCTTCCAGTTGGTATTGTCTTCTAGATGAGCTAGACCTTGTGTTACATTGAAGACCCTGCCAGTTGGGATTGTCTCATAGACGAGCTAGCCCTTTTGTTACATTGAAGAACCTTCCAGTTGGGATTGTCTTCTAGACAAGGTAAACTTGTGTTACATTGAAGACCCTTACAGTTGGGATTGTCATATATATGAGGTATACGTGTCTACTTACCCTTCTTAAAAATGTCTACCAAGACGGAGCATCCCCCTGTAACACACAGAGGTAAAGCTCCAGATCACAGGCCTGTGTTTCTCAGGGATATCAGCCTTCTGCTGTTGACAGAATGAAAAGTGTCTTTGAGGAGCTCTCAGGGGTCCTGGTCGCTCTCCAGCATTTTCCTGCCCTGGGTGCGCTCCGGATTCAATACATTCTTTTATGTATTTTCAAATATCTCGTCTTCCAAAATCAGCAAGGAAGCTGTGAGCAACAGGTTCTTACCCTCTGACCGAACAGTGGGGATCATGTACTGAAAACATTCTGCGGGGACCAGGACCCCTATAAAATTCCACTCGAAGAGGCTCTTATATAATCATGGATGGAGGATGCCCCCACCCTTAATCCCACGGAGCAACCCTATCATACTCTCATATAACAACAGAACAAAAAATACTAGGAAATTACAACAAAATAACCTACATAAAAAAGCTGACTAATGTTCATTATTCTGAATTATAGACCATGCTCATCCAGAGCTGCATTCTGAATTCTGCAGAGTACTCAGCTTGTACTCTATCGGCAGTCAATGCTTTTTCTGTATTGTCCATACAGAGCTTGCTGATGTAGGAAAAGTGTCCCTCTTGCATTACACATGCTCAGCTAAGCTGTTAAAGTTGAGTCTGTTAACCAGCTTACTGACTGTTTCCAAAAACAACCAGCCAAAATGAATGCAGCTCTGCATTTATTAAGGATCCTCCACTGTTTTGAATTCCATGATCAAGATACAGCACCAGTGTGCAAACACATGTTGTGGGGGCAGAGCCTGTGCCGTAAAGGAGGGGACCTACGCTAGTGTGGTTTGTGTAGAGGGGTGTGCCGTCATCCTGAAAGAAATGTAAGTAGTGTGCTTCGTGCACCGCATTTCCTACCTACCGAATCAGTCTTCAGGTAAGATGACAAATATACATATTAATGGAAAAGTTCAAATCATATCTTCAGTCTGTGACCATGTTATCTGGAGGTCCATCCTCATCAATAAATCGCCTGAGGCTGTGTCATCACACAATTTACCTGGACTCATCTCCCAAAACAAATGTCCTTCGGTCGTCCTCTTCTGGCAGGTCGTTACATTTTCTAATCAATTACTTTGTAGTTATCTGTTTCTAGGAAAGCTGGGTGAGAAATAGAAGGTCCTCCAGTGTCCCCAGCTGATTATGCGGTATCAGGACTCAATCACATCTGGAACCAAGAGGTCGAGAAGAAGACAGTCCTACCTGACGCTGATTGTGGGGTGGATCACCAGCTGCTGGGGGTTATTACCTTTTTAGGTTTATCAGCAGGTTTTTTAAGAGTCTTTTAAAGATCTCCACAGAGTTCCCCATAAAGGCCTCATGCACACGACCGTTGTTGTGTTCCGTTCCGCAAAATGGGGTTCCGTTGTTCCGTGATCCGTTTCCGTGTGTCTTCCTTTATTTTTGGGGGATCACCAGACATGAAGGAAAGTAAAAAAAAAGTCTAAGTCAAGTAAAAGTCAAGGAAAAAAACGGACGCGGGCGACAATCTTGTGTGCCTCTGCGTTTTTTCATGGTCCCATTAACTTGAATGGGTCCGCGAACCGTTTTCCGTGAAAAAAATAGGACAGGTTAGATTTTTTTGACGGACTCGAACCACGCATCACGGACAAACGGTGCATTAGCCAAGTTTTCAACGGACCCATTGAAAGTCAATGGGTCCGCAGAAAATCACGAAAAACGGAACAACGGACACGGAATAAAACAACGGTCGTGTGCATGAGGCCATAGATTGCCGCCATGTATACCCCCAGAGTCCCCAATGAGCAGTGCCATGGAACTCTACACAGTGCCCCATAAAGAGTGCTGCCATTTATACCCCCAGAGTCCCCAGTGGAGAGTGCCATTGAGCTCTACACAGCGCCCTATAAAGATGCCGCCATGTATACTCCCAGAGTCCCTAATGAACAGTGCCATGAAACTCTGCACAGTGCCGCAGTGCCCCACAGAGTGCCCAATAAAGAGTGCCGCCATGTATATTACCAGAGTACCCCATGAACAGTGCTGCAGTGCCCGACAGAGTGCCCTCTGAACAGTGCCACCATGTACAGTATACTGCCAGAGTCTGCCATAAACAATGCCACGGTGCTCTACAGAGTGTCCCATAAACAGTGCCACCATATATACTCCCAGAGCCCCCCATAAACAGAGCACCCATGTATAGTGCCGCCATGACAAGTGCCCTTATACAAAGTGCTTTTAATGAATGGCGCCAGACTGCTCCCCTTTGGTGTCAGGGTGCCCTCGTGATAAACTTTAGGCCACGGGGCGCTTGTTATTGTTAAATCCCGATGCAGCACTCTGGGGGGGGGGGGGGGGGGGGGGGGGGTTGTTACACTGGGCCTTGTCGCCCATAGCAACCACTCTGAGCTAAGCTTTCACTTTTAAACCTGCTGTGGCCCTGTGGTTGTCATGGTAACGAGGCCTAGTTCTCTCATTTTGTGATAAATCGGGGGCTGACAACACAGCGGTTTCCACACCTTACGTCCAGGGGCCTCATACAATTTACACAAGCCTCCGCAGCAGCAGGAAATAAAGCACGTTGCGACTGTGGGGAACAGGTGGATGGCAAATATAGCAAGGAAACGTTTAATCCGGGGCTGGAATCTAATATGGAGACATTGGGTGTCGTCCAAACCCGGAGGCGCAGAGCACCTGTCAGACGAAACGGACACGTTGTGGTGTCAGTATGGAGCAGACACAGGCGACGTGGTGGAGACTTAAAGGGATTGTCCTATCAGCAGGTATGGATGTCATTGAGGGGTGACCTCTTCTATGAGACACAGGGTATAGTGATATGAGCTCAAAACTAGACACGCTGGAAGCACTGACTACTGACAACCCCTGTGGGCGGCCATGTTAGATCATCACCTACAGGACAGGAATAACTAAGAAATGGCCCAATACATTTTTTTTCCGAAATGTGACGTATATACAGTTACTCAGATTTTAATGCTGACAACCACCCCCTTTGTCCTGGAAATTAATTTAAGGGTTGTCACAGCCCTGCCCCCTGATACCAAATTGCTCATACTTCATATGTATAATAGTCCTCAAACTGGATCTGACGAGATGATCGGGGTCAATAAAACCTCTTTTCTGACGGCACATGATTACTGGGAGCACGATGAGGAGAGTAGTCTTAGGAAATGAGCTGTTGGAGAGCAGGGGCCCTACAAGATGTGCACAGCAGGGGCCCCCTAGCTCTGTCTGCAGGCGGGTTGTATAAAAACATAGGCCCACAATTAAAAGAAAAGCAAAGCCAATTATATATATATATTCATACAGTATATATGGAGGTGAAATATCCTGAGGGTGAAAGTCAGGACTGGAAGTCACATGTCATGGGAGTTAATGTAATGCACACAGTGACCTCTAGTGGTGGCTGCTGGTATTACATGCTGTCATTTGGATGCCAGTGTTATGCAGTTTAGTTCTGTACTCGGCTTCTCTTCTCCAGTCCCATAGAGGATGAATGGGGCGGCACTGCCTATGCTCCATTCATTTGGATACAGATGCTTTACCCCTATACTGTGGATAAGTAATACATTTAGTAATGCCCTTATGGAGCTAAGCTGCAGTGTAAAGCAGGACAAACAATGTGTCTCTACATCAGTACATGAAGCTGGTGAAGCTGACACAGAGCAGGGCATGGCGGCGTTACACTGTGTCTGTGACTGAGAGAGGGTGAAGGTTCAGGTTCATCCGCAGGGCTGAGAGAGTAGAACTCTACATCAGAACTTGGGGTTCAGCACTGGAAAGGAGGGGTTCACGTTACACCCAAAACACATATTACTGACAGCACAGTCATCGTTTCCGCACTCTCACTCTCATCATTCTCTACACTATAACTTGATAATGAAGAATGAAATCCCGACTCCCGTGGCACAGGACACGTTTCTCTGTTGGGCACTGCTAATGCTGATTGGCCAGGACTCCAGCCGGGGCAGCGCTAGCCACTGATGATGTGCTGAGTAAAGGGGGGCCCCGAGGACAGGACAGAGGAAGCAGGGAGCGGGAAAGCCGAGCCTGAGCCCCAGACAGGGAGCAAGAATTAAGTGTAAATAGGAGGCGGGGCCCTTTTTCCAAGATCGGGCCCACTTCCTCCAGGGGCCCCACAGAAGCTGTGTGGTCTTCCTCCGCTGACTGCACCTATTTTTTTCTGTAGAATCTGTATCAGGCCCCATGCACACAACCATATCCGTTTTGCAGTCTGCAAATCGCGGCTCTGAAAAAAATATGCATTCCGTTCCGTGCTTCCATTCCGCATCTCCGGATTTGCGGACCCATTGAAGTGAATGGGTCTGCATCCGTGATGCGGAATGCATACGGAACGGTGCCCGTGTATTGCGGATCCGCAAATGCGGTCTGCAATACGGCAACGGGACACCTACGGTCATGTGCAGGAGGCCTAAGGCTACTTTCACACTAGCGTTAGCAGGGTGTTCCCCTGTCGGATCCGTGCTAACGCTAGCCCACGAGTGCCGTCGGAAGTCCGCTCCAGCCCTATTCACATTCACTGATTCCCAGCACGCTGCGTTTTTTGTCCGGCGCCTCTCGGCATGTTTGCCATGCTGCGGCCACATCTCCAACCTATCTCCATGAAAGTGAATGGGGCCGGAGAGGACTTCCGGAGGCACTCGTAGGCTACTTTTAGCACGGATCACTGTATACAGTGTACAGGGGGTCACATATCACCATATACAGAGTGCAGGAAGAAGAGGGCGCACAATTATAGATGGTGAGACCAGTGACTGCAGCTGATATCACTGACCTCAGCCATACTGACAGATCACAATGGGTTAAAGCTCCAGATCTGTTGGTCGGGCTGGAATATCATGTCTGTGATAAGAACACAGAGCAGAGGGGCCATAAACAGGGCAGACACTGGGATTCCTGGCTCTGCTACATCCTCACATGTTGGCAGGATCCTCTCAATACAGGGGAAACCGAGGGGGCAGAGCCTGCAGTCAGATCAGCCATCACAGCTTCTCCTCAGTCTCCCTTTCTCCTGCAAAAGTTTCTTTATTTCAGCTTTTAACAAGTCTCCCTGATAAACCCCCCCAGTCCTGCACAACCAGGAGTGCCAGTCACAGAAGGAAAGCACATCTAATACAAGCAGGGTGCTTTAGGACCCAGACAGGAGCACAGATTTTAGGCATGGACGAGGTAGCTCCTCCATGGCACATGCAGGGATGGAGGAGACAGGCAGCTGTGAGAGCAGGACAGGAGGGGGGCGTCATGAGAGAAGGACAGGAGGGGGCGTCATGAGAGAAGGACAGGAGGGGGGCGTGGTGAGAGCAGGACAGGAGGGGGGCGTGGTGAGAGCAGGACAGGACGGGGCGTGGTGAGAGCAGGACAGGACGGGGCGTGGTGAGAGCCGGACAGGAGGGGGCGTGGTGAGAGCAGGACAGGAGGGGGCGTGGAGAGAGCAGGACAGGAGGGGGGCGTGGTGAGAGCAGGACAGGAGGGGGCGTGGTGAGAGCAGGACAGGACGGGGCGTGGTGAGAGCCGGACAGGAGGGGGCGTGGTGAGAGCAGGACAGGAGGGGGCGTGGAGAGAGAAGGACAGGAGGGGCCGTGGTGAGAGCAGGACAGGAGGGGGGCGTGGTGAGAGCAGGACAGGAGGGGGTGTGGTGAGAGCAGGACAGGAGGGGGCGTGGAGAGAGAAGGACAGGACGGGGCGTGGTGAGAGCAGGACAGGAGGGGGGCGTGGTGAGAGCAGGACAGGACGGGGCGTGGTGAGAGCAGGACAGGAGGGGGCGTGGTGAGAGAAGGACAGGAGGGGGGCGTGGTGAGAGCAGGACAGGACGGGGCGTGGTGAGAGCAGGACAGGAGGGGGGCGTGGTGAGAGCAGGACAGGAAGGGGCGTGGTGAGAGCAGGACAGGAGGGGGGCGTGGTGAGAGCAGGACAGGACGGGGCGTGGTGAGAGCCAGACAGGAGGGGGCGTGGTGAGAGCAGGACAGGAGGGGGCGTGGAGAGAGCAGGACAGGAGGGGGCGTGGAGAGAGAAGGACAGGAGGGGGCGTGGAGAGAGGACAGGAGGGGGCGTGGTGAGAGCAGGACAGGAGGGGGCGTGGAGAGAGAAGGACAGGAGGGGGCGTGGTGAGAGCAGGACAGGAGGGGGCGTGATGAGAGCAGGACAGGAGGGGGCGTGGTGAGAGCAGGACAGGAGGGGGCGTGGTGAGAGCAGGACAGGAGGGGGTGTGGTGAGAGCAGGACAGGAGGGGGCGTGGTGAGAGCAGGACAGGAGGGGGCGTGGTGAGAGCAGGACAGGAGGGACATGGTGAGAGCAGGAGAGGAGGGGGCGTGGTGAGAGCAGGAAAGGAGAGGGCGTGGTGAGAGCAGAACAGGAGGGGGCGTGGTGAGAGCCGGACAGGAGAGGGCGTGGTGAGAGCAGGACAGGAGGGGGTGTGGTGAGAGCAGAACAGGAGGGGGTGTGGTGAGAGCAGGACAGGAGTGGGCGTGGTGAGAGCAGGACAGGAGGGGGCGTGGTGAAAGCAGAACAGGAGGGGTTGTGGTGAGAGCAGGACAGGAGGAAGCGTGGTGAGAGAAGGACAGGAGGGGGCATGGTGAGAGCAGGACAGGAGGGGGCATGGTGAGAGCAGGACAGGAGGGGGCGTGGAGAGAGAAGGACAGGAGGGGGCGTGGTGAGAGCAGGACAGGAGGGGGGCGTGGTGAGAGCAGGACAGGACGGGGCGTGGTGAGAGCAGGACAGGAGGGGGGCGTGGTGAGAGCAGGACAGGACGGGGCGTGGTGAGAGCAGGACAGGAGGGGGGCGTGGTGAGAGCAGGACAGGAAGGGGCGTGGTGAGAGCAGGACAGGAGGGGGGCGTGGTGAGAGCAGGACAGGACGGGGCGTGGAGAGAGAAGGACAGGAGGGGGCGTGGTGAGAGCAGGACAGGAAGGGGCGTGGTGAGAGCAGGACAGGAGGGGGGCGTGGTGAGAGCAGGACGGGGCGTGGTGAGAGCCGGACAGGAGGGGGCGTGGTGAGAGCAGGACAGGAGGGGGCGTGGAGAGAGAAGGACAGGAGGGGGCGTGGTGAGAGCAGGACAGGAGGGGGCGTGGAGAGAGAAGGACAGGAGGGGGCGTGGTGAGAGCAGGACAGGAGGGGGCGTGGTAAGAGCAGGACAGGAGGGGGCGTGGTGAGAGCAGGACAGGAGGGGGGCGTGGTGAGAGCAGGACAGGAGGGGGCATGGTGAGAGCAGGACAGGAGGGGGCGTGGTGAGAGCAGGACAGGAGGGGGCGTGGTGAGAGCAGGACAGGAGGGGGGCGTGGTGAGAGCAGGACAGGAGGGGTGCATGGTGAGAGCAGGACAAGAGGGGGCGTGGTGAGAGCCGGACAGGAGGGGGAGTGGTGAGAGCCGGACAGGAGGGGGCGTGGTGAGAGCCGGACAGGAGGGGGCGTGGTGAAAGCAGAACAGGAGGGGGTGTGGTGAGAGTAGGACAGGAGGGGCGTGGTGAGAGCAGGACAGGAGGGGGCGTGGTGAAAGCAGAACAGGAGGGGGTGTGGTGAGAGCAGGACAGGAAGGGGCATGGTGAGAGCAGGAGAGGAGGGGGCGTGGTGAGAGCAGGAGAGGAGGGTGCGTGGTGAGAGCAGGAGAGGAGGGGGCGTGGTGAGAGGAGGGTGCGTGGTGGGAGCAGGACATGAGGAGGCACGGTGAGAGCAGGACAGGAGGGGGCGTGGTGAGAGCAGGACAGGAGGGGGCGTGGTGAGAGCAGAACAGGGGGGGCGTGGTGAGAGAAGAACAGGAGGGGGCGTGGTGAGAGCAGAACAGGAGGGGGCGTGGTGAGAGCAGAACAGGAGGGGGCGTGGTGAAAGCAGAACAGGAGGGGGTGTGGTGAGAGCAGGAGAGGAGGGGGCGTGGTGAGAGCAGGACAAGAAAGGGCGTGGTGAGAGCAGGACAGGAGGGGGCGTGGTGAGAGCAGGACAGGAGGGGGCGTGGTGAGAGCAGAACAGGAGGGGGCGTGGTGAGAGCAGGACAGGAGGGGGCGTGGTGAGAGCCGGACAGGAGGGGGCGTGGTGAAAGCAGAACAGGAGGGGGTGTGGTGAGAGCAGGACAGGAGGGGGCGTGGTGAGAGCAGAACAGGAGGGGGCATGGTGAGAGCAGGACAGGAGGGGCGAGGTGAGAGCAGGACAGGAGGGGGCACGGTGAGAGCAGGACAGGAGGGGGCACGGTGAGAGCAGGACAGGAGGGGGCACGGTGAGAGCAGGACAAGAGGGGGCGTGGTGAGAGCAGGAAAAGAGGGGGCGTGGTGAGAGCCGGACAGGAGGGGGCGTGGTGAGAGCAGGACAGGAGGGGGCGTGGTGAGAGCCGGACAGGAGGGGGCACGGTGAGAGCAGGACAGGAGGGGGGCGTGGTGAGAGCAGGACAAGAGGGGGCGTGGTGAGAGCCGGACAGGAGGGGGCGTGGTGAGAGCAGGACAGGAGGGGGCGTGGTGAGAGCAGGACAGGAGGGGGCGTGGTGAGAGCAGGACAGGAGGGGGCGTGGTGAGAGCAGGACAGGAGGGGGCGTGGTGAGAGCAGGACAGGAGGGGGCGTGATGAGAGCAGGACAGGAGGGGGCATGGTGTCAGCAGGACAGGAGGGGGCGTGGTGAGAGCAGGACATGAAGGGGCGTGGTGAAAGCATGACAGGAAGGGGCGTGGTGAGAGCAGGACAGGAGGGGGCGTGGTGAGAGCAGGACAGGAGGGGGCGTGGTGAGAGCAGGACAGGAGGCGGCGTGGTGAGAGCAGGACAGGAGGCGGCGTGGTGAGAGCAGGACAGGAGGGGGCGTGGCTGCCAATAGCAGGAAAACCAGGCAGATCTGCTTAAGAAGATCTATTAGTAACTTCAAGGTATCAAATGTACAGTAGATGTTCTTGGGCCTTCAGCACTCAGGGGAGGAAAAAACCCCAGTGGAGGAAACCTCTAGGGAACCATGGCTGAAGGACTACCCTTCCCCTAGGTGGTGGAGGAAAACGAAGGCACGTGACAAGGATGTTAGATTTATCCTTGAATCAATGGTGAATGTCAAGTGCGTTGACTTCTGCAGAGACCAAGCCTGGAATCTGCCTTTGATGCAGCAGGAAACTCACTTCTTTAGTGAATACGTCTGACTGCAGAAAGTCCGGTGGGTGAGTGCAGAGACCGAGCCCGGAATCTGCCTCTTGCTGAAGCGCAGGTCATCTGATCCTGACACGGTGGCCACCATGTCGTTGACTTGTGGTAGAGTCATCACCTCCAGCTGTATGCCATATTCATTGCCGGGACACCGTGAGTCCCCCACTCTGGTACAGTAATCTGCAGATGCAAAAAATATAACTGAACATGGAACAGCGGAAAATTACATATAAATGACATACAATTTACTCCTGGTCACTGTGGGCCATCGTAATCCCTTTAAAGGTATTAAATTAAACTTGGGCCTATGTTTCTAACAGTGATACCAACGCTTATCAATGTCATTGACTGTTATAGCTGTTATTCTTATTCTAGGACCCACTGCTGTATCCAACAGAAACATGATACACCTGGGAGCTATTCCTCAAGGTGATCTACATATCAAGGTCAATGGGAGCTTCCCCTAGTGGTGACTGCAGGTAGTTAGAAATTTATTATACTTATATGCCATGTATCAGGCGATTTGGATGATTTTCCACTAATGTCTACTGCATTGCTTATCTTTGTGGAGAATCTAAACCCTAAATTATTCTGCGTCATCATTCTGGTGTCTCCAGAACTTGGCATCATGTCTGTTATTATTATGAGCTCCTGTCATAAATCACATTACATTTTATGACTCCTGTAACAAGGATCTGACCTTATTTAGGGATTTTTTGGTTCTTAAGACCAATACCTTCTAGCAGGGGTCACTGGTGAAGATCAGGAGATGGTTTATTCTGCTCCTCATTTTGTCTTAGACCTCTGGTGATCCGATCTGCTGCCATTGCCTTCTTATCCCCAGGCTGTTTTTATTTCCAGTGGTCACCAGTGGATACCGCTGTGTTTAAGTTATACAGAATACACCCTAAATATCAAGATGCAGAAAAATCACAAATCATCAATATACCCAATGAAGATACAAGGTCTTCTCATGGATGCGGTCCCTATCATCTGATAGTCTCACACATGTCCCCGGACACAACTGCCTGATAATAAGGTCTCTAGGACCGAGTTAAAATAATAAATTATGATATCCCCCTAATTAATAGGTATAACTATAGACACAGCAAAGTTATGGGTCCCATAGGCTGAAAGGCCAATGTTTGTGGGGTGTGATTATCCCGAACCTTTGGTGGTTGTCTAAGAACTACACATACATATATTATCATATGAGAAGACATTATTACAATCAGTACATGAAGATGATCAAACTTTGAAAAGTCACTGGTTAATTACAGATGCCAACAAGTCTGTGGGTTCTAGACCTGTGCCATGGTTGGTCAGCGGTTGTAATCTGGGGTTGGGTAGAGACTAGTGTTGAGCGAGCATGTTCGGCCGAATACCTGTTCGGCTCGAGCACCGCTATGCTCGGCACATGGCGGTATTCGGCCGATTACCGCATGTGCTCGAGCGGCATGCTCAAGTCTCCTCCCCGCACGTTTCGCGGCTGCTAAGCAGCCAATAAACATGCAGGTAAGTACCGCCATCACTGTAATGCCAGTAGCCATGTTGGCTACTGGCATTACAGTGATTGGCTGACCGGAATGCGTCATCGGGTGCTATATAGCACCCGATGACGCGGGTTTGGCTCATTGTGAGTCAGGGAGAGCTGCGCTTAGCAAAGGGACAGATAGTGTAGGGAGTGTGATCGCAATATATTTAATAGAAAAAAGTTTTCAAGACCCAAAAGTCCTTTTAAGGACTATTGTGTGTGGTGGCAGGCTGGCAGCAATATAATGTAGCCAGCGATTTTTTTCCCCCATACTTTGCAATACTTTCGATAGAGGGTGTCTGCAGTGACTTGTGACATCTGTGCTGCAATACCTTCTGTGTGTCAGGGCCAGATATCGGGAAAAATATTAGCAAAAACTATTATATTTTTTTTCATAATTTATCCAAATTTTTCCTATAAACGGTGTCTGCAGTGAATTGTCACATCTGCGCTGCAATAGCGTGTCAGGGCCAGATATTGGGAAAAATATTAGTGAAAACAATTATATTTTTCCCATAATTTATCCACACTTTGCCTATAAATGGTGTCTGCAGTGAATTTTTACATCTGCGCTGCAATAGCGTGTGTCAGGGCCAGATATTGGGAAAAATATTAGCAAAAACAATAATATTTTTTCCAGAATTTATCCACATTTTTCCTATAAACGGTCCCTTATAACATATAACAATTAATATGAAGAAGGCGAGCATTAAGGGACAGGGAAGTGGCTGTGATGCTGATGGTGCACGCAGAGGCCGTGGCCCTGGGCGCGGTGAAACTGTGCCTGCTGCCAGAGCACAAGGAAAACAATCATCCACGATACCTAGCTTCATGTCCCAGTTTGCAGGGCGGTGCAGGACACCACTCTCTAAGTCAGCCCAGTGCGAGCAGGTGGTCGGTTGGATTGCGGCAGATAGTGCTTCCAGTCGGTTAAGCACCACCCTGTCTTCCACCAAGTCCAGTCTCAGTAGCCAAGAGTCTGGTCCACACAATCCTCACCCTTATCTTCCTTCCTTCCACCATTTACAGTCTGGCCAAACAAGTGATCCCACACTCGGATATTCCAAGGACCTCTTTGCATTGCCATTAATTGATTTGACCCTCTTGCCAAGCACGCTTGAAGAGGGACCTGAGAACTTGTGCCCCGATTCCCAACCTCTTGAGTATCCAGAGTCACAAGAACATGACGCTGAAGAACGTCAATTAGTGTTTAATGAGGTGGATGATGATGAGACACAGTTGCCAATGACTCAACCGCAATTACTGTCTCAAGAGGTTGCGCTGCAATAGCATGTGTGTGTCAGGCCCAGATATTGGGAAAAATATTAGTGAAAACAATTATATTTTTTCCAGAATTTATCCACATTTTACCTATAAACGGTCCCTTATAACATATAACATTTAATATGAAGAAGGCGAGCATTAAGGGACGGGGAAGTGGCCGTGATGCTGATGGTGCACCATTTACAGTCTGGCCAAACAAGTGATCCCACACTCGGATATTCCAAGGACCTCTTTGCATTGCCATTAATTGATTTGGCCCTCTTGCCAAGCATGCTTGAAGAGGGACCTGAAATCTTGTGCCCCGATTCCAAACCTCTTGAGCATCCAAAGTCACAAGAACATGACTCTGGGGAACGTTAATTAGTGTTTAATGAGGTGGATGATGATGATGAGACACAGTTGACAATGACTCAACCGCAATTACTGTCTCAAGAGTTTGAGGAAGAGGATGACACACAGTTATCAATCACTGAGGTTGTGGTTAGGTCAACAAATCAGGAGGATGATCCGAGTGAGGAAGTGGAAGAGGAGGTGCTGGATGACGAGGTGACTGACCCAACCTGGGAAGGTGGCAACAAGCCGAGCGAGCAGAGCAGTACAGAGGGAGAGGGATCTTCAGCACTGCAACAGGCTGGAAGAGGCAGTGGGGTGGCAAAAGGTAGAAGGCGGGCACCACCGAATAGGCCCGCAACTGTTCCACGGAGCACCCCCTTGTAAAAATCTCCTTTGCCAAGGGGTAGGTGTTCGGCAGTATGGCGCTTTTTTGTGGAAAGTGTGCCACACCAAAATGAGCAGGGGCGTGAACACTAGCAACCTCACCAGCACCAGCATGATCCGCCACATGTCATCAAAGCACCCTAATAGGTGGCCCGAACGCCTGGGTCCACAATCTGTGTCTGCGGGTCACACCACTGCCTCCTCTTCCCCTGTGTTATGTGCTGGCCAATCCCCTCTCTAAGACACAGGCCCGGATGCCTCCCGCTCTGCACCTGGACATTTGCAAGCACCATCAGCGACCACATCCACTTTCCTGTCCCAGCACAGCGTCCAAATGTCATTACCCCAGGCATTTGAACGCAAGTGCAAATACCCACCCACCCACAGGCCATAGCACTAAATGGGCAGCTTTCCAAATGACTAGCCCTTGAAATGTTGCCATTTAGGCTTGTTGACACTGAGGCCTTCCCCAGCCTGATGTTGGTAGCCGTCCCTCATTACACAGTCCCCAGCCGCCACTATTTTTCAAGGTGTGCCGTGTCCGCCTTACACCAACATGTGTCCCAGAACATCACACGTGCCCTGACCAATGCAGTTACTGGGAAGGTCCACTTAACCATGGACACATGGACAAGTGCTATCGGCCAGGGATGCTACATTTCCCTGATGGCACACTGGGTGAATGTTGTGGAGGCCGGGAGCGACTCATACCCTGGGAAGGCACAGGTGCTACCGACGCCAAGGAGTGCGGGCCCCAATTACATCAGCGTTTCCGCCACCACCTACGTTAGTGGCTCTAACCCCCACTTCTCCTCTTCGGCCTCCTCCTCCACTTCCACCTCCGAAGTATCAGCGTGCAGCACTAGTCAGCCATCAGTCGGTAGCTGGAAGCAGTGCAGCACTGCAGTGGGGAAGCGGCATCAGGCTGTGCTGAAGCTGATCTGCCTAGGTGACAAACAGCACACCGCCGCAGAGCTGTGGCAGGGTATAAGGGACCAGACTGAGCTGTGGCTCTCGCCACTCAACCTAGAACCAGGCATGGTTGTGCACATTTCCGCAACTCACCGACAGCTTCAGCCGGTCTGTCAACACTTGAAATTGCCAGCTCACTGACTGTGGTGTGACGTGAACACGCGCTGTAACTCCACGTTCCACATAAACAGGGAAACATTTGTTTCCGTAGGCATGGGGTTACCTCCCAAGTATCCGTTATAGATCGGTGTTAATAGTGGCACAATTCTATCACTAAGAATATTGAAAAACTCCCCCTCGCAGCTGCATGCATCGGTCATTGACTTACACTGTACGCATATACCATATTTATGCTGCGAATGGTTATCTGACCAGAGACTGAACGGCCTGGACTCCAGACCACTTCATTTTACCTGCACTGACACACTGAAACGAACAGGCAAAAGATTTGTGGTGCTGATGTCTGCAGCTCACAGAGCAGTGTCCACATAGATACAATTGTATCCGTCTAGACAATGCTCTGTGAGCTCAACATCCTGTGCCCGGGACTGATACATTGTAGCAGATCAGCATAGAAGCAGGAGTAAGTGGCCGAGGATTCCGGCAGGCAGATCCGGCAATCCGGACGCAAACTGATGGCATTTGTCAGACGGATCCGGATGCGGATCTGTCTGACAAATGCATTGAAATACCGGATCCGTCTCTCCGGTGTCATCCAAAAAAACGGATCCGGTATAATTTTCTTTTTAATTTTTAAAGGTCTACGCATGCCAGTTTTGCCAGAACACTTAATGCCGAATCCAGCACTAAGTGTTCAGTATTTTTGGCCGGAGAGAAAACTGCAGCATGCTGCGGTATTTTCTCCGTCCAAAAAACGTAAGAGGGACTGAACTGATGCATCCTGAACGGATGCCATTTTTTGCATTCCGTATACGGAACCATTCATTTCAATGGTTGCGCAAAAAAAAACGGAATGTACTCCGTATGCATTCCGTTTCCGTATTTCTGTTCTGTTGAAACATAGAACATGTCCTATTATTGCCCGCAAATCACGTTCCGTGGCTCCATTCAAGTCAACGGGTCCGCAAAAAAAAAACGGAACACATATGGAAATGCATCCATATGTCTTCCGTATCCGTTCCGTTTTTTGCGGAACCATCTATTGAAAATGTTATGCCCAGCCCAATTTTTTCTATGTAATTACTGTATACTGTACATGCCATACGGAAAAACGGAACGGAAATGGAAACACAACAGAAACAAAAAATGGAACAACGGATCCGTTTAAAATGGACCACAAAACACTGAAAAAGCCATACGGTCGCGTGCATGTAGCCTAAAACTGATCAGTTCTTTTCCGGTATTGAGCCCCGAGGACGGAAATCAATACCGGAAAACAAAAACGCTAGCGTGAAAGTACTCTAAGCAATGTACTGTTGTGAAACTACAACTCTCAGCATGCAGACTTCCTCCGCTCTTCTCAGAACTCTCATAGAACTGAGTGAAGCATGTTGGGAAGTTTTACAACAGCTGGAGTGCCCCTGGCACAGAGAATGGTCTAGACTGGGTGCAATAGTAGCAAATCCTCAGCTGGGAGAAGTATTCGATTTGTACATTATATTTCAGACTCGAGATTTTCCATTACTGACAGCAAGCAGAGATCTGGAAAATGATGATGAACAGAAACACAGATCGTGTAGTAAGTTCATTCAAAATCAGGGATGCCCAACCTGCAGCTCTCCAGCCGTTGCAAAACTACAACTCCCAGGATGCCCGGACAGCCTACAGCAGGGCATGGTGGGAGTTGTAGTTTTACAACAGCTGGAGAGCTGCAGGTTGAGCATGCCTGTCCTAAATCTTTATTTCCATAAATCTGGACAAGTCCCTTTAAGGCCTTATTCACACGTCCGTTGTTTCTTTCCTGATCTGTTCCGTTTTTTGCTGAACAGATCTGGACCAGATCTGGACCCATTCATTTTCAATGGGTCCTGAAAAAAAACAGACAGCTCAATGTCTGATTTTTTTTCAGGACCCATTGAAAATGAATGGGTCCAGATCTGGTCCAGATCTGTTCAGCAAAGAACGGAACAGATCAGGAAAGAAACAACGGACGTGTGAATGGACCCTAAGGGAGGAGGGTGCGAGTTACCTGGCAGCAATGTCTGCACATGGTGACCACCAATGACCTCGCTTTCCTGGGTGCCTGAAAGGCATATCCACCTAGGGCCGGGATCAGCAACCTCCGGCGCTCCAGGTCTTCTGAAACTACAACTCCCAGAATGCTCCATTCACTTTTACGAGATTTAGAAGAACAGCCAAGTGTGTTTGCATGCTGGGAGTTGTAGTTTCACAGCAGCAGGAGTGGCGAAGGTTGCTGATCCCCTGACTTAGGGCGTATGACTGTATCACTGAGCCGATCTGCCGTTCAGGATCTTGGGAAAGCGTCGCTGGAGATTCAGATGTGTGTGGCCGGTATAGACTCCATGGATGGCGCAGTGTCAGAAGGCTGCCGCACAGCTGGGGATAGATCCGGAGTCCGCCAGCCATAATCTGCAGGAGCGTTTCGCAATCCTGACACTTTGCAGGGACATCAATTTGGCTTCTTAAAATATTTACATAATATGTCACCCTACCCCCCCCGCTTCTCTGTAAATAGCTGCGGTGAACAGCTGCACCAGACGCTGGGGCTGCACCGTGCACCACAGAGGGCGGCCTACCCCAGTATCCCTCCACAGCTGAATCACATAGTCCCCTGTCTCCTATTGCTTTGCTTGTGTGTCAGTCTTCACTGAATATCTGGCATTCTATTCAAGACTAAAATTCAGTGTATATCAGTTATCATTATCTGCAGGGCATTACACCCACTGCTCACAAACTGGGACCGATCCCCTGCCTTAAAGGGGAAGCTCAGCCTCAAACTAGTCGCATGTCCCAGATCACATCGTCAGTGCGTTCCCGGACTAGGGGGTGGGGGGCTCATTGCAATATTGGCCATTGTGGCCTCTTGTGTTTCAATTCTTCCCCATGTTTAAGACCTCTGCATGCTGTCAGTTAACTGAAACAACCATGAGGTTGAAAACCTGCATAGAGCCGATGCTTCTCACAGCTGAGGGTTTGGCGTCCTGTCTAGACACTGTGTTAAATACATAGTACGTCCTGTAGTTTGGTTACAATGTAGCGGTGCAGGTTAAAGTTATTTTTTTTTAAAGGGAAATAATTAAAAACCTAAAAAAATATACAATTGGATCTCGTGTAGACAATGTGGATTCCAAACTGATAAAAAGGGTTAAAAAGGAACCCTATTCACCCTCTCCGATCCCCTCGCCAGTGTTGCTCCGATCCCGGTCCGACAAGTCAGAACCAGAAGAACAGAGGAGAGCTGATCAGGGTTGGAATGATGGCGGGTGATGGGTTTTTATTTTTAACCTCTTGTGGCTTACGTTTTTTTATTATTTCCCTTTTAATCCGCTTGGATTTCAGATCATTCAGATCACAGGGGATCGTCTGGACTAGATACAACTGTAACAAACTCTCAGCAGTGAGAAGAAATCAGGTCTGTACAAATTTTCATCCTCTAGATGTTCCCATTCACTGACAGCAAACAGAGGTCTTAAACATGGTGAGCAGACCCTACAAAGCCTGGGGGGAGGGGGGGATTTGGAATGTGATGCCTCCTTGCCGCAAAGCACCGCGGCGGCAGATTTCAGGACCATGGTTGGGTTTAGTTTTCCAGAAGAGACATCCCATATGCCATTCAGGAGTCTGGGAAAGCCGGGTGACAACCCTGCGGGAGCTGTTATAACTTCCTTATCGGTTGTCAGTTAGCCGTGGGCGCGGCAGTTGTACATCCACGTGAAAATACTTGTAGAAAGGTGAAGACGTGGAAGTCACGCCCTTAGTCGTACTCAGCACGATACAAGGTCCGTGCCGGGTCCTGACACTAGAGCGCGCACGGCTCTCCGTCTCCAATACTGGGGACGGCAGCCATTTTGGCAAAGACCACTTTTTTAAAGTGGGTCTTGGAGTCGTCCTCTTTAGTCAAGTTATTTAGGATTGGATTCAACTGCTAAATCTGTTGGTGGGAAAACTGGGTAACAACCAATATGGCTGCCACAAATACCTACAAAACATCACCGGAGTCTTTATAGCTCCAAAATATAAAAGAATCTTTATTCAATGATTGGATAGAATGTAACATGATTTACAGAAATGTAGAAAAAACTATGAAAAAAGGTCGGTTCCCCTGAGGGGCGGTATGACAGTATAATGACGGTATATATAATAGAGTAGTAACAGTCAGGTGTAAAAGGTACCCCTTCGTTTGTCCTGTACACTAGTAAAGTGCAAGGGCCAGGACATATTAGCGACCGTATGTACGGTATTTTGCGGTTCACAATAAATACGGATGACGTCTGTGTGCAACCCATATTGTTCAGAACGGAACAGCCGGCCCCTAATAGAACTGTCCTGTCCTTGTCCGTAATACGGACAGAATGGAAATACGGACATAGAGAAACGGAATGCACACGGAATAACTTCTGTTTTGTTTTTTTGCGGACCCATTGAAATAAATGCTTCCGCATACGGTCCACAAAAAAAAACACGTAACGGACACAGAAAGAAAATACACGTTCGTGTGCATGAGCCCCAAAACTCATAATAGACAAAAAAGAACTCCTCCGAAAACAACAAAAGATAAATAAGTAAAAAGTCATGAGTAACACGGTAACTACATACCCATCAGAACGCGGTACCCTCAGGAGAACCGCGCACCACAAACGCACGTTTCGGCGAAGCCTTCCTCTGGGGGGCGCGGTTCTCCTTGGAAATGCGTGCATTTAAATATACGGCTCTCCAATCTAAATGAGAGAATTGCCTACCGGTGTGTAATGGCGTCATGAGATGCATCTAAACCTTCTTCCCCCATCATGCGCCGCCTGCGTCCAACCGGAAATGCGCCAGTCACGTGACCGCATGCGTCATGCGGTTACTAGGATACAGGTACGCATCGGAGGGGGAAGGTCTGCGCGCGTCAAGCATAAGCAAACATCATATGTCAAAGACGAATGGTACGGAGAATATGCACATGTCAGGCATCTCAACGGTCCGTACCGAAAAAAGGGTAAAGAAAAGTACTAGTGCCAGTAAGGCGACTTTCACACTAGCATTAAAGCTTTCCGGTATTGAGTCAATACCGGAAAAAGGAAACGCATCAGTTCGGATCCGGTATTTCAATGCATTCGTCAGACGGATCCGGAAACAAATGATGTCCGTTTGCATACGGATTTCCGGATCCGGCAACGGAACTGCCTGCCGAATTCTTTCACTAGTGTAAAAGGACCCTTACACGTAATGTCACAGATACATGTTTAAAGATAAAACCCTTTCATATTTATACATGATGTTACATGTAAAATATATCTACACATGTATATATATATAACCTGAGTGTAAAAAATCTGTCAAAAATATACGAGTAAAAGTAAACATAGAAAATGGTGAAAGAAAGTGAAGTGCGGCTGAAAATGTGAAAAAAAATTAAAAAAATTGAGAAACAAAAATGGGGCAGTATATTGTGCTGCACTGTGGTATCTGGTTCTGCTGGGGCAGTATATTGTGCTGCACTGTGGTATCTGGTTCTGCTGGGGCAGTATATTGTGCTGCACTGTGGTATCTGGTTCTGCTGGGGCAGTATATTGTGCTGCACTGTGGTATCTGGTTCTGCTGGGGCAGTATATTGTGCTGCACTGTGGTATCTGGTTCTGCTGGGGCAGTATATTATGCTGCACTGTGGTATCTGGTTCTGCTGGGGCAGTATATTGTGCTGCACTGTGGTATCTGGTTCTGCTGGGGCAGTATATTATGCTGCACTGTGGTATTTGGTTCTGCTGGGGCAGTATATTGTGCTGCACCGTGGTATCTGGTTCTGCTGGGGCAGTATATTGTGCTGCACCGTGGTATCTGGTTCTGCTGGGGCAGTATATTATGCTGCACTGTGGTATCTGGTTCTGCTGGGGCAGTATATTGTGCTGCACTGTGGTATCTGGTTCTGCTGGGGCAGTATATTATGCTGCACTGTGGTATCTGGTTCTGCTGGGGCAGTATATTGTGCTGCACTGTGGTATCTGGTTCTGCTGGGGCAGTATATTGTGCTGCACCGTGGTATCTGGTTCTGCTGGGGCAGTATATTGTGCTGCACTGTGGTATCTGGTTGTGCTGGGGCAGTATATAGAGATACACTATGGTTTCGGGTTGTGCTGGGGCAGTATATAGAGATACACTATGGTTTTGGGTTGTGCTGGGGCAGTATATAGAGATACACTATGGTTTCGGGTTGTGCTGAGGCAGTATATAGAGAGATACACTATGGTTTCGGGTTGTGCTGGGGCAGTATATAGAGATACACTATGGTTTCGGGTTGTGCTGGGGCAGTATATAGAGATACACTATGGTTTCGGGTTGTGCTGGGGCAGTATATAGAGATACACTATGGTTTCGGGTTGTGCTGAGGCAGTATATAGAGAGATACACTATGGTTTCGGGTTGTGCTGGGGCAGTATATAGAGATACACTATGGTTTCGGCTTGTGCTGGGGCAGTATATAGAGATACACTGTGGTTTCGGGTTGTGCTGGGGCAGTATATAGAGATACACTATGGTTTCGGCTTGTGCTGGGGCAGTATATTGTGCCTCTATCCCTCACACATTGCGGCCTCTCCTCCTGTCTCCACCTTGCAGCAGCAATAACCTGTGGAGCCGAACTACGAATAAGCCCCTCCCCTTCCTCTTCATCTTCCTCCAATCCTCTTATGGCCGCGCCCTCTCCAGCGCGTTGCATCTTGGTAGCTGTAGTCCATACAGGAGCACTGTCACTAGTCCAAGCTGAGGAGGAAGAGCTGACATTAAGACTACAACTCCCACAAGTCAGCAGTGATTAACCTGTCGCCGACCAGAGGAGTGCAGAACACCGGTAAAGCACAGGTAGATCAGAGTGTGGCAGTGAGTCCAGGAGCCGCTGACCCCACAGGTAGCCCCTGCCAGGAGAGCAAGTGAGAAGACAAAGCCCTGTCATCTGCTCCCTCTGCTTCTATCTCCTGCCCTGTACACTGACCCTGTCCTCCATTATTCCTCTTATAACACCACGTGACAGGCTCCTGTACAGTAGTCTGTGCGACAGATTTACATCTGAGTTATGGCATTTAGACAAGGGTGACTTTGGGGGACAGATCGTGGCTAATGGGGGTAAATGGGGGTGCGGTGCGACCGAAAAGTTGCTGCGACTGCGAAACATGACTTTAGAGTGGCCGGTCGTGGCACTTTAACACGTTGTGTTGTTGGCAGCACTATATGGCGGTCTTTGGACATACCGCAGTCATATAAGAACTGGCGGAGACGCGCAGATAGCTGGAGGCTCAATTATCACTGCGATCCAATGAATTAAACATGAGAACTGGTTTATAGAGCAGCGCGGACTGTCAGGGTTAACCCTTTGGGGGGCGTCCACACCGGACGGTTATGCTGCAGATTTACCACGTTTAAAACCTCTCATCCACGTTTGGTTGCAATTCGTGGGGTGACACAGACATGACCGCCGAGACCTGTGATTGGCTGCAGCGGCCACAAGTCCTGCGGGGACCGGGAAACTGACGGGGCGCGGAGAGGCCGCCGACGGATGAGAACCTTTTATTTAGATGACGTTTTTTATTTACTTTTTATATTTATTGGGCACACAGTAGGAGCATTTAGATTGTCAGCTCCTCGGCCAGACAACCCTATAAAAGGAGCCGTGATTTGGGGCTTTTTTTGTTTTGTTTGTTTTCATGTTTATTTTTTAGGAAAAAAAAAGTTAACTTGAAATTTGGCAAGCAATCTGCTAACCGTGCCATGGCGGAAGGGGCCGAGCATTGAAATCCGCTGCAGTGACTCGGGTACAGCGCAATCTCTGTCCTCTCCTCTCAAAGCCATATCTGTGTCTGTGACAACGGGAACATTGTTAATAACTGTGACAGGAATACAGGGGCGTCACATTCAAGCACAGATTTGGATTCCTTGTCAAATTCTCAGTTAAATACGTGACATGCGCCCCTTCCCATTTGAAAATACCGATTTGGTTCCAAGATGGCGACTTTCAAAAATGTGTCAATCCATTATCTACATACAGATTATACAGCCACCACTAGGGGGAGCTCACTACATACAGATTATACAGCCACCACTAGGGGGAGCTCTCTATATACAGATTATACAGCCACCACTAGATGGAGCTCACTACATACAGATTATACAGCCACCACTGGGGGGAGCTCACTACATACAGACTATACAGCCACCACTGTGGGGAGCTCACTATATACAGATTAGACAGCCACCACTAGGGGGAGCTCACTACATACAGATTATACAGCCACCACTAGGGGGAGCTCTCTACATACAGACTATACAGCCACCACTAGATGGAGCTCACTACATACAGATTATACAGCCACCACTGGGGGGAGCTCACTACATACAGATTATACAGCCACCACTAGGGGGAGCTCTCTACATACAGATTATACAGCCACCACTAGAGGGAGCTCACTACATACAGACCTATACAGCCACCACTAGAGACTGCTCACTTTATACAGCCACCACTAGGGGGAGCTCACTACATACAGATTATACAGCCACCACTAGGGGGAGCTCACTACATACAGACCTATACAGCCACCACTAGAGACTGCTCACTACATACAGATTATACAGCCACCACTAGAGGGTGCTCACTACATACAGATTATACAGCCACCACTAGGGGGAGCTCACTACATACAGACCTATACAGCCACCACTAGAGGGCGCTTACTACATACAGATTATACAGCCACCACTAGGGGGAGCTCACTACATACAAACCTATACAGCCACCACTAGAGACTGCTCACTACATACAGATTATACAGCCACCACTAGAGGGTGCTCACTACATACAGATTATACAGCCACCACTAGAGGGAGCTCACTACATACAGACCTATACAGCCACCACTAGAGGGCGCTTACTACATACAGATTATACAGCCACCACTAGAGGGAGCTCACTATATACAGATTATACAGCCACCACTAGAGGGAGCTCACTACGTGCAGATTATACAGCCACCACTAGAGGGAGCTCACTACGTGCAGATTATACAGCCACCACTAGAGGGAGCTCACTACATGCAGATTATACAGCCACCACTAGAGGGAGCTCACTACATGCAGATTATACAGCCACCACTAGAGGGAGCTCACTACATACAGACCTATACAGCCACCACTAGAGGGCGCTCACTACATACAGATTATACAGCCACCACTAGAGGGCGCTCGCTACATACAGATTATACAGTCACCACTAGAGGGAGCTCACTACATAGAGACTATACAGCCACCACTAGAGGGAGCTCACTACATACAGATTATACAGCCACCACTAGAGGGAGCTCACTATATAAAGACTATACAGCCACCACTAGAGGGAGCTCACTACATACAGATTATACAGTTTGTTACAATTGTATCCAGTCTAGAGAATCCTCTGTAAGGTAAATGTATTAACAGCTAAACCCTCGCCTGTCCTGGTGGTTTGTTACAGTGTTTCAGGGCAGGTAAATGTATGACCGTGTATTATGAGGTTTAGTCACATGTTATATGGTTTCATGTGTTTTTTTTTGTTTTTTTTTTTTCATTATTTGCCTCCAGCCGAACACATTGACCCCTGGAACACACGATGAGCGTTTGGGTCCGCGCCGGACTGGTGGGCTCCATCATTTCCTGTCTACACAAGAAGAGAACGGCACTTGCTGAAGTAAAAAGAGATACTGGGCGGCCGGGCACGGAGGATCGGGACTATGAGCTGAAGCTGGTGCAGGTTGTCTTTCGCCATGGAGCCCGGACCCCCCTGAAACCAATCCCACACAAAGAGCAGGTATTATCGGAAACCATGTCTGTCCCCACAGAAGCCAAGTCATGAAGTATATAGAATTATTCTCATAGTGCCTTCTGCTGTCTAGTTATGGAATATGTAGAATTAGTCTCACAGCGCCCTCTGCTGGCTAGTCATGTAATATATAGAATTAGTCTCACAGCGCCCTCTGCTGGCTAGTCATGTAATATATAGAATTAGTCTCACAGCGCCCTCTGCTGGCTAGTCATGTAATATATAGAATTAGTCTCACAGCGCCCTCTGCTGTCTAGTTATGGAATATATAGAATTTGTCTCACAGCGCCCTCTGCTGGCTAGTCATGGAATATGTAGAATTAGTCTCACAACGCCCTCTACTGGCTAGTCATGTAATATATAGAATTAGTCTCACAGCGCCCTCTGCTGTCTAGTCATGTAATATATAGAATTAGTCTCACAGCGCCCTCTGCTGGCTAGTCATGTAATATATAGAATTAGTCTCACAACGCCCTCTGCTGTCTAGTCCTGATATTCCTTCCAAGTCATTTACCATGAAGTGTCCAAGAATACCACTATCACTACTAGTACCGAGCGCCATGTCCTTTGTTTCACAGGTGGAGTGGACACCAACTCTCCTGGAGGCTCCTGAACACACTCAGTTTAATTATAGGGTCACAGATTTGGAGGGTGGGCCCCAACCCCCCTCCCCGTTTGAGGAGCGATACAGATCTAGCAAACTGAAGGTCAGTATATATGGCTGCGATCTCCATGAGCCTCACGGCTGCGTCACCCTGCACTCACCTCCTTCTGTCACAGGGGGGCGCCTTCCCCGGCCAGCTCACCACTATTGGGATGCAGCAGATGTTCTCCCTCGGAGCCAGGCTGCGGAGGCTTTATATGGAGGAGCGGAGATTTCTCTCCCCGGTATTCAATCCATCTGAGGTCTAGTAAGTTTCCCGGAAGTTTGTCTTTCCTTCTTTTCTTGGTCTCCTGCGGTTTCACATTTCCCACCGCCTTGTCCACATACGCCTCCTTGGGTGCTGGTACCGCTCTAGATACATCTGTGGGTTCTTATGACTGTTCCCCAAATACAGGGCAGGGGGAATTCTAGATACTATATCAGAGGAATTGGGTATTCTGGTTACAGGTCAGCAGCGGTCCTCAATGTCAGGCAGCAGCTGCAAAAGCTAATGACATTTTAGAATTTCTAAAAAGAGAGATAAGTTGTCCCGCTGCAATATCACCCTATGTAAATCCCTCATGAGGTGACATCTTGAATATGGGGTACAGTTCTGGGCATCATGCTAGAACGGATATAGGAGAGCTGGGGAGGGTACAGGGACGGCGACCGGGTTATTACCTGGATGGAAGGTCTCTCTGGTGATGAGGATGAGGCTGATTAATCAGTAACCAAAGTAACGGTTCTATAATCTGATATTGGCTTTATATTTCAGCGTCCGCTCCACTAACATAGTCCGTAATGTAGAGTCAACGCGGTGTTTACTGGCCGGACTTTTCCAACATAAGCAAGACGGTGAGTGCTTCATTTATCACACATCATATATGTTTAATATGCAGGGAAGGTATCCCATGACAAATGTGTGTATAGACAATGGATCTACATAAAGTGCAGTCACTGTGTACATACATTACATTACTTATCCTGTACTGATCCTGAGTTACATCCTGTATTATACTCCAGAGCTGCACTCACTATTCTGCTGGTGCAGTCACTGTGTACATACATTACATTACTTATCCTGTACTGATCCTGAGTTACATCCTGTATTATACTCCAGAGCTGCACTCACTATTCTGCTGGAGGAGTCACTGTGTACATACATTACATTAATTATCCTGTACTGATCCTGAGTTACATCCTGTATTATACTCCAGAGCTGCACTCACTATTCTGCTGGTGCAGTCACTGTGTACATACATTACATTACTGATCCTGTACTGATCCTGAGTTACATGCTGTATTATACTCCAGAGCTGCACTCACTATTCTGCTGGTGGAGACACTGTGTACATACATTACATTACTTATCCTGTACTGATCCTGAGTTACATCCTGTCATCCTGTATTATACTCCAGAGCTGCACTCACTATTCTGCTGGTGCAGTCACTGTGTACATACATGACATTACTTATCGTGTACTGATCCTGAGTTACATCCTGTAATATACTCCAGAGTTGCACTCACTATTCTGCTGGTGCAGTCACTGTGTACATACATTACATTACTTATCCTGTACTGATCCTGAGTTACATCCTGTATTATACTCCAGAGCTGCACTCACTATTCTGCTGGTGCAGTCACTGTGTACATACATTACATTACTTATCCTGTACTGATCCTGAGTTACATCCTGTATTATACTCCAGAGCTGCACTCACTATTCTGCTGGTGCAGTCACTGTGTACATACAATACATTACTTATCCTGTACTGATCCTGAGTTACATCCTGTATTATACTCCAGAGCTGCACTCACTATTCTGCTGGTGCAGTCACTGTGTACATTCATTACTTATCCTGTACTGATCCTGAGCTACATCCTGTATTATACTCCAGAGCTGCACTCACTATTCTGCTGGTGCAGTCACTGTGTACATATATTACATTACTTATCCTGTACTGATGCTGAGTTATATCCTGTATTATACTCCAGAGCTGCACTCACTATTCTGCTGGTGCAGTCACTGTGTACATACATCACATTACTTATCCTGTACTGATCCTGAGTTACATCCTGTAATATACTCCAGAGCTGCACTCACTATTCTGCTGGTGCAGTCACTGTGTACATACATTACATTACTTATCCTGTACTGATCCTGAGTTACATCCTGTATTATACTCCAGAGCTGCACTCACTATTCTGCTGGTGCAGTCACTGTGTACATACATTACATTACTTATCCTGTACTGATCCTGAGTTACATCCTGTATTATACTCCAGAGCTGCACTTACTGTTCTGCTGGTGCAGTCACTGTGTACATACAATACATTACTTATCCTGTACTGATGCTGAGTTACATCCTGTATTATACTCCAGAGCTGCACTCACTATTCTGCTGGTGCAGTCACTGTGTACATACATTACATTACTGATCCTGTACTGATCCTGAGTTACATCCTGTATTATACTCCAGAGCTGCACTCACTATTCTGCTGGTGCAGTCACCGTGTACATACATTACATTACTTATCCTGTACTGATCCTGAGTTACATCCTGTATTATACTCCAGAGCTGCACTCACTATTCTGCTGGTGCAGTCACTGTGTACATACATGACATTACTTATCCTGTACTGATCCTGAGTTACATCCTGTAATATACTCCAGAGCTGCACTCACTATTCTGCTGGTGCAGTCACTGTGTACATACATTACATTACTTATCCTGTACTGATCCTGAGTTACATCCTGTATTATACTCCAGAGCTGCACTCACTATTCTGCTGGTGCAGTCACTGTGTACATACAATACATTACTTATCCTGTACTGATCCTGAGTTACATCCTGTATTATACTCCAGAGCTGCACTCACTATTCTGCTGGTACAGTCACTGTGTACATACATTACATTACTTATCCTGTACTGATCCTGAGCTACATCCTGTATTATGCTCCAGAGCTGCACTCACTATTCTGCTGGTGCAGTCACTGTGTACATATATTACATTACTTATCCTGTACTGATGCTGAGTTACATCCTGTATTATACTCCAGAGCTGCACTCACTATTCTGCTGGTGCAGTCACTGTGTACATAGATTACATTACTTATCCTGTACTGATCCTGAGTTACATCCTGTATTATACTCCAGAGCTGCACTCACTATTCTGCTGGTGCAGTCACTGTGTACATACATGACATTACTTATCCTGTACTGATCCTGAGTTACATCCTGTAATATACTCCAGAGCTGCACTCACTATTCTGCTGGTGCAGTCACTGTGTACATACATTACATTACTTATCCTGTACTGATCCTGAGTTACATCCTGTATTATACTCCAGAGCTGCACTCACTATTCTGCTGGTGCAGTCACTGTGTACATACATTACATTACTTATCCTGTACTGATCCTGAGTTACATCCTGTATTATTCTCCAGAGCTGCACTCACTATTCTGCTGGTGCAGACACTGTGTACATACATTACATTACTTATCCTGTACTGATCCTGAGTTACATCCTGTATACATACATTACTTATCCTGTACTGATCCTGAGTTACATCCTGTATTATACTCCAGTGCTGCACTCACTATTCTGCTGGTGCAGTCACTGTGTACATACATTACATTACTTATCCTGTACTGATCCTGAGTTACATCCTGTATTATACTCCAGAGCTGCACTCACTATTCTGCTGGTGGAGTCACTGTGTACATACATTACATTACTTATCCTATACTGATCCTGAGTTACATCCTGTATTATACTCCAGAGCTGCACTCACTATTCTGCTGGTGCAGTCACTGTGTACATACATTACATTACTTATCCTGTACTGGTCCTGAGTTACATCCTGTATTATACTCCAGAGCTGTACTCACTATTCTGCTGGTGGAGTCACTGTGTACATACATTACTTATCCTGTACTGATCCTGAGTTACATCCTGTATTATACTCCAGAGCTGCACTCACTATTCTGCTGGTGCAGTCACTGTGTACATACATTACATATCCTGTACTGATCCTGAGTTACATCCTGTCATCCTGTATTATACTCCAGAGCTGCACTCACTATTCTGCTGGTGCAGTCACTGTGTACATACATTACATTACTTATCCTGTACTGATCCTGAGTTACATCCTGTATTATACTCCAGAGCTGTACTCACTATTCTGCTGGTGGAGTCACTGTGTACATACATTACATTACTTATCCTGTACTGATCCATAGTCACATCTTGTATTATACTCCAGAGCTGCACTCACTATTCTGCTGGTGCAGTCACTGTGTATATACATTACTTATCCTGTACTGATCCTGAGTTACATCCTGTATTATACTCCAGAGCTGCACTCACTATTCTGCTGGTGCAGTCACTGTGTACATACATTACATTACTTATCCTATACTGATCCTGAGTTACATCCTGTACTATACTCCAGAGCTGCACTCACTATTCTGCTGGTGGAGTCACTGTGTACATACATTACATTACTTATCCTGTACTTATCCTGAGTTACATCCTGTATTATACTCCAGAGCTGCACTCACTATTCTGCTGGTGGAGTCACTGTGTACATACATTACTTATCCTGTACTGATCCTGAGTTACATCTTGTATTATACTCCAGAGCTGCACTCACTATTCTGCTGGTGCAGTCACTGTGTACATACATTACATTACTTATCCTGTACTTATCCTGAGTTACATCCTGTATTATACTCCAGAGCTGCACTCACTATTCTGCTGGTGGAGTCAATGTGTACATACATTACATTACTTATCCTGTACTGATCCTGAGTTACATCCTGTATTATACTCCAGAGCTGCACTCACTATTCTGCTGGTGGAGTCATTGTGTACATACATTACATTACTTATCCTGTACTGATCCTGAGTTACATCCTGTCATCCTGTATTATACTCCAGAGCTGCACTCACTATTCTGCTGGTGCAGTCACTGTGTACATACATTACATTACTTATCCTGTACTGATCCTGAGTTACATCCTGTATTATACTCCAGAGCTGCACTCACTATTCTGCTGGTGCAGCCACTGTGTACATACATTACATTACTTATCCTGTACTGGTCCTGAGTTACATCCTGTATTATACTCCAGAGCTGTACTCACTATTCTGCTGGTGGAGTCACTGTGTACATACATTACTTATCCTGTACTGATCCTGAGTTACATCCTGTATTATACTCCAGAGCTGCACTCACTATTCTGCTGGTGCAGTCACTGTGTACATACATTACATATCCTGTACTGATCCTGAGTTACATCCTGTCATCCTGTATTATACTCCAGAGCTGCACTCACTATTCTGCTGGTGCAGTCACTGTGTACATACATTACATTACTTATCCTGTACTGATCCTGAGTTACATCCTGTATTATACTCCAGAGCTGTACTCACTATTCTGCTGGTGGAGTCACTGTGTACATACATTACATTACTTATCCTGTACTGATCCATAGTCACATCTTGTATTATACTCCAGAGCTGCACTCACTATTCTGCTGGTGCAGTCACTGTGTATATACATTACTTATCCTGTACTGATCCTGAGTTACATCCTGTATTATACTCCAGAGCTGCACTCACTATTCTGCTGGTGGAGTCACTGTGTACATACATTACTTATCCTGTACTGATCCTGAGTTACATCTTGTATTATACTCCAGAGCTGCACTCACTATTCTGCTGGTGCAGTCACTGTGTACATACATTACATTACTTATCCTGAGTTACATCCTGTATTATACTCCAGAGCTGCACTCACTATTCTGCTGGTGGAGTCAATGTGTACATACATTACATTACTTATCCTGTACTGATCCTGAGTTACATCCTGTATTATACTCCAGAGCTGCACTCACTATTCTGCTGGTGCAGTCACTGTGTACATACATTACATTACTTATCCTGTACTGATCCTGAGTTACATCCTGTATTATACGCCAGAGCTGCACTCACTATTCTGCTGGTGCAGTCACTGTATACATACATTACATTACTTATCCTGTACTGATCCTGAGTTACATCCTGTATTATACTCCAGAGCTGCACTCACTATTCTGCTGGTGCAGTCACTGTGTACATACATTACATTACTTATCCTATACTGATCCTGAGTTACATCCTGTACTATACTCCAGAGCTGCACTCACTATTCTGCTGGTGGAGTCACTGTGTACATACATTACATTACTTATCCTGTACTTATCCTGAGTTACATCCTGTATTATACGCCAGAGCTGCACTCACTGTTCTGCTGGTGCAGTCACTGTGTACATACATTACTTATCCTGTACTGATCCTGAGTTACATCCTGTATTATACTCCAGTGCTGCACTCACTATTCTGCTGGTGCAGTCACTGTGTACATACATTACATTACTTATCCTGTACTGATCCTGAGTTACATCCTGTATTATACTCCAGAGCTGCACTCACTATTCTGCTGGTGGAGTCACTGTGTACATACATTACATTACTTATCCTATACTGATCCTGAGTTACATCCTGTACTATACTCCAGAGCTGCACTCACTATTCTGCTGGTGGAGTCACTGTGTACATACATTACATTACTTATCCTGAGTTACATCCTGTATTATACGCCAGAGCTGCACTCACTATTCTGCTGGTGCAGTCACTGTATACATACATTACTTATCCTGTACTGATCCTGAGTTACATCCTGTATTATACTCCAGAGCTGCACTCACTATTCTGCTGGTGCAGTCACTGTGTACATACATTACATTACTTATCCTGTACTGATCCTGAGTTACATCCTGTATTATACTCCAGAGCTGCACTCACTATTCTGCTGGTGGAGTCAATGTGTACACTATGATGTCCGGTTGGTATACATTATCACACCTGATGTGTTTTTCCCTTTAAGGACCGGTCACTATAGTCACAACCGAGGCTGACGATGAAATCCTGTATCCTAATTATCAAGGCTGCAAGGAGCTGAAAGTTCTGACCAGGTGAGGCGTCCATGAGATGTGCTGCAGCAGGACGGAGCTGTCGCCTGTCAGCCACATTAGCCACCATGAGGATCATTTCTCTGTCAGTCGCCCAGAAGATTTTTGAATGTCTCACGATCATCGCATTCAGAAGTAGAGACTGGCATTGGGGGGGATCTCTGTGACCTGATTAGGCCCACACCTTGTATGAGCAGACAGCCCGGGGCCCATTGACGACTTCCCCCACAAACTAGCAAAGCCTCTGGATAGATCATCAGCTTCTGATCGGCGGGGGTCCGACACCCAGGACCCCTGCCGATCAGCTGTTTGAGAAGGCAGCAGCACTCCAGCAGCGCCGCGGCCTTCTCACTGTTTACCGCTGGCCCAGTGAAGTCACGACTAGTATCACTGGCCTGGGCGCGGGGCTAAGCTCTGTTCACTTGAATGCCCTGCCCAGGCCAGTTGATACTAGTCGTGACGTCACTGGGCCAGCGGTAAACAGTGAGAAGGCCGCGGCGCTGCCGGAGTGCTGCTGCCTTCTCAAACAGCTGATCGGCGGCGGTCCCGGGTGTCAGACCCCCGCCGATCAGATGCTGATGATCTATCCAGAGGATAGATCATCAGTTTAAACAAACTGCCGAACTCCTTTAAAGGGGCAGGGCCCTGTGGACGTCACTGTTAAAGGGGCGGGCACCGTGGAGGTCACTTAAAGGGATGGGCACTGTTAAAGGGGTGGGGTGCTGTATAGGTCACTGTTAAGGGGGCGGGCCCCTGAGACGGTCAATGTCAAGGGAGTGAGGTGCTGTGAAGCTCAAAGTTAAGGGGGCAGGCTGCTGAAGACGTCCCATTGTAAGGAGGCGGGGCACTTGGGGGGGGTCGGTGTTAAGGAGTGAGGGCTGTGGAGGTCACTGTTATGGGGGCGAGGTGCTGTAGAGGTCACTGTTAAGGGGGATACTGTGGATATCTTATAACGAGACACAGAAACATTAAATGAAATAGATTAAATATACCCGTGCAAAGCCGGGTCCTTCTGCTAGTCACTTCATAACTGGACAGGTCTGCCCTTCAGGACACTGGAAAAGCTGAGTCGTCCATCTTTAAAGAGGCAGATATGAGAAGCAGAGATTGAGGACGTTCATTACGGGGGAAGGATCCGCAGGGTTTCCAGGATTAGGAAGTTTTTTACAGAAACAGTGCCACACTGTGGCTGTGTCTGGTATTGCGGCGTTCTGGTGACCTGATTTGAGCTGCAGTATTAGACGCTGGCCGTGGACAGGAGTGGCGCTGGTTCTGGGTATAAGAATAGTAGACCCTGTCAGTAGATACAGGTCCTTGCTTGGTGCATATGCCGTGTGAAGGCCCGACGTTGTGTTTGTCCTCTTAGTGGTCGCATGCCCCTCGCCTCTTCTCAGCCCGGGATGACGGACGTACTGAAGAAACTTCATCAAGACCTTAATATCGACAACACCAAGCAAGTGGACTTCTTCCTGCTGCTGGACAACCTGCTCGCCGAACAGGTCAGGACACCTTAGGAGGAATTCATTAAAGGGGGTTATCTGGGATTTTACTATTGATGGCCTTTACTGTCTGATCGGTGGGGTCTGACACCCCGCAGTCCCACCGATCAGCTGGTCTGCAGTAGCTCCGGCGCTGGGGCTACACGTCTCCTCCGTCCGCTGTGTAGTGGGCGCCATCTTCTGTCACCAGAGCTACTGCAGAATAGCTGATTGTCAGACATAGGATAGGCCTTCACTTGTCAAATCTTCCCATCTGGGACATTGATGATGTATCATGGCTGCCTCTGCGACCCCCTCCTATCTCCAGAACGGGACCCCTGAAATGAAGGAGAGCACGGCGTAAGCGCGGCAACTCTCCATTCATCGCTGTGGGAGTTTCAAAAATGGCCCAGGGCTGGCTCGGCTATTTACGGCAGTTGTATAGCGGTGAATGGCAGCAACTCTCCTTGATTTTGGGGGCCCTGCCCTGAAGATAGGAGGGGCCCACGCCTATCTGCCATCCTACCAATATACCATGAATCTCCCAGACAAGCCTGATCAGGGCTTATTTATTGCGGGACAAGTTGTACTTTCTAATGGCACCATTTACGGTTGCATACCATGTAGTAGGGAGCGGTAAAAAAATTCCAAATGGGGTAGAATTGGGCAAAAACGCAATTCTGATAAAAGTTTTTTTTACACTGTACACTATGCGGTAAAATTGACCTGTTATCTTCATCCTCCAGGTCAGTACTGTTCCAACGATACCACACTGGTATAATTTTTCTTGCGTTTTAATACTGACAAAAAAATGTAAACCTTTGAGGAAATATATATATTTTTTTCATAACCATATTCTGACCCCTATAACTTTTTTTGTAGCTATGTGTACGGGGCTGTGTGAGGGCTCATGTTTTGCGGGACGATCTGTTCTTTTCAGTGATACCAATTTGAAGTGTGTGCGACTTTTTGATCACTTTTTATAAAAAAAATTATTGGGTAGTTGAAGTGACAAAAATTGGCTGTTTTTTTTCCCCCCCGCTACGCCATTTGCCGTATGCCATTAATATTGTTATATTTTAATAGTATGGGCATTTTCGCACACGGCGATGGCCATGACGTTTATTTTTTTTTATTGGTTAAGTATTTTTATTTTAAGGAAAGGGGTGTGATTTGAACTAATAGTTTGTTTTTATTTTTTTTTTGCTTATTTTTTTTACTTTTTTTTAAAGTCACCTTGGGTGACAATAACTGGCAATCATTCGATTGCCCGTAGTATTCAGTGATGGCTAAATAGCCATCATTGAAGACTTCATTTGCACTATATCAGGGATGGCCAACCTGAGGCTCTCCAGCTGTTGCAAAACTACAACTCCCAGCATGCTCAGACTGCCTACAGCAGGGCATGGTGGGAGTTGTAGTTTTACAACAGCTGGAGAGCCGCAGGTTGGCCATGCCTGCACTATATCGATACAAGGCTGCCACCTAGTGGCCTGTATTGATATATACATCTAATTGATCAATTAGATCGAGGTAACAGGTTCCCCGATCTCAGCCGGGGGACGCTGTTACCAGACTGGATGCGCGCGACTTCCGGTTCCGGTCTGCGCAGATGCCGTGGTCACATTTGACCACAGCATTTGAAAGGTAAGATGTATGCGATCTGCCTTATCGCATACATGTGCCGCGGCTAAGGTACAGCCACGTCATGGGTCCTTAAAGGGTTAAAGAGGTTTTCCCATGATTGAAAAATAAGGAAAATAACAAACAGCAGGTGGCGCTACACAGATACATTTTATTGAATAACTCAGTAGCCATAAAGAATTTTTAATTACATGCAATTACAAAAGTGTTCAGATCCAGGGGCTGGTTTGAAAACTGTAGGAAAAAAAAGCAGTTGGACGGTGTAGAAATGGAAACGGTGGCCATTTTTGTGACTTTTTTTTTACACCAGAAAACTGTCATCCAGCTTTTTATGAATTCTCCTCTTTTTTGTATTTAAACCATTTTTCCATAGTAATAAAAGTTCTGTGGCTTTTCTAGATCTCTGCTTGCTGTCAGTGAATTGATGCCTTCTTGTTCACCCCCATAGACTGTAAACAAGTTGGATTTGAAAACCTGTAGCACACTTGGTTTTTCCGCTACCTGGATGGCTGGCGCATGGTCGGCGCTGTGCGGAATCCAGCCTAATACACTGTAACAATCCCTGCTCCTGTGTCAGGTGGGTCGCTGCGTCTCTGGATGTAAACAAGAACGTTTCCATTCACTGACGGCAAGCGGAGATCTTGAAGATGGTGAAGGAATGAACTTTTTATCATGCAATCCTTGAGCTCCATCAGACAAGAAAGCCACGCATGATGGTGACAACCACTAGGGGGCAGCTCCCATAGGGGTTGTCACCCAGCTTTCCTAAGATCTTGAATGCTGTGCGACCTCATGATGGGAGTTATAGTTTTGCACTGGCAGAAGAGCCACATTTGGGAACACTGTGCTAGAAGTTGGGGCTCATAGCTGTTAATAGCATAGAGTGCCCTCTACAGTTACCATGCTGCATTACATCCACAGGTGCACGGGTTCCCCTTCTCCATCCAGTATGAAAGCCACCTACAGCAGTCGGAGCAGAGAGTCATCGACATCGTGTCTTACATAATGGGACCCAACAGGTACGTATACCGTAATGTCTGGTAAAATACCGCCCCCGGCTGCCGATACAAACACCGGGACTCGTCAGAAGATTACTGGAGTCTCTGTGCTTATTGAGGACCTTCATTCACAATTCTGCAGGCTTTAGAGCTGAAATCTCCCAGCATCCCCCCTGCATGGAAAGTGAATAATTCTGTACGTAAACTGTGGACAATGCGAGGTGGTGACGATGTCTGGTTTCTGATTGGCAGGGAAGTTCTGAAGTTGTGCGTGGGGCCCTTCCTTCACACCCTGCAGGGTAACATGCTGGAGACGACGAGGCGCTCCGCTAAGGACACACAGCCCAGGTATTACAGCTCACGGGGCGGTCACGTACATAGTACGGAGTCCTCCACCACTGACCGCTATACAGTGCTCTGCAAAAGTGTGGGAAAGTATGAATGCTTCCAGAAATCAAAGTGTTAATAGTTGATTTTTTTTTATCAATGAACAAAATGCAAAATGAAGGAACAAAAGAGAAATCTAAATCCAATATTCGGTTTGACCGGCCTTTCCCTTCAGCCGCAGTTCTTCTAGGTAGACTTGCAGGCAGTTTTTGGAGGATCTCCTCGGCAGGGAGGTTGTTCCAGACGTCTCGGAGAACTAAGCCCAGGTGTAGGTTTTGCTCAGATCCTTCTGTGTCATCCCAGACAGACTAGATGATGGTGAGATTAGGACTCTGTGGGGGCCATATCTTCTCTTCCAGTATTCCTCCTTCTTCTTCTTTACACTGACGAGAGTTCTTATTGACATTGGCTGGATGTTTGGGGTTGTTGTCCTGTTGCAGAATACATTTGGAGTCAATCGGACGCCTCCCTGATGGTATTAAATGATGGTTAAGTATCTGCCTGTATTTCTCAATATTAATCCTGAACTCTGTTTGCTGAAATGCAGCCAAAAACTTGCAAGAAGCCTCCACCAGGCTTCACTGTTCCCGCAGACCCCCCATTATTATACCTTCGGCTAGGGATCGACCGATTATCGGAGTTACCGATATTATCGGCCGATATTCATGATTTTTAAAGTTATCAACCTCACCGTTTTTGAATGCATTTTTACTTTGCAGCATGTTCTCCATACCTGCCTCAAACTTTTGCACGTTTCTGTATTTCTATTTCCAGGAAGCTCTTCCTCTATGCCACACACGACGTGACTCTCATACCTCTTCTCATGGCCTTCGGTGTCTTCGACCAGAAGTGGCCGCCATATGCTGCTGACATAACGCTCGAGCTGTACCAGCATCGGCCTTCCAAGGAGTGGTTCACCCGCCTCAGCTACAACGGGAAGGTAAGACGTCGCAGCCCCTCCGAGGTTGGATTAAACCATTCTACTGCACATGTCTGTCGGCTGCGTGACACCCGCACCACACATCCTAGGTATAGTTCCTGTAACCTCCATTGTATGTACGACTAGGAACCTAAACTGCAAGAAGCAGATTCAAGTCCTTTAATTCAGAATTTGATAATCCAGCAGGTGGAGGCTGGAGAGGAACTCGTCTGGAATTAGCCAAGTTTATGGCGGCTCCTGAGGATGATGGTGACATTGTTTATTGATACCCTCAAGGCTATAGTCTGTGTGCACCAGGGACTTTATCATCATCTTCAGGAGTCACTTACCATGGGACTATATTGTCAGCTGCCAGTGGGGGAAGGAGACTGATTCTGACCAGAACCCACCCATTTCATGGACATGGAAAGAAAAAAAAGAAAATGGTATCTTTTTGTCAGGAACCTGCTATTAAAGGGGTTTTCCCCTATCTCAAGATTTGTGGCATCTGGCTAGGATATGCCACAAATGGCAAATACCGCAGGCAGGAGTGGACTGGGAACTTAACGTGGCCCTGGAAAAAAAAGGGCTCAGCAATACCATAATGTAGCACAAAATACTGCCCCAGTAGCTGCTCCCCTGTGATGGCCAGCATCAGTTGCCATGGTCTGTCTTCCTCTTCCATCATATATCTCTAATTAAAGGGGTTGTCTGGGATTGGGGACATTGGTGTAATAGTACTAGAGTGACATACATATTACACACATGTATGTCCTACCTTTGCCACACATTTCTGAAGCCCCGTTTTGATACAGTAAATTATTGGCCGGAAGTGACTATTTTTGTAAAATCAGTGACGTACCGGGTCCCTTGCAGGCGAACGAAGCCTCTTCTCCTGCTTCGCAGGGAGCCCGTGATGTCACCGTCAGCCTAAGTCATTATGCATAGCGCACGGCAGGGCGGTAACTAGGCTGGCAGACATTGTGCTAAGCCACGCCCCTCCGGTCCGGTGACGTCACCGGGCATGGAGCTTTCTAATGAATAGAGGCAGATCCCTAAGCTACTTAGCATAGAAAACTCCTCCCATGGGAGAGACAGAGCTAGGAGGAGTTTATGGGCATAAATATGGGGGAGGAATATATGCGGCTGGAGGCGGGAGGGGAGGAATATGTGCGGCTGGAGGCGGGATATGTATGAGGGGGGGCGGATAGATGGAGGAGTGGACGATGTGCGGCAGGAGGCTTAATATGTATGAAGGGGGTGGATAGATGGAGGAGTGGATGATGTGCGGCAGGAGGATGAATATGTATGAAGGGGGCGGATAGATGGAGGAGTGGATGATGTGCGGCAGGAGGATGAATATGTATGAGGGGGTGGATAGATGGAGGAGTGGACGATGTGCGGCAGGAGGCTGAATATGTATGAGGGGGCGGATAGATGGAGGAGTGGACGATGTGCGGCAGGAGGATGAATATGTATGAGGGGGCGGATAGATGGAGGAGTGGACGATGTGCGGCAGGAGGATGAATATGTATGAGGGGGCGGATAGATGGAGGAGTGGACGATGTGTGGCAGGAGGATGAATATGTATGAAGGGGGGGGGATAGATGGAGGAGTGGACGATGTGCGGCAGGAGGATGAATATGTATGAAGGGGGTGGATAGATGGAGGAGTGGACGATGTGCGGCAGGAGGATGAATATGTATGAAGGGGGTGGATAGATGGAGGAGTGGACGATGTGCGGCAGGAGGATGAATATGTATGAGGGGGCGGATAGATGGAGGAGTGGACGCTGTGCGTCAGGAGGATGAATATGTATGAGGGGGCGGATAGATGGAGGAGTAGACGATGTGCGGCAGGAGGATGAATATGTATGAGGGGGCGGATAGATGGGATAGATGGAGGAGTGGACGACGTGCGGCAGGAGGCTGAATATGTATGAGGGGGCGGATAGATGGAGGAGTGGACGATGTGCGGCAGGAGGCTGAATATGTATGAGGGGGCGGATAGATGGGATAGATGGAGGAGTGGACGATGTGCGGCAGGAGGCTGAATATGTATGAGGGGGCGGATAGATGGAGGAGTGGACGATGTGCGGCAGGAGGATGAATATGTATGAGGGGGCGGATAGATGGAGGAGTGGACGATGTGTGGCAGGAGGATGAATATGTATGAGGGGGCGGATAGATGGAGGAGTGGATGATGTGTGGCAGGAGGATAAATATATATGAGGGGGGGCGGATAGATGGAGGAGTGGACGATGTGCGGCAGGAGGCTTAATATGTATGAGGGGGGCGGATAGATGGAGGAGTGGACGATGTGCGGCAGGAGGATGAATATGTATGAGGGGGCAGATAGATGGAGGAGTGGACGATGTGCAGCAGGAGGATGAATATATATGAGGGGGGAGGATAGATGGAGGAGTGGACGATGTGCGGCAGGAGGATGAATATGTATGAAGGGGGCTGATAGGTGGAGGAGTGGACGATGTGCGGTAGGAGGATGAATATGTATGAGGGGGCGGATAGATGGAGGAGTGGACGATGTGCGGCAGGAGGATGAATATGTATGAAGGGGGCTGATAGGTGGAGGAGTGGACGATGTGCGGTAGGAGGATGAATATGTATGAAGGGGGCTGATAGATGGGGGAGTGGACGATGTGCGGCAGGAGGATAAATATGTATGAAGGGGGTGGATAGATGGAGGAGTGGACGATGTGCGGCAGGAGGATGAATATGTATGAAGGGGGTGGATAGATGGAGGAGTGGACGATGTGCGGCAGGAGGATGAATATGTATGAAGGGGGGGGGGATAGATGGAGGAGTGGACGATGTGCGGCAGGAGGATGAATATGTATGAAGGGGGGGGATAGATGGAGGAGTGGACGATGTGCGGCAGGAGGATGAATATATATGAGGGGGCGGATAGATGGAGGAGTGGACGATGTGCGGCAGGAGGATGAATATATATGAGGGGGCGGATAGATGGAGGAGTGGACGATGTGCGGCAGGAGGATGAATATGTATGAGGGGGCGGATAGATGGAGGAGTGGACGATGTGCGGCAGGAGGATGAATATGTATGAAGGGGGCGGATAGATGGAGGAGTGGACGATGTGCGGCAGGAGGATGAATATGTATGGAGGGGGGGGATAGATGGAGGAGTGGACGATGTGCGGCAGGAGGATGAATATGTATGAAAGGGGCGGATAGATGGGGGAGTGGACGATGTGCGGCAGGAGGATGAATATGTATGAGGGGGCGGATAGATGGAGGAGTGGACGATGTGCGGCAGGAGGATGAATATATATGAGGGGGCGGATAGATGGAGGAGTGGACGATGTGCGGCAGGAGGCTTAATATGTATGAGGGGGCGGATAGATGGGATAGATGGAGGAGTGGACGATGTGCGGCAGGAGGATGAATATGTATGAAGGGGGCTGATAGATGGAGGAGTGGACGATGTGCGGTAGGAGGCTGAATATGTATGAAGGGGGCTGATAGATGGGGGAGTGGACGATGTGCGGTAGGAGGATGAATATGTATGAGGGGGCGGATAGATGGAGGAGTGGACGATGTGCGGCAGGAGGATGAATATGTATGAGGGGCGGATAGATGGAGGAGTGGACGATGTGCGGCAGGAGGATGAATATGTATGAAGGGGGTGGATAGATGGAGGAGTGGACGATGTGCGGCAGGAGGATGAATATGTATGAAGGGGGTGGATAGATGGAGGAGTGGACGATGTGCGGTAGGAGGCTGAATATGTATGAAGGGGCGGATAGATGGGATAGATGGAGGAGTGGACGATGTGCGGTAGGAGGATGAATATGTATGAGGGGGTGGATAGATGGAGGAGTGGACGATGTGCGGCAGGAGGATGAATATGTATGAGGGGCGGATAGATGGAGGAGTGGACGATGTGCGGCAGGAGGATGAATATGTATGAAGGGGGTGGATAGATGGAGGAGTGGACGATGTGCGGCAGGAGGATGAATATGTATGAGGGGGCGGATAGATGGAGGAGTGGACGATGTGCGGCAGGAGGATGAATATGTATGAAGGGGGCGGATAGATGGGGGAGTGGACGATGTGCGGCAGGAGGATGAATATGTATGAAGGGGGCTGATAGATGGGGGAGTGGACGATGTGCGGCAGGAGGATGAATATGTATGAGGGGGCGGATAGATGGAGGAGTGGACGATGTGCGGCAGGAGGATGAATATGTATGAAGGGGGGGGGATAGATGGAGGAGTGGACGATGTGCGGCAGGAGGATGAATATGTATGAGGGGGCGGATAGATGGAGGAGTGGACGATGTGCTGCAGGAGGATAAATATGTATGAAGGGGCGGATAGATGGGGGAGTGGACGATGTGCGGCAGGAGGATGAATATGTATGGAGGGGGGGGATAGATGGAGGAGTGGACGATGTGCGGCAGGAGGATGAATATGTATGAGGGGGCGGATAGATGGAGGAGTGGACGATGTGCTGCAGGAGGATAAATATGTATGAAGGGGCGGATAGATGGGATAGATGGAGGAGTGATCGATGTGCAGCAGGAGGCTTAATATGTATGAGGGGGCGGGTGCAGGGACGAGTTGAAAGACAGTAGAAACCAGGAGATGCCGCGCTGCGCTGGGACCCACAATGCAGTGCGGCAGGAAGTCATCCCACACATAAACATCAATGTAAACAATCGGTTAGGGACTGTAGGAGCCATAAAGCAGTGTAAAAGACACCTAAAAACATCGGCTAGTAATAGTGAATAAACTATTTAAAAAAAAAAAAATTTGATCCCGGACAACCCCTTTAAGATATGGAGCCGGGGGCGTAAGAGGTGAGATGCCGGCCACAGCACCAAGCCTGCCTGGACTGCCCCTAGTAATGATCCCTACTGTGCCCCCAGTAGTACGCTCCCCATATGCCAAGGAAATAAATTAAAGTACCTGAGTCCTGATCCAAGCCACAGGCCTCTTCCTGAGATGCCTGCGCCCCTGCGCCGTGTGTACACTGCCTAATATAGCGGCCTATGAGGGTGCTTTGGGTGCACCGCCACCACTCTGCTCACCTCTATGGGACTGCCAAAAATAGCAGCTATTTTGGGGAGTCCTATAGCAGTGAATGGAGAGGATGCCGCACATGCGCAGTGCCCTTTCCTTCACTTCACGGGCCCCATTGTGGAGATAGGAACGGGCTCCAGAGGTAGTACCTGCACCTCTATGACATTTGTGGCATATTCGCCACAAATCTGAGATCGACCCCCTCTTTAACATCCCTCTCAGGACCTGGTTAACGACATTTCTAGATTTCATTTTCTCATTCCCTCAGTTATAATTGAGCAGACTCTCCATTTCACAGATATACCCCCCCCCCCCCCCCCCCCGGCTGTATTTTGGTAATAACATTTGCTTATGGCGTTGCCCTTTAAGCAGCTCCTTGTACCCCTCCTACACCCTCTGTTTTGTAGCTGTAATCCCCGGCTGGGAGTTGCAGTAATATTTCAGGGAGCCGCGCTCTCCGGCTATTGATTTTAGAATTGAATTAGATGGTGCGAATCCTCTGATCGCGGCGCGCTGTCTGCAGATGTAATGAACTCCGACGCGTTTCCTCCAACCCCGTGCTGCCTGCGGGGCTCGGCCTGTTCTACTACCAAGTTCTGGAGACTGTTTACATCGGTGTCTTCCGCTGTTTCTACAAGTTGTGTATTGTGTGATAGACCGCTCGCTATTTTATACGCCAGTCAGCCATAACATTAAAACCGGGGACATGACATGTCGTGGAGGATGGGGGGGGGGGGGATATATTCGGAAGCAGGGGATCGGTCAGGTCTTGAAGTTGATGTGTTTGAAGTGGGGAAAAGTGGGTAAGCATAAGGATCCGAGCGCCAAATAGTGATGGACGATTGGGTCAGAGCGTTTCCAAAATGGCTGTGGGGTGTTCCAGGTATGTAGGGGTTAGTACCTGCCAAAAGTGGTCCAAGGAAGGGTCATGGGTCATTGAAGCACATAGGAGTGAACACTAGCCAATCTGGTCCAATTCAACAGAAGACGTACCATAGAGCAAACTGCTGACAACATTCGTGCTGGCGATGATAGAAAGGTGTCAGACCCCCAGGGCATCTGGGACTCGTAGCCGCAGACTGTGGCTATGGCCACTATTGCCTCTGATACACATAGAGCCCTAGAAAGGGTTCTCACACCAGTAAAAGATCACTTTCAAGATCTCTGCTTGCTGTTGACTGGAAACAACAATCATTGCACCCAGGGGTTAAAACTTGATGTTCTCACAGCTGAGGGTTTGTTACAATAGTATCCTGGGGACATCTATATACACTGAACAAAAATATAGACTCAACACTTTCGGTTTCGCTCCCATTTTGCATGAGCTGAACTCAAAGATCTGAAACATTTTCTACAGACACAAAAGACCCATTACTCTCAAATATTGTTCACAAATCTGTGTAAATCTGTGTTAGTGAGCACTTCTCCTTTGCCGAGATAATCCATCCCACCTCACAGGTGCGGCATATGAAGGTGCTGATTAGACAGCAGGAATATTGCACAGGTGTGCCTTAGACTGCCCACAATAAAAGGCCACTCTGAAATATGCACAGTTTTTTTTTTTTGGGGGGGGTGTCAGAAAACCAGCCACCATTTGCCTCACGCAGTGCAACACATCTCCGTCGCATAGAGTTGATCAGGTTGTTGACTGTGGCCTGTGGAATGTTGGTCCACTCCTCTTCTGTGCGAAGTTGCAGAATATTGGCAGGAACTGGAACACGCTGTCATATACGCTGATCCAGAGCATCCCAAACACGCTCAATGGGTGACCTGTCCGGTGAGTATGCTGGCCATGCAAGAACTGGGATGTTTTCAGCTTCCAGGAATTGTGTACAGATCCTTGCAATATGGGGCCGTGCATTATCATGCTGCAACATGAGGTGATGGTCGTGGATGAATGGCACAACAATAGCCCTCAGGATTTCATCACGGTATCTCTGTGCATTCAAAATGCCATCAATAAAATGCACCTGTGTTCGTTGTCCATAACATACGCCTGCCCATACCATAACCCCACCGCGGGCCACTCAATCCACAACGTTGACGTCAGCAAACCGCTCACCCACACATGACGCCACACACGCTGTCTGCCAACTGCCCTGAACAGTGAAAACCGGGATTTATCCGTGAACAGAACGCCTCTCCAACGTGCCAGAAGCTATCAAACGTGAGCATTTGCCCACTCAAGTCGGTTATGACGACGAACTGCAGTCAGGTCCAGACCCCGATGAGGACGACGAGCAGAGGAGCTTCCCTGAGACGGTTTCTGACAGTTTGTGCAGAAATTCATGGTTATGCAAACCGATTGTTGCTGCAGCTGTCCGGGTGGCTGGTCTCAGACGATCATGAAGGTGAACATGCTGGATGTGGAGGTCCTGGGCTGGTGTGGTTACACATGGTCTGTGGTTGTGAGGCCGGTTGGATGTACTGCCAAATTCTCTGAAACGCCTTTGGAGACGGCTTATGGTAGAGAAATGAACATTCATTGCACGGGCAACAGTTCTAGTAGACATTCCTGCAGTCAGCATGCCAATTGCACGCTCCCTCAAACGTTGTGACATCTGTGGCATTGTGCTGTGTGATCAAACTGCACATTTCAGAGTGGCCTTTTATTGTGGGCAGTCTAAGGCACAGCTGTGCAATATTCCTGCTGTCTAATCAGCACCTTGATATGCCAGACCTGTGAGGTGGGATGGATTATCTCGGCAAAGGAGAAGCGCTCACTAACACAGATTTAGACGGATTTGTGAACAATATTTGAGAGTAATGGGTCTTTTGTGTCTGTAGAAAATGTTTCAGATCTTTGAGTTCAGCTCATGCAAAATAGGAGCAAAACCGAAAGTGTTGCGTTTATATTTTTGCTCGCTGAAGATCCTGCTCAGTGGATTTATTGAGTAGTTGAGAACATGGAGTCCCACCAATACTCCCCTCCTTTCTCACAGAACTCAGCTCTGATCTGTCTTATCCTTTTTTACTTTATAATTATTACATACAGCCAGCAGGTGGCGCAGGATCCGCATCCAGGGCTCTGCACAGATAGAATTGCCTTTGTTGTACTGTCCCCAGAATATGAGCCACAAACACAGAGGTTATACTGTATATCCACCGGGGATTTCACCCGTTAGCCCCTCGCATTAGAATATTCTTCCTTAGCTTTTCCTCTCTGGAAATTGTCCCACTATTCGCTTTCCTTCTACCAATAGCTCCTGCCTAGCAAGTGGAGTTGTTTCCTCCTGAAAAGGGCACCCCGACTTCTTAATAGCTATTCCCATATAGCTACTGCACTCTGCAATAAGTGTTCCCACGCATTTCCACTAATGTCAGGTTCATCAGACCTTTTGTACAATATTTTCTGGGGCTGTTATGTATGATGACGCCTTAGATGAGCTGGCTTACAGCTACATGCATTGGTAACTTTTATTTTACAACCCCCCCCCTCCCCCCGGGTTATACCAGTCAGCGATGTGTCTACCAGTCCAGTGTCAGCTATAGGCCATTGAACACTTGATGCATTTGTGATGTGCATGAGCATTGGGTTTGGCGTCTATTGTAGACTATTGCAAATGTATTGAAGGCGGTGTACACCATTTTTTTTATTATTGCATTTTGAGCTAAAAATTATTTTTTTCAATTTGTCTTTATTACAAATATGGAGCCCTTTTCTCTGTACAGAGCTGAGGTGCTCTACTAGCAGGATATTAATTTTCTCTCTGCTCTGTCAGACCAGGAGCTGACGGCTCCTTATCTTTGACCTTATTAAACACTCATTATAGCTCAGCTCTTATCTTACTGATAAGAATGTGGCTTAAATAAGTGTTTATGACCTTTTTAGTAATTTACAGAGAAGGGCACAAAGCAAAAGTACCACTCACATAGCTAAAAAATAACTGTTAAACCTTTATGACAGAACGGCTCAATATTTTTAATAAAGACCAATTGAAAAAAATGATTTTTTAGCCCCAAATGAGTAAAATGGAATCATAAGAAAAAAAATTGTCCCCAGAGGTGTACATAGCCTTTAAGTATTCAGTGTGCACGTATGTTGGGCCTGGAGTGTATTGTAAACCATCTTGAATGCCTAAAGTATTGTGCACATATGTTGGCTCCGGCCTCTACTGTATGCGTTAAGTATTCAGTGCGCATGCACATTGGGTCTGGAAACTATTGTAAACCACTGCGCATGCATCAAGATCTTTGACACGCATGAACCTATTGGATGGGGTAGATATTGGTTGTATATACAGTACAGACCAAAAGTTTGGACACACCTTCTCATTCAAAGAGTTTTCTTTATTTTCATGACTATGAAGGCATCAAAACTATGAATTAACACATGTGGAATTATATACATAACAAAGAAGTGTGAAACAGCTGAAAATATGTCATATTCTAGGTTCTTCAAAGTAGCCACCTTTTGCTTTGATTACTGCTTTGCACACTCTTGGCATTCTCTTGATGAGCTTCAAGAGGTAGTCCCCTGAAATGGTCTTCCAACAGTCTTGAAGAAGTTCCCAGAGATGCTTAGCACTTGTTGGCCCTTTTGCCTTCACTCTGCGGTCCAGCTCACCCCAAACCATCTCGATTGGGTTCAGGTCCGGTGACTGTGGAGGCCAGGTCATCTGGCGCAGCACCCCATCACTCTCCTTCATGGTCAAATAGCCCTTACTTTCAAAGTTTTCCCAATTTTTCGGCTGACTGACTGACCTTCATTTCTTAAAGTAATGATGGCCACTCGTTTTTCTTTACTTAGCTGCTTTTTCTTGCCATAATACAAATTCTAACAGTCTATTCAGTAGGACTATCAGCTGTGTATCCACCTGACTTCTCCTCAACGCCACTGATGGTCCCAACCCCATTTATAAGGCAAGAAATCCCACTTATTAAACCTGACAGGGCACACCTGTGAAGTGAAAACCATTTCAGGGGACTGCTTCTTGAAGCTCATCAAGAGAATGCCAAGAGTGTGCAAAGCAGTAATCAAAGCAAAAGGTGGCTACTTTGAAGAACCTAGAATATGACATATTTTCAGTTGTTTCACACTTGTTTGTTATGTATATAATTCCACATGTGTTAATTCATAGTTTTGATGCCTTCAGTGTGAATCTACAATTTTCATAGTCATGAAAATAAAGAAAACTCTTTAAATGAGAAGGTGTGTCCAAACTTTTGGTCTGTACTGTACGTATGTATGTATGAATGTTCACTGCGCACATAAATATATATATACGTGCTGTGCCCCTGAGCTCCAATGCAACAAATCCTCTGCTGTAGTTACACGACAGAAAATCTGCCCAGTGTAGGTATAACGTAAAAAGGGTCGACATCTTACAAGACACATGACATAAGATGGTGGTCTTTGCACAAAGTGGTCTGGGGGTGCAAAAGAAACAGCCGCGTTGCAGACAGAGCAGTGGGGGAGGGCTCCTGCTGCAGCCAGTTGCTTTACAGACAGCATCAGGGCTGAACTGAAAAAATGGCCGATCTCCTTGGACACGCAGGGCAGAATTCTCTATATATTTTCACTGGTTAAATTGTGAGATGAGACCAGACCAGGTGATGGAAGAGGAGGAGATTAAGGGAGGAAGTGCTGCTTTTTCCCCCATTTAGCATCGCTTTAAGAAATACGTCAGCTATACAAATTAGTGTTTTTTTTTTGTTTGTTTGTTTTTTCTTCTCCTGACTCCCTGCCCCCCATTACCACTACTTTACCTCACATCTGTCCAGTCCCAGAAAACTATATTTACATCCACATGTGTGAGATATGACGCTGGATGCGTCGCCGGACCTTTACTATCCCCCAGACGGTGAGCGTTCTGCAGTCCTGGTGGCGAGGCGTGGCGGTCATTTCCCTTTTAATCAACTTAATGCAAATTCCTGAAAATTTCTTTAAGCGCTTTGCTCCCGTTTTTTTTGCCGCCATCATCATGATAGATAAGTCCTAGAGCAAAGGCTGAGAATGTTCCTTAGTAAGACATCTGTTTTCCCTCACCGACAGCTCGAGACACGGGCAAATCATTTGTGAGGCACATATGTAATTCTGAGGCTCCTGCAGAAATGCGGAGAGGTCACCTGAGGCAGACGCCTTATAGAATATACATTAAAGGGGTACTCATCCCCAAAATATTGCATCCCTACATTACATGTTCTATGTTAAAGTCATTCAGGTAAAAAAAAAAAAATCTGATTAATAACGCAGATGTAATGAGGCTGGTTGCTATGGATACACTGCATAAGAACTACATTATTTGTAGTGTTGTCAGACACAATATGCATAGCAACCAGTCTGTCCGACATTAGTCAGAAGCGAGGGGCTCCGGGGGGGACATTACAACATCTATTACTGCTGTATTAATTAGATTTTTGGTCAAATTTAGATTAAAAAAATATATAAATCTAGACTCTTTCAGAGTCACAAACCAACACGGAGGAAGTTGTACACTGTCTGGTCACACAGTCACCCATCTCTACACAAATCTGCACAGACCCTTCCATCTCTCTTCTGTCTATTCCTTTGTACCCCAAACTACTTGAGTTTGTACTATTTATCTGCCGGTTATCGATCGCTCATATCTATCTATCGCCCATATTTATCTATCGCTCATATCTATCTATCTATCGCCCATATTTATCTATCGCTCCTATCTATCTATCTATCGCCCCCATATCTATCTATCGCTCATATCTATCTATCTATCTATCGCTCATATCTATCTATCTATCGCTCATATCTATCTATCGCTCATATCTATCGCCCATATCTATCTATCGCTCATATCTATCTATCGCTCATATCTATCTATCGCTCATATCTATCTATCTATCGCCCATATCTATCTATCTATCGCTCATATCTATCTATCGCTCATATCTATCTATCGCTCATATCTATCGATCGCTCATATCTATCGATCGCTCATATCTATCGATCGCTCATATCTATCGATCGCTCATATCTATCTATCTATCGCTCATATCTATCTATCTATCGCTCATATCTATCGATCGCTCATATCTATCTATCTATCGCTCATATCTATCTATCTATCGCTCATATCTATCTATCGCTCATATCTATCTATCTATCGCCCATATCTATCTATCGCCCATATCTATCTATCGCTCATATCTATCTATCGCTCATATCTATCTATCGCTCATATCTATCTATCGCTCATATCTATCTATCTATCGCCCATATCTATCTATCGCTCATATCTATCTATCGATCGCTCATATCGATCGCTCATACCTATCGATCGCTCATACCTATCGATCGCTCGCTCGCTCGTATCTATCTATCGATCTATCATATCTGTCTATTCTTAGGTCTGAGATCTTTTTACTGATCAGTAATGATTTTCTGCTCTCCAGGAACAAGTGGTGAGGGGCTGCAGCTCCGGCCTGTGTCCCCTCGATCAGTTTCTGAACGCCCTCTCTGAATTCGTGTTGAGTCCAGAAGACTACAGGACACTGTGCTGCCGGACTGAGGAGGAACCTGCTGACAAGGCCAAGGACTAGCACCCCCAACATCAACCCAGACCTCCTTGTAGCCAGAAGAAGGACTAAACGTCAGACCATGCCATCCATCACATCTACATAAAAAGATCTGAACACTTAATCTTAATTATCATCAGGGCTCCGCTCACAATCCTGTTAGCTGCGGCGTGTGCATCCGCCAGCATCCCCTGCTGGTTCAGTGTCTGCACGGAGCTCATTCTGGCTACTTGTTTTCTGTATATCAGGTAATGAACAATAATTTGATGTAAGAGTAACTCGCACTCCTTCCCCCACATTATAGGTGCTCAGCTGTTGTTGGAGGTGTGTCTAATGGCCACCTTGCTGACTGTTTCCAATAATAACCAGCAGATTTGTGAATGCAGCTCTGGAGGATAATACAGGCTGTTACTCAGGAGATTTACAAGATGACTATAAAGGGATCATCCGATGGTATGGCGATACAGCTTGATCAGTGTTTAATGAAAAAAATATGCAGCTTTTTTCCATATACTTGTCTACGTTCAGTGGCTGAAGCCCGTCCTGCTCGCACAGCTGTAGTTTGTCACAGTGTGTCAGTCAGAACTGTCAGCCCGGAGACCAGCACTGGAGAGAGATTTGCTCTTGGGTTGTATTTAGCGCACAGAGGATTGTCCAGCACTGAAGACACTTGTAAGAAGCAGATTTTCATCCCCCTCCTGGATGGAAATGATGAGTGTTTCCGATTATGAACAGCAAGCAGAGATCTTGAAGATTGCTAGCAGTTGTAACACAAGTGTATTAGGAAGATGCAAAACTTTTAATTGTACAAAGATAATTGCTATAAAATTTCTGCAACTAAACAAATCTATCGTTTCCATTAGTTCTTTTATGGTATCTAAGCAGAGCTTAGATACACCGCTTACCTGCCACGGTATTTTCCTTATGGGGTACACAATCCCCTTCTTTACGTCGCTGCTGTGACAACCATTCAGTCCTCTGTTCCAAGGCCCTATGTGTTGTCAGGTACTGGCAGCCATGCTAAAGGATAAAACTGGTGCTGACTCTTCTTAAAGGGATTGTCCGGTTTGGAATACTCAATATCAAACACCTTGTTAAGGCCTCATGCACATGAACGTATTTTCTTTCCATGTCCGTACGTTTTTTTTGTAGACCGTATGCGGAACCATTCATTTCAATGGGTGTGCAAAAAAACTGAAGTTACTCCGTGTGCATCCCGTTTCCATATGTCCTTTCCACAAAAAAATAGAACATGTCCTATTATTGTCCGCATTACGGACAAGGATAGGACTGTTCTATCAGGGGCCGGCTGTTCCTTTCCGGTTTTTTTGCAGACCACAAAACACATACGGTCGTGTGCATGAGCCTTTGATAGAGGGAGTCATCTGTTCAGGATCCCGATCTCTTGGTTGGAGTTGAGAGCGGCTACAAAGGGTAGCTAACTTTCTCACTCTGGAGGACCGGTCCTGTCTTAGGGCTCATGCACACGACTGTTGTATGTTTTGCGGTCCGCAAATTGCGGATTTGCAAAACATGGATTCCGGCAGTGTGCATTTCACAGAACAGGTGGCCCCTAATAGGACAGTACTAACCTTGTCCGTAGTGCGGACAAGAATAGGACATGTTCTATTTTTTTGCGGAACGGCCATGCGGACTTACGGAAACGGAATGCACACGGAGTCATTTCCGTTTTTTTACAGCCCCATTGAAATTAATGGTTTTGCTTACGGGCGGCAAAAGAACCCCCAAATGGATATGGGAAAAAAATATGTTCGTGTGCATGAACCCTTACACAGACAACCTATTGATTTTGAATGGGCACTGTGTAATGCCATATGTCTCCTGTGGTGGCGCTGCAGAGAAATTGAACACTTACAGCCAGGTTTCATCACAGATTACAGTTGATCGCTGGAGGGCACATTGTGATCTGTTTACCATCAAGGGAGCCTTCTGTCAATCAAGGATTGTACAAAACGGAGAATCCCTTTACAGAGCCCCCTTGATGGTGACATACCCCTTTAAAGAGCCCCCTTGATGGTGACATACCCCTTTAAAGAGCCCCCTTCATGGTGACATACCCCTTTAAAGAGCCCCCTTCATGGTGACATACCCCTTTAAGGAGCCCCCTTCATGGTGACATACCCCTTTAAGGAGCCCCCTTCATGGTGACATACCCCTTTAAATTAGAACATCAGTGCAAATCCAATCCCCTATAGCAGGGGGTCAGCAACCTTTTGCACCCCAGATGTTGTGAAGCTACAAATCCCAGCATGGAAAGCGGTTTAACTGTTCTCTGAACTTTCATAGCAAGGAATGCAGCATGCTGGGAGTTGTAGTTTCACAACAGCTGGAGTGCCGAAGGCTGCTGAACCCTGCCCTATAGCGTTCTATCAGCAAGGGTAACTGCATCCCCTAAGGCTGCGTTCACACGGGCGAGATTTCCACGCGGGTGCAATGCGGTAGGTGAACGTATTGCACCCGCACTGAATCCGGACCCATTCATTTCAATGGGGCTGTTCAGATGAGCGGCGATTTTCACGCATCACTTGTGCGTTGCGTGAAAATCGCAGCCTGCTCTATATTCTGCGTTTTTCATAGAAGTGAATGGGGTTGCGTGAAAATCGCAAGCAAGTGCGGATGCAGTGCGATTTTCACGCATGGTTGCTAGGAGACGATCGGGATGGGGACCCGATCTGTATTATTTTCCCTTTATAACATGGTTATAAGGGAAAATAATAGCATTCTGAATACAGAATGCATAGTACAATAGGGCTGGAGGGGTTAAAAAAAATTAACTCACCTTCTCCTCTTGTTCGCGTAGTTCCCGGTCTCTTCTTTACTTCTTTAATGATGAACTACCGGATAGGACCTGTGGTGACGTCAGATCACATGCTCCAATCACATGGTCCATCACCACGGTGATGGACCATGTGATTGGAGCATGTGATCTGACGTCACCAAAAGTCCTTTAGCCCACAGCTCATCTTTAAAGAAGTAAAGAAGAGACTGGGAACTACGCGAACAAGAGGAGAAGGTGAGTTATTTTTTTTTTTTTTTTTTTAACCCTCAATTGATCACCTACTAAGCATTCTCTATTCAGAATGCTATTATTTTCCCTTATAACCATGTTATAAGGGAAAATAATAACATCTACACAACACCGAACCCAAACCCGAACTTCTATGAACTTTAGATCACTGCATCTTTATTACCTTACAATGAAGCTCCAGTAACAGGCAGAGCGGGAGGCGGCGTAACGTCACTTACTCACATGACGCGCCTGCTTCATTCATAAAGTAGGTGGAGCAGGCGCGTCATGTGAGTAAGTGACGTTACGCCGCCGCCCGCTCTGCCGGTTACTGGAGCTTCATTGTAAGGTAAAAGAAGATGTGGTGATTTAAAGTAAAAGTTACTGCTGTGAGCGGCGGGGCTGTTATGGGGAGGGGGGGGGGGTCTGTGGATGACACTGCTATGGGGGAGATCTGTGGATGACACATATAGCATAAGATGCTATATAGTGTCATCCACAGATCCCCTCCATAATTGCCATCCACAATTTGTTTTAATATGGCCTTTGAACATAATTTTTCAAGTAAAATCATATAAACCCCTTTTTTTGTCATTTTGGTGTTTTTTCCCGATTAATCGATTAAATTATCGACAACTAATCGATTATTCAAATAATAGTTATCTGCAGCCCTACTTATAACGCCATATCAGCATGGCGTCATGAGGGTTCGGTCATGTCAAACTAATTTAATCAGTTTTTATGAGGAGGTAAGTTCTAGACTTGACAGCGGCGAATCAATGGATGTCGTATATCTGGACTTCTCCAAAGCATTTGACACTGTACCACATAAAAGGTTAGTATATAAAATGAGAATGCTTGGACTGGGAGAAAATGTCTGTATGTGGGTAAGTAACTGGCTCAGTGATAGAAAACAGAGGGTGGTTATTAGTGGTACACACTCAGATTGGGTCACTGTCACTAGTGGAGTACCTCAGGGGTCAGTATTGGGCCCTATTCTCTTCAATATATTTATTAATGATCTTGTAGAAGGCTTGCATAGTAAAGTATAAATTTTTGCAGATGACACTAAACTGTGTAAAGTAATTAACACTGAAGAGGACAGTATACTGTGTATATATACTACAGAGGACAGTATACTGTGTGTGTATATATATATATATATACACTACAGAGGACAGTATACTGTATATACACTGCTCAAAAAAATAAAGGGAACACTTAAACAACACAATGTAACTCCAAGTCAATCACACTTCTGTGAAATCAAACTGTCCACTTAGGAAGCAACACTGAGTGACAATCAATTTCACATGCTGTTGTGAAAATGGGATAGACAACAGGTGGAACTGACTGCCATTAGGTACCGAGATGAGATCCTCAGACCCCTTGTGAGACCATATGCTGGTGCAGGTTGGCCCTGGGTTCCTCCTAATGCAAGACAATGCTAGACCTCATGTGGCTGGAGTGTGTCAGCAGTTCCTGCAAGACGAAGGCATTGATGCTATGGACTGGCCCGCCCGTTCCCCAGACCTGAATCCAATTGAGCACATCTGGGACATCATGTCTCGCTCTATCCATCAACGTCACGTTGCACCACAGACTGTCCAGGAGTTGGCAGATGCTTTAGTCCAGGTCTGGGAGGAGATCCCTCAGGAGACCGTCCGCCACCTCATCAGGAGCATGCACAGGCGTTGTAGGGAGGTCATACAGGCACGTGGAGGCCACACACACTACTGAGCCTCATTTTGACTTGTTTTAAGGACATTACATCAAAGTTGGATCAGCCTGTAGTGTGTTTTTCCACTTTAATTTTGAGTGTGACTCCAAATCCAGACCTCCATGGGTTGAAAATTTTGATTTACATTTTTTATTTTTGTGTGATTTTGTTGTCAGCACATTCAACTATGTAAAGAACAAAGTATTTCAGAAGAATATTTAATTAATTCAGATCTAGGATGTGTTATTTTTTTGAGCAGTGTATATATACTACAAAGGACAGTATACTGTGTATATATACTACAGAAGACAGTATACTGTATATATATACACTACAGAGGACAGTATACTAGAGAGGACCGTATACTGTATGTATATTACAAAGGCAGTATACTGTATATATATATACACACACACACACTAAAGGACCGTATACTGTATATATACTACAGAGGATAGTGTGTGTATGTATGTGTGTGTGTGTGTATATATATATATATATATATATACATATACACAGTCCTGATCAAAAGTTTAAGACCACTTGAAAAATGGCAAAAAATACTATTTAGCATGGCTGAATCTTAACAAGGTTCCAAGTAGAGCTTCAACATGCAACAAGAAGAAATGGGAGTGAGACAAAACATTTTTTGAGCATTCAATTTAATGAAAACAACTAATAAACTGAAACAGGCTGTTTTTCAGCCGATCAAAAGTTTAGGACCACACCTCCAAAACCCTCCCCCAAAACGAAAATCCAACTTCCAAACATGAGCTCAGTAATGAGTAGCTCCACCATTATTGTTTCGGCATGCTTGATGCAAGCGTTTCCATGAGGTGAGTGGGAACATTTCTCCAAGTGGTGAAGACGGCCGCACGAAGGCCATCTACTGTCTGGAACTGTTGTCCATTTTTGTAAACTTCCCTTGCCATCCATCCCCAAAGGTTCTCGATTGGATTTAGATCAGGGGAACACGCAGGATGGGCCAAAAGAGTGATGTTATTCTCCTGGAAGAAGTCCCTTGTCCTGCGGGCATTGTGTACTGTAGCGTTGTCCTGTTGAAAACCCCAGTCGTTACCACACAGACGAGGGCCCTCAGTCATGAGGAATGCTCTCTGCAACATCTGGACATAGCCAGCGGCCGTTTGACGCCCCTGCACTTCCTGAAGCTCCATTGTTCCACTGAAGGAAAAAGCCCCCCAGACCATTATGACGCCCCCTCCACTGTGGCACGTAGAAAACATCTCAGGTGGGATCTGCTTGTCATGCCAGTAAGGTTGGAAACCATCAAGGTTAAATTTTTTCTCATCGGAGAATAAAACTTTCTTCCACCTTTGAATGTCCCAGGTTTGGTGCTCTCTTGCAAAGTCCAAACGAGCAGTTCTGTGGCATTTAAGGAGACTAGGTCTTTGAAGACGTTTTTTGTTTTTGAAGCCCTTCAGTTTCAGATGCCGTCTGATGGTTATGGGGCTGCAGTCAGCACCAGTAAGGGCCTTAATTTGGGTCGAGGATCGTCCAGTGTCTTGACGGACAGCCAATTGGATCCTCCGGCTCAGTGCTGATGACATTTTTTGGGGTCTCCCACTTGACTTTTTTGTTCCATAACCCTCAGGATCATTTAAGAAATTCCAAATGACTGTCTTACTGCGTCCCACCTCAGCAGCGATGGCGCGCTGTGAGAGACCCTGCTTATGCAGTTCAACAACCCGACCACTTTCAAAAAGGGAAAGTTTATTTGCCTTTGCCATCACAATGTGTGACTACCTGACAGAAAATGACAATGAATCCACATCTTTGCACAGATTTGGCCTTTTAAAAGGCATGTGGTCCTAAAATTTGGATCAGCTGAAAAACAGCCGGTTTCAGTTTAATCGTTATTTTCAATTAATTGAATGCTCAAAAAATGTTTTGTCTCACTCTCATTTCTTCTTGTTGCATGTTGAAGCTCTACTTGGAACCTTGTTAAGATCCAACAATGTAAAATATGATTTTTTGCCATTTTTCAAGTGGTCTTAAACTTTTGATCAGGACTGTGTAGTGTAATATATATATATATATATATATATACACACACACACTACATATACAGTACAGACAAAAAGTCTGGACACACCTTCTCATTCAAAGAGTTTTCTTTATTTTCATGACTATGAAAATTGTAGATTCACACTGAAGGCATCAAAACTATGAATTAACACATGTGGAATTATATACATAACAAACAAGTGTGAAACAACTGAAAATATGTCATATTCTAGGTTCTTCAAAGTAGCCACCTTTTGCTTTGATTACTGCTTTGCACACTCTTGGCATTCTCTTGATGAGCTTCAAGAGGTAGTCCCCTGAAATGGTTTTCACTTCACAGGTGGGCCCTGTCAGGTTTAATAAGTGGGATTTCTTGCCTTATAAATGGGGTTGGGACCATCAGTTGCGTTGAGGAGAAGTCAGGTGGATACACAGCTGATAGTCCTACTGAATAGACTGTTAGAATTTGTATTATGGCAAGAAAAAAGCAGCTAAGTAAAGAAAAACGAGTGGCCATCATTACTTTAAGAAATGAAGGTCAGTCAGTCAGCCGAAAAATTGGGAAAACTTTGAAAGTAAGGGCTATTTGACCATGAAGGAGAGTGATGGGGTGCTGCGCCAGATGACCTGGCCTCCACAGTCACCGACCTGAACCCAATCAAGATGGTTTGGGGTGAGCTGGACCGTAGAGTGAAGGCAAAAGGGCCAACAAGTGCTAAGCATCTCTGGGAACTCCTTCAAGAGTTGGAAGACCATTTCAGGGGACTACCTCTTGAAGCTCATCAAGAAAATGCCAAGAGTGTGCAAAGCAGTAATCAAAGCAAAAAGTGGCTACTTTGAAGAACCTAGAATATGACGTATTTTCAGTTGTTTCACACTTGTTTGTTATGTATATAATTCCACATGTGTTAATTCATAGTTTTGATGCCTTCATAGTCATGAAAATAAAGAAAACTCTTTGAATGAGAAGGTGTGTCCAAACTTTTGGTCTGTACTGTATATTACAGAGGACAGTATACTGTGTATATACACTACAGAGGATAGTATACTGTGTGTATATATATACACACACACACACATACATACACACACACACTACAGAGGACAGTATACTGTGTGTATATACACTACAGAGGATAGTATACTGTGTGTATATATATATATACAGTGATACCTCGGTTCACGAACGCTTCTGTTCACGAACAACTCGGTTCACGAACAGAAAAGTTCATAAAAATATGCTCCGGTTCACGAACTCCGCCTCGGTTCACGAACAGGAGCCGCGGCCATTTTAATGCTATTTCCAGGCTGTCACATGTTCGTCACTTCCTGTAGGAAGATCGTGGAGAGAAGAAGAGACACTGAAAGAAGTACTGTGAGTACTCTGCAAACATTGGTGTGCTTTTTAGCACATACAGTACTATACAGTTCACTGGACACCCAATATGGCTCCCAAGAAGCATAGTGGAAAGAAGAAAGTGCGGAGCAGCAATGAAGGTGATAAGAACAGCAATGCAGGTGACAATGTGCAAAGTGGAAATGCAAGTGACAATGTGCAAAGTGGAAATGCAAGTGACAATGTGCAAAGTGGAAATGCAAGTGACAATGTGCAAAGTGGAAATGCAGGTGACAAGAATGTGCAGCGCAAGCATGGTGGCAAAAAGAAAGTGCAGAGCAGCAATGAAGGTGACAAAAACAGCAATGCAAGTGACAATGTGCAAAGTGGAAATGCAAGTGACAATGTGCAAAGTGGAAATGCAGGTGACAAGAATGTGCAGCGCAAGCATGGTGGCAAAAAGAAAGTGCAGAGCAGCAATGAAGGTGACAAAAACAGCAATGCAAGTGACAATGTGCAAAGTGGAAATGCAAGTGACAATGTGCAAAGTGGAAATGCAGGTGACAAGAATGTGCAGCGCAAGCATGGTGGCAAAAAGAAAGTGCAGAGCAGTAGTAAAGGTGACAGCAAGGTTGTGAAGAAAATAACCATTGAGCTGAAGAAGGAAATTATAGAAAAGCATGACCGTGGTATTCGTGTGACTGATCTGGCCTCGGAGTACAAGATGGCAAAGTCAACAATCTCAACTATTCTGAAAAACAAAGCCGCCATCAAAGGAGCTGATGTTGCAAAAGGAGTAACAATGTTAACCAAGCAGAGGACGCAAGTGCTGGAAGAGGTGGAAAAACTTTTGTTGGTGTGGTTGAATGAGAAACAGCTGGCAGGTGATAGCGTTAGTGAAGCTATGATCTGTGAGAAAGCCAGGAAATTGCACAGTGATTTACTGCAAAGAAGCCCCTCTACAAGTGCAGCAAGTGACGAATTTAAAGCCAGTAGGGGGTGGTTTGAAAAATTCCGCAGGAGAAGTGGCATCCACAGTGTGATTAGACATGGTGAGGCTTCCAGTTCTGACAAGGCCGCAGCAGAAGCCTACAAGTTAGACTTTGCGGAATTCATGAAGACAGAAGGATACGTCCCTCAACAAGTTTTCAACTGTGATGAAACAGGGCTCTTCTGGAAAAAAATGCCTAACAGAACCTATATCACGCAGGAGGAAAAGGCACTACCAGGGCACAAGCCCATGAAGGACAGATTGACCCTTTTGCTGTGTGCCAACGCAAGCGCCGATCTGAAAATTAAACCACTACTGGTGTACCATTCTCAAACCCCTCGTGCATTTAGGCAACAAAATGTGAACAAGGCCAGACTGCCCGTCATGTGGAGAGCCAATGCCAAAGCTTGGGTCACAAGGCAATTGTTTATGGAATGGCTGCACGAGGTGTTTGCACCCACCGTCAGAAAATATCTTTCTGATAACCAGCTGCCTGAAAGGTGCCTTCTTCTGATGGACAATGCCCCGGCACACCCTCCAGCCTTGGTGGATGATATGGATGCTGAGTATGACTTCATCAAGGTAAAGTTCCTCCCCCCCAACACAACACCACTTCTGCAGCCCATGGACCAGCAAGTCATCTGCAACTTCAAGAAGCTGTACACAAAGGCGCTCTTCACTAGGTGTTTTAATGTCACTGAAGAGACGTCCTTGACTTTGAAAGACTTCTGGAAGAAACATTTCAATGTTGTCCACTGCATTAACCTCATTGACAAAGCCTGGGAAGAGGTCACTCCCCGAACCCTAAATTCAGCCTGGAGGAAACTGTGGCCAGAATGTGTCGCTGAACGTGAACATGACTTTGAAGGGTCTGATGCAGAGGTAGTGGAGGAAATTGTGTCCATGGGCAAGAGTATGGGTCTGGACGTTGATGGTGCTGATGTGGAAGAGCTTGTTGAGGAACATAGGGAGGAGCTGACCACGGAAGAACTTTCTGAACTCCACAGTGAGCAGCAGAAGGCACTTCTTGAGGAGCATTCCACTGAGGAAGAGGAAGAAAGGGAGGAGGTTAGCAGTGATGCCATAAAATCCATTATGCAAAAATGGAATGAGTGCCATGATTTTTTTGAAAAGCACCACCCCAACATAACTGTCGTGAACAGAGTGCTAAATCTCATGAATGATAATGTGGTCTCTCATTTCCGGAGGGTTATGCAGCACAGGAAGAGACAAGTGACATTGGACAGATTTTTCAGAAAAACTGAGCCTGCAGCTAGGAGACAAAGGAGAGAGGAAACCCCTGAAGGAGATCCCCCTGATGTCCTTATGGAGGGGGACTCTCCCTCCAAACAATAACTGCCTCCCACCTGCCTTCCTCCATGCCAGAAGTCATGTCAAGCAAGGTTAGTGTCCTCTCTTTATACATTACTATACTGTACTAATGTGTATTGTAATTTGTTTCATATTTTTGTGCTTCAAAAACACCCAAAAAAAGGTCAGCACGGATTAACCGGATTTACATTGAACCCTATGGGAAAATGTGCCTCGGTTCGCGACCAATTCGGTTCGCGACCAGAGTCAGTTCACGAATTAAGTTCGTGAACCGAGGTATCACTGTATATATATATATATATATATATATATATACACACACACACACACATACATACATACACACTACAGAGGATAGTATACTGTGGATATATATACATACACACACTACAGAGGACAGTATACTGTGTGTATATACACTACAGAGGATAGTATACTGTATATATATATATATATATATATACATATACACACACACACTACAGAGGACAGCCTAGTGTGTGTGTATATATATATATATATATATATATATATATACACACACACACACACATACACACTACAAATAACAGTATACAGCTACAGATGGATCTGGATAGATTGGAGTCTTGGGCAGAGAAGTGGCAGATGAGGTTTAACACTGACAAATGTAAGGTTATGCACATGAGAAGGAATAATGCAAGTCACCCGTACATACTAAATGGTAAAACACTGGGTAAGGCTCCATTCACACGTACGCAAGTGTTGTCCGCACCCGTTCCGCAATTGTGGGGAACGGGTGCGGACCCATTCATTCTCTATGGGGACTGAATGGATGCGGAGAGCACACTATGTGCTCTCTGCATTTCTGGAGCGCGGCCCCGGAAAAAATAGAGCATGTCCTATTCTTGTCCGCAATTGCGGACAAGAATAGGCATTTCTATGGGGGTGCCGGCCGGATGTATTGCAGATCTACAATGCGCTACAGACGTGTGAATGGAGCCTAACTCTGACAAATGTTATGCACATGGGAAGGAATAATGCAAGTCACCCGTACATACTAAATGGTAAAACACTGGGTAACACTGACATGGAAAAGGACCTAGGAATTTTAATAAACAGCAAAATAAGCTGCAGAAAACAGTGTCAGGCAGCTGCTGCCAAGGCAAAAAGAATGTGTTGCATCAAAGGGGGCATAGATGCCAGTGATAAGAACATAGTCCTAGCACTTTACACATCACTAGTCAGACCACACATGGAGGACTGTGTACAGTTCTGGGCTCCTGTGAACAATGCAGACATGGCAGGGCTGGAGAGGGTCCAGAGGAGGGCAACTAAAGTAATAACTGGAATGGGGCAACTACAGTACCCTGAAAGATTATCAACATTAGGGTTATTCACTTTAGAATAAAGACAACTGAGGGGAGATCTAATTACTATGTATGAATATATCAGGGGTCAGTACAGAGATCTCTCCCATCATCTATTTATCCCCAGGACTGTGACTGTGACGAGGGGACATCCTCTGCGTCTGGAGGAAAGAAGGTTTGTACACAAACATAGAAGAGGATTCTTTACGGTAAGAGCAGTGAGACTATGGAGCTCTCTGCCTGAGGAGGTGGTGATGGTGAGTACAATAAAGGAATTCAAGAAGGGCCTGGATGTTTTTCTGGAGCGTAATAATATTACAGGCTATAGCTACTAGAGAGGGGTCGTTGATCCAGGGAGTTATTCTGATGCCTGATTGGAGTCGGGAAGGAATTTTTTTTTTTCCCCTTAAGTGGGGAAAATTGGCTTCTACCTCACAGGGTTTTTTTTTTGCCTTCCTCTGGATCAACTTGCAGGATAACAGGCCGAACTGGATGGACAGAGGGATTTTTTTCAGCCTTATAAACTGTTACTATGTGTGACCTAATTTTATAAAAAGATTGTTAGATGTTGAGAAATAATAAAATTCCTCCATCTTCCAAGTTGTTGTTTGTAATGTCTTCTATGAAGCGCGATTGGATTGAGTTCTCACTGATGTACAGCGTTAAACCGCCATTCCAGACAAGGACAAGCTTGCCGCTATTTCTAGCGGAGGAAAGGCAGGAGTAAAGAATTTTCTCTCATTATCCCTCCTAGATATAAATTATATCACCGTAATGAACAATTACAACTGTATATAATGGGTGGACTGACATACTGTATACTAATACTGCCTCCTATGTACAAGAATAAAACTACTATAATACTACTCCTATGTACAGGAATATAACTACTATAATACTGCTCCTATGTACAAGAATATAACTACTATAATACTGCTCCTATGTACAAGGATATAACTACTATAATACTGCTCCTATGTACAAGAATATAACTACTATAATACTGCCTCCTATGTACAAGAATATAACTACTATAATACTGCCTCCTATGTACAAGAATATAACTACTATAATACTGCTCCTATGTACAAGAATATAACTACTATAATACTGCTCCTATGTACAAGAATATAACTACTATAATACTGCTCCTATGTACAATAATATAACTACTATAATACTGCCTCCTATGTACAAGAATATAACTACTATAATACTGCCTCCTATATACAAGAATATAACTACTATAATACTGCTCCTATGTACAAGAGTATAACTACTATAATACTGCCTCCTATGTACAAGAATATAACTACTATAATACTGCTCCTATGTACAAGAATATAACTGCTATAATACTGCTCCTATGTACAAGACTATAACTACTATAATACTACTCCTATGTACAAGACTATAACTACTATAATACTGCTCCTATGTACAAGAATATAACTACTATAATACTGCTCCTATGTACAAGAATATAACCACTATAATACTGCCTCCTATGTACAAGAATATAACTACTATAATACTGCTCCTATGTACAAGAATATATCTACTATAATACTGCTCCCATGTACAAGAATATAACTACTATAATACTGCTCCCATGTACAAGAATATAACTACTATAATACTGCTCCCATGTACAAGAATATAACTACTATAATACTGCTCCCATGTACAAGAATATAACTACTATAATACTGCTCCCATGTACAAGAATATAACTACTATAATACTGCTCCCATGTACAAAAATATAACTACTATAATACTGCCTCCTATGTACAAGAATATAACTACTATAATACTGCTCCTACATACAAGAATATACCTACTATAATACTGCTCCTATGTACAAGAATATATCTACTATAATACTGCTCCCATGTACAAGAATATAACTACTATAATACTGCTCCTATGTACAAGAATATAACTACTATAATACTGCTCCTATGTACAAGGATATAACTGCTATAATACTGCTCCTATGTACAAGAATATATCTACTATAATACTGCTCCCATGTACAAGAATATAACTACTATAATACTGCTCCTATGTACAAGAATATAACTACTATAATACTGCTCCTATGTACAAGAATATAACTACTATAATACTGCTCCCATGTACAAGAATATAACTACTATAATACTGCTCCCATGTACAAAAATATAACTACTATAATACTGCTCCTATGTACAAGGATATAACTGCTATAATACTGCCTCCTACGTACAAGGATATAACTACTATATTACTGCTCCTACATACAAGAATATACCTACTATAATACTGCTCCAATGTACAAGGATATAACTACTATAATACTGCTCCTATGTACAAGGATATAACTGCTATAATACTGCCTCCTATGTACAAGAATATAACTACTATAATACTGTCTCCTATGTACAAGAATATAACTACTATAATACTGCTCCTATGTACAAGAATATAACTACTATAATACTGATCCTATGTACAAAAATATAACTACTATAATACTGCTCCTATGTACAAGAATATAACTACTATAATACTGCTCCTATGTACAAGAATATAACTACTATAATACTGCCTCCTATATACAAGAATATAACTACTATAATACTGCCCCCTATGTACAAGAATATAACTGCTATAATACTGCTCCTATGTACAAGAATATAACTACTATAATACTGCTCCTATGTACAAGAATATCACTACTATAATACTGCTCATATGTACAAGAATATAACTACTATAATACTGCTCCTATGTACAAGAATATAACTACTATAATACTGCTCCTACGTACAAGAATATAACTACTATAATACTGCTCCTATGTACAAGAATATACCTACTATAATACTGCTCCTATGTACAAGAATATAACTACTATAATACTGCTCCTATGTATAAGAATATAACTACTATAATACTTCTGTAATATTAGGGGTGTTGCTCACACTTTGGGTCCCATATGACATTGGAATACATGATGTAATGACTGGGGACTGTGTATATAGAAGTTGTGTACCATATACACCGTAAAGTGTAATGAAATGAAACCTGGGGAACAGAGGAGCTTTGGAACAGCCGCAGCCACCAACACAATCTTTCACAAATTTATCACGTCTGGCACGATGACATCACCACATGACGCCTGCCAACGCTGAACCACCGATGGAAAATGGGAACACAGGATAGGTGAGTAAATAAATTGTAAGCAATGTGGGGCATGCTATGAGGGGTCACGTAAGAAGGCAGCATTCTGTGTGGGAGCTACTTAAGGGGCTTCACACTCTAATGCCCCCTTGAGAGGCCTCCCTCAAACTGCATAGCGGACACTTAGAGGGCACTTAAGGGTTAATCATACTGTGAGAGGGCCTCTTAGGAGCATCATAGTATGAGGAGCACTAAGGGGGCATCATACTGTGAGGGGGGGGGGGGGTAATAAGGGAATTGGGTGGGATTAGAGGTGTGGTTTATTAAAAAAAATAAAATGCCGCTGCACACCATTGCTGTTGTCCTTCCTTTTCTTTTTGTAGCTCTTACCTTTACCTGACATTAGACCCAGCCATGTGGACCTTTTCAAAAAGTACAACTGGAATACTCCTGATACTTCCCTCATCATCTCCCACATAGTCTACTGCAACGTCCTCCTTGTGGCCTCCCCTCTAACAGTCTTGTGCCCCTCCAAACCATCCTCCTCTGCTACTCGATTAATCCACCTCTCCCCTTGTTCTTCAATCTCTTCACTGCTTATCTGCTGTCCTGGAAATGCATTTCAGAATACCGACATACAACCTGTCCTCTCCGTACATCTCTGACCTAATCTCCTGATACCTCCCCACATGTAATCTCCAGTCCACAACCTGTCCTCTCCGTACATCTCTGACCTAATCTCCTGATACCTCCCCACATGTAATCTCCAGTCCACAACCTGTCCTCTCCATACATCTCTGACCTAATCTCTGATACCTCCTCACATGTAATCTCCAGTCCACAACCTGTCCTCTCCATACATCTCTGACCTAATCTCTGATACCTCCTCACATGTAATCTCCAGTCCACAACCTGTCCTCTCCATACATCTCTGACCTAATCTCTGATACCTCCTCACATGTAATCTCCAGTCCACAACCTGTCCTCTCCATACATCTCTGACCTAATCTCTGATACCTCCTCACATGTAATCTCCAGTCCACAACCGGTCCTCTCCGTACATCTCTGACCTAATCTCCTGATACCTCCCCACATGTAATCTCCAGTCCACAACCTGTCCTCTCTATACATCTCTGACCTAATCTCCTGATACCTCCCCACATGTAATCTCTAGTCCACATGTAATCTCCAGTCCACAACCTGTCCTCTCCGTACATCTCTGACCTAATCTCCTGATACCTCCCCAGATGTAATCTCCACTCCACAACCTGTCCTCTCCATACATCTCTGACCTAATCTCTGATACCTCCTCACATGTAATCTCCAGTCCACAACCGGTCCTCTCCGTACATCTCTGACCTAATCTCTAGTCCACATGTAATCTCTAGTCCACAACCTGTCCTCTCTATACATCTCTGACCTAATCTCCTGATACCTCCCCAGATGTAATCTCCACTCCACAACCTGTCCTCTCCGTACATCTCTGACCTAATCTCCTGATACCTCCCCAGATGTAATCTCCACTCATCTCTGATCCTCACAGGAACTCCTTTGCTCACGTCTTATGTGCTCCTCACAATTTCTCCTGTAAATCCCCCCATACTCTGGAGCCCCCCACCATTCAAAACCAACCTGAACCCCCCCCCTTCCTACAATAATCCTGCTGCCACTGCACAGCTTCTACCCTCACCTATTGTCTCCTTCCCTTGTAGACTGTTAGCCCCCGTGGTCAGGGTCCTCTCCCCAGTCCATGCTTATTGGACTTGGTTTTGTTTTGACCCCTTTACTTATGTACAGCTCCCTGGTATTATTGGTGCTATAAAGTAAAACCATCATCATCCTGCACAACCATAGCGAGCGGACGGAGAGAGACATCCGCTCATTAAATGAATCCATTCCCTCTGTGGGCAATTAGCACAAGGAAGCCAGGATCCCGCTCTGAGGAAAGGTTAGTGCTCATCTGTAAAGTTCTTGAAAGCGAAGCTGTAACGTTCTCCTCCTGTACAGGACTTCCCATCATTGTTCAGCTTGTGCTGTGGGCAGAGCCAGTAGTCATCCCCTTCTCAGAGGGTGATATTAGAATGAACGGTAACACTTATTTTTTTTATCACAGGACCTGCTGTGGACAGCTCAGTACCTCCTCCACTTCTCTGCAGTGACCTCTGCACAGGTCAGAGCATGCCCACAACACTGAGACCACCCTATCTCTGCTCTCACAGCCATCTACACTCATGCTCCTCGCTCGGCTAATGACCTACAACTCTCACACTCCCTTCGTCAGGACTGCTCTTGTGCTGTCCCCATCTATGATATTTTCTCCCAACATTCTTCAAGGAGATCTAGGTCCATGGCCTGCACACAACCTGACTCTGACCTGAACCCGGTACCCACAATGCATTGCTCTGCACTTGGCGGGCACCAGGTTCATGCAGCTTTATTTATGGGGCCGGTCACATGACACATCAGTAGACCTAGGAACCATGAGCTTGACTAATCCGCATTACAGGGAGACTCCTCGCTGCTCACACTTCCGCAGTGAATGGTCCGTAGGCTCATGTGTAAGGAAGCACGGAGACCCTATAGGGCAGTATTACACGTTAATAGTTTCCCGCACAGTTTTGGGCTAAATGTGTTTGTTATCTATTTACATTAAGCCCTGTAAGGGCCTAAAGGGGATGACCAAGATTAAGACAATCCCACCTCTCATCTGCCAGTCAGGGTTTGGTTACTTGGCTGTATATCCAGATGACCACCGATCACTGGCCTCAGTGTTGATTGGCGGCTGTGCCAACATGTCCGGATACACACATGACTGCTGCAGCCAATTAAAATGTTACCTTTCTTTCTTATTGCCATAGTATAGGGGTTGTGCCAAGTTTACAAATTATCCCCTAACTAAAACTAAAATGATCGCTGGGGGTCTGATCAGACCTGAGAACAGAAGCTCCCCCGATCTGATGGTGCGGCAGGATGAGCATGTGACCCACTGCTTCCTTTATTCTTTATGGGACCAGCCTAGTGCTGGACTCCGCTATCCGCAGCAGTCACATAGAGAATGAATGGAGCTTCAGGGACACGTGATCAACCTGTTGCTCTATTAGATGGGTGGGGAATAGGACCCCTGCTCTCAGGATCGGTGGGGGTGCCAACAGTTGGACCCCACCAATCAATTATCCTCTATCCTGTAGAAAGGGGATAATGGGCAACCTTGGCACAACCCCTTGAAAAGGGGTTGTCTCACTTTTGCAAATAGCATTTATTAAGTAGAGGAAGTTAACTCGAGGCACTTACTAATGTATTGTGATTGTCCATATTGCCTCCTGTGCTGGCTGGATTCATTTTTCCATCACATTAAACACTGCTTGTTTCCATGGTTACAACCACTATAGGAAAAGGCGCCCTCCACTCTGGTGGCCGCGACAGTGGCACTGTACATAAGCGAGTTTCCGCCTAGCGTCCGGTGACGCCACTGGCACTAATGCTGGCGACGTCACTGGGAACAGTGCTAGGCAGAAGCCTCCGGCCTAGCAGTGTAAAAACTACAAACATGCTCATGTCAGAGGGGTGAAAATTGGGATATGTTCAGGTTCAACTCCGAACCCAGACAACCCCCTTTAACTTCCTCTACATAATAAATGCTAATTGCTCAAGTGAGACAACCCCGTTAAAGGGAACCTGTCACCTGGATTTTGGGTATAGAGCTGAGGACATGGGCTGCTAGATGGCCGCTAGCACATCCGCAATACCCAGTCCCCATAGCGCTGTGTCAGCATAGTGTTCCTTCCCTGTGCTGGCATCAGCCTCAGGGAATGAACTGCGCATGGGGGACAGGACTCATCTCGGGGGACAGGACTCATCTCGGGGGACAGGACTCATCTCGGGGGACAGGACTCATCTCGGGGGACAGGACTCATCTCGGGGGACAGGACTCATCTCGGGGGACAGGACTCATCTCGGGGGACAGGACTCATCTCGGGGGACAGGACTCATCTCGGGGGACAGGACTCATCTCGGGGGACAGGACTCATCTCGGGGGACAGGACTCATCTCGGGGGACAGGACTCATCTCGGGGGACAGGACTCATCTCGGGGGACAATTTGCATATGGATCAAGTAAAAAAATAGAAAATATAGACAAACTGCTCACTCCCTTCACAATTCTGGAATGGGTGCTCTAGTCTCAAATTGAGTCACTCAAATCAACATAAAGGAGTATAGAAAATATATACTTTAAGAGACTGGCACTCCCTCGCAGAGAAATTAATTTCCGTATGAGGGAGTGCCAGTCTCTTAAATCATATATTTTGCATATGGATCAAATCGTGTTTTTTGACACAATAAAAGCACACAGAGCTATGGGGACTGGGTATTGCGGATGTGCTAGCGGCCATCTAGCAGCCCGTGTCCTCAGCTCTGTACACAAAATAACAGACCAGCAGACATATGGACCGTAGGAACACTACAAGCCGTTCAAAACACCACATAATAAACAAACAAAAAAACGGGCCAACTGACCCAAGAGAACCCCAATAAAGTGCACATCCACAAATATAATAAAAGGCACATGAACTTATTGAAGCATAAAGACACACAAAGAGCTTTGTAGATTTGTGGACGAGCACTTTATTGGGGTTCTCTTGGGTCAGTTGGCCCGTTTTTTGTTTATTATATGGACCATAGGTACCCGCAGTCTGTGGACTTCCATTGACAATCTATTGTTGTGGGCAAGCTCTTTGACCTGTGAAGAGCACTTCAGCTGTTGTGAAACTACAACTCCCAGCATGCACACTTGCTCAGCTGTTCTCATAACTCCCACAGAAGTGAATGGAGCATGCTGGGAGGTGTAGTTTCACAACACCTGGAGCGCCGGAGGCTGCTGAACCCTGACTTGCAGTGAACAGGGGATTCCGTGTTCCCTGTAGGCGTTACCCGTCACTGTAATCCTGCTTGTGATGATGAAATGACTGTTGAAAAGTCATCTCGACCGAACGGGAAGCGTCGGCCTATGAAGAAATAAAAACTGCAGGATTTTGGCATATTTTTAAAATAAAGAATGTAAAAAAAAAACACTTTTAACATAAAAACCTGCTTTGAACAATAGGTCACTTTTTGAGAACACATTCCATTCAATTCAGTGCACTGTCCCTGCATCTCTCCAGCATGCTGGGAGTTGTAGTTTTACGAGAAGCTAGAGAGCCACAGCTTTCAGACCAACACTTTATAGCAGCCACGCTCAACCTGCGGCCCACCAGCTGTTGCAAAACTACAACTCCCAGCATGCCTGAACAGCCTACAGCAGGGCATTGTGGGAGTTGCAGGGCCACAGGTTGAGCATGCCTGCTTTATAGTGAGACAAGCGGCAAATGCAGTTCAGCCACTGACCACACGGGGGCGCCTGCGATGCAGAACAGGATAAAAGCAATCATTCGGACGAGGCAGAAAATTGTCACACAGAAATTCAGTCCATTTTTGTGTTAAATTCTCTATTCCGACGACGTTCGTTTTTTTTTTAAGAAAACCATAGCAACAGAAGTGCGTTACATTGCGTTCCTGGAACAAACAGTCGGCTCGCCTTTTTGTAAGAAATATATTTTATTTTTTTCTGACACCACAGCCCTGGCAAGTGGTTTTGTACCAAATTTAATGGAGATTACACAGAATGTTTAACGCTGGGGTAAGAGGGACAAAGAGGAAGAGTGAAAAAATAACCGTCACAAAATGGAGAGAGAAAAAAATATAATATATATATGTAAATATATATATATTTATATATAAATCCCACAACTGGTTTCCGCTCCCACATCATGAAATACTGGGGGATCGCTCGGAGAGGGGGGTAACTGGAGATAACTGCATATGGTCTCACTGTCCGTGTATGTAACAGCATAGAGTCTGGCTTCTTGAGAAAAGCGGGAAAAACAAAAACAGACTAAAAACGGGGAAAAAAAAAAGGCAATGTCAGTCTCTTAGAGTTTTTAGTCTCCCTCCCAAAAACTTTACACAATGTGCAGAAAGAGTTAAAAAATAAAAAAACAGGAGACACTGAGCGACACAGAATGAGATCGGGAGGAAGAAAAAAAACTGACAAAAAAAAAAAAAATGAAGTAAAATGATAGTTGTATTTACTCTCCATAATTTTAGATTTTCATAAATTTTTTTCCTTTTTTTTTTTTTTTACATTTTTTCCTAAGATTTTATAAAGAAAGGAGAACGCCTAAAACTGGACTGAATAGTCACTTTGTGCTTTTTTTTTTTAGCTTTAATAATACTCTTTCTGTATGAGGTCTTAGTTTGGTTTTTTTACTATACAACTGGAGTTAAAAAAAAAAAAAAAAGTAACAAGAATCTGACGACGGATTATCCGCCAAGAAGTAAACAGCATGAATCGATTCAATCTCCTCTCACACGCCAAGACTAATCGCCTCTGCTAAAATATAAAAAAAAAAAAATATCCCTTTTACAATATTGTACAGTACACAAAAAATAAAATAAAGATAAACCAGGTGTCTTTAAGAAGCCAATCCGAACGACGTAAACATACAGGATGGTGCAACTCATGACAAATGGCAAATTCTCAAAAACAGCTACAGATTATTTTTTTTTTTCATCATTTTTTTTTTAATCCCCCAAAAGCAGGTGCCATCATGGGATACCCAAGTCCACAAAAATATTTTTTTTTAAAATAAATCTTAAAAAAAACAAAAAAACAAAAACGGAAAAAAAAACAAAACAAAAACACCTTGGATAAATGAAAGCAATGCTCAGACAGTTTTCATACATTCTTGAGTTTCCTCCAAAATTAACAATTTGGGTCTTTTTTTGTTTGTTTTTCACCTATTGCATGGCCAAAAAACGTGACTCCTTTATAGGTTAAGATTCCTCAAGAGATAATCTCACGTCTACAATTTGTAATCTGTTCGTTTTCGTAGCAGCTTAAAACATCATGTTCCCCGCGTTACCAGGTCCTTGGCCGAAACCACCCATCCCCACGTCAGTAGGCATTCCTCGGGGTCGCATCTGTGGGGGAATCATGAGGTTTTGTTGAGGTCCCATCATCCCCTGCATGGACATCAACATGTTAGGAGAGCCCACAGGACCTGGGTGACTATAGAGGACTCCGGGCATTCGTTCCTTACCCGGCATCATACCCACCCCTCCCGGATTTCCCATCATAGTTAGTTGGCCAGGCATTCCGGTTTGTGCTGGTGACATCATGCGATGATGAGGTCCAATCATGCCTTGCTGCATAAAACCTGGAGGCCTCATAGAATTGTGGCCAGGCATATCCACTGGGCCAGGTCCTCCCATGCCGCCCATCGGAATACCCATTCTCACGTTTGGTTCTCCCATCATAGCAGGCAAATGTGAATAACCAGGTCCTTGTTGATGCTTTCTGCCTGGAACTTCCCCACGAGGGAAATACTGCAGTGTTTGACTGGGTTTCTCGGATGGAATAATCCTTGACAGGTCAAACTCGGGGATTCCAGATGCCCCTGGTCTAATGACTTCCTGTAGGTCCGGGTCAGTGAAAACTGAAGGCATATTATTTCCCATAATCCCAAAGGAATCCGGCCCCGATGGACAACCCGACTTACAAAGTGCTGGGTCCGCGTTCGGGGGCAGGTTGCCTGGGCGACTTAAAGGTCCGTCTCCCGGAAAGCCCATTCCAGGCGGAAAGTTTCCCTGCCCCCCGTTAGGGCCGTTGTGTGGAAAGGGAAGTTGCGGAGGTGACTGGACTGATTGAAATCCTTGGGCAAATCCCATGCGTCCCTGAGGCACCATGGGGGGATCTTGAGGACCGTGAGCCATCATGGCATTATGTGGCATCATCCCCGCACCCATAGGTCCTCCATGAGGTGGTACATTGGGTTGCATGGCATTTGGTGAGGGCATCTGTCCGCCGTGGGAAAGAGGCTGCGTCATTCCCATCGGGCTTAGAGTCGGCATGGAAACACTGCCGTGAGGACCCGCCATCTTTGAAGGATTTTGGGGATTCATGACCATACCTAAAAAAAAAAAAAAAAAAAAAATTATAATAAATAAATGAGAGGATTTAACCACTTAATGAGCAAAGGTATTTTGAACGGTGACCCAACAGTTTTTAGCGATTAACCCAACAGTTTTAGCGTTTTTTTTTAAAGTAAGACTATCTTCAAAAAACGTTTATTTTTTATATTTGGAGATCATTTTGGGAAAAAAAGAAAATTCCAAAAGTTTGCAAATTTAAACGTGTTTTAAAGGCGTTTTCTGGGAGTAGAATACTGATGGTCTATCCTCAGGATCAGATCAGTTTGGGTCAAACCGCTGGCTCCCCCCCCCCCCCCCCCCCCCCGCCGATCAGCGGTGTGAAGAGGTTGTGGAGCTCCAGCCACTTTCTAAGCCAGTGATGTCAGGTTTATCAGTCACATGACCTATGTGCAGATCAGTCCCCATTCAAGTGAATGGGCCTGGGCTGCAATACCAAGAACAACCACTCTACGACGGACGGCGCTGTGCTTGGTAAGCCATAAGGAGGCCGCAGCTAATCAGTGGTAGTGCCAGGTGTTGGACCTCCCACCTTCAGATACTGATGACAGGCCATTCATATTTTGCTCCCGGAAAGGCACTTTAAAGGTTCTTAAGCGCCCTTATACCTGATCAGTGGGGGTCCGACTCCCTGGACCCCACAGATCAGCAGACTCTACGTCGTATAGTGGTTGTGCATAGGGTATAACTTCTAACAACCAGAATACCCCTTTAAATGGGACTGAGATGCACAAAGGCCATGTGACCAATAGACATCACAGGTCGAGGTCATAGCGCTCGCCTAAGCGCAGTGGCCCCTTCCAACAGCTGCGGTACAGGGAGTCGGATGCCTCCAGACAACCCATTCTGAGGATAGGGCACCAATGTTTAAGTACCAGAAAACCCTTTTAAGGCCTCACTCATACGGCGGTTGTTCGGCCGTGCCCGTATTGTCTGCAAACGGCGGGTCTAAAATATACTGGCACCGGCCGTTTGTGCACCGCATCACGGGTGCTGATCCATTCACTTAAATGGTGTGGTGTAAAACAGAGGCAAGAACCCCCACAGAAGCAATACGGAGTGCTTCCGTAGGTTTTCTCTCCATGCCTCCGCATAGGGTGTAGATAGATCACGGACCCATTCAAGTTGAACGCGTCTGGAATAGTCTGCGGAAACTGCATGGATGTTGCCCGTGCAATGACTACAGCAAATGCACGGAACGGTCAGCACACGTTCCTGTGCATGAGCCCTAAAGGGAATATACTGGGGCTAGGAATTCAGACAAGGCCTCATGCACACGGCGGGTCGGCAATCCACTGCCACCCGCCGTGTGCACCCCGCATTACGGATGCGGACCGATTCACTTGAATGGGTCCGCAATTACGGAGATGCAGAACAGAGTCACGGAACGGAACACCAGAAGCACTACGGAGTGCTTCCGTGGTGTTTCTTTCCGTGGACATGTCATTTTTTTTTTTGTGGTGCGGACATACCACGGACCCATTCAAGTTGAATGGGTCCGGCCCGCTGCACGGATGTTGCCCGTGTATTGGGGACCGGAATTGCCGTCCCCAATGCACGGAACGGCCGCATAACGGCCATGTGCATGAGGCCTAAGGCTGGTAGAAAGATTTTTTTTAATGACCTAGATTTTTTTAAGTTTTTCTTTTCTTCTGGGGGACCTTATATGTATTTCATGACATAGAATGTGTCGGCAGATAAGAACCATTTGGCCCATCTAGTCTGCCCAATATACTGAGTACTATGGATAGCCCCTGGCCCTATCTTATATGAAGGATGGCCTTATGCCTATCCCATGCATGCTTAAACTCCTCCACTGTATTTGCAGCTGCCACTTCTGCAGGAAGGCTATTCCATGCATCCACTACTCTCTCAGTAAAGTAATACTTCCTGATATTACTTTTAAACCTTTGCCCCTCTAATTTAAAACTATGTCCTCTTGTAGCAGTTTTTCTTCTTTTAAATATTCTCTCCTCTTTTACCGAGTTGATTCCCTTTATGTATTTAGCAGTTTCTATCATATTCCCTCTGTCTCTTCTTTCTTCCAAGCTATACATATTAAGGTCCTTTAACCTTTCCTGGTAAGTTTTATCCTGCAATCCATGTACCAGTTTATTAGCTCTTCTCTGAACTCTCTCCAAAGTATCAATATCCTTCTGGAGATATGGTCTCCAGTACTGAGCACAATACTCCAGACGAGGTCTCACTAGTGCTCTGTAGAGCGGCATGAGCGCCTCCCTCTGTCTACAGCAGGCATATGGCCTATTCTCAGGATAATCTGATCAGTGGGGGTCCGACCCCCGACACCCATGCCAATCAGCTGTTTGAAGTGGTCACAGTGCCATCCATTGTATAGTGGCTGTGCTGGGTATTGCAGCCCAGGCCCGCGGTGGGGCTTTACTCAAACAGCTGATCGGTCGTGGGTGCCAGGAGTCGGACCCCCCACTGATCAGATACTGATGACCTATCCTGATAGGTCATCACTATAGCAGAACCAGAAACCCTATTAAAAACATGTTCCAGTAACCATTGCCCACATGTACCGACACAAGCAACGCACACCGCCTATGCCATCTGGCCTGGGTATCCGATTGCCGGGCACCTGACCTGCAGCTGGCGAGATCCTCCGTGCGGCCGATAACCTGGAGCCGAATATTTATGGCGCCTTAATGGGAGAAATTCACAGTGAAGTATTAACCCTTTCATGACCAAGGGTCATTGATGCCCCCATGTCCACATCTAATTTAGCAAATCTGACATGCGTCACTTTAGGTGGTAATAACTATGGAACGCCTTTACTTATCCAAACCATTCTGAGATTGTTTTCTCGTGACACATTGTACTTCCTGATAGTCACAAATTTGAGTCAATACATTTCACCTTTATTTCTGAAAAAATCCCAAATTTACCAAAAATTTGGAAAATTCGCAATTTACTAAATTTAAATTTCTCTGCTTCTAAAACAGAAAGTGATACCTCATAAAATATTTATTACGTAACATTCCCCATATGTCTACTTTATGTTGGCATCATTTTGTAAATGTCATTTTATTTTTTTAGGACGTTAGAAGGCTTAGAAGCAATTCTTAAAAATTAAGAAAATTTCCAAAACCCACTTTTTAAAGGACCAGTTCAGTTCTGAAGTCACTTTGTGGGGCCTACATAGTGGATACCCCCCCATAAATGACCCCATTGTAGAAACTGCACCCCTCAAGTTACTCTAAACTGATTTTACAAACTTTGTTAACCCTTTAGGTGTTCCACATAAATTAAAGAAAAATGGAGATAAAATGTCTAAATTTCACTTTTTTGGCAGATTTTCCATTTTAATCCATTTTTCTCTTTAACACATTTAAGGGTTAACAGCCATACAAAACTTAATATTTATGGCCCTGATTCTGCGGTTTACAGAAACACCCCACATGTGGTCGTAAACTGATGTACGGGCCCACGGCAGGGCGCAGAAGAAAAGGAGCGCCATACGGTTTTTGGAAGGCAGATTTTGCTGGACTTATTTTTAGATTCCATGTCACATTTGAAGCCCCCCTGATGCACCCCTACAGTAGAAACTCCTAAAAAGTGACCCCATTTTGGAAACTAGGGGATAAGGTGCCAGTTTTTTTTTTGGTACATAGGATTTAAATGCTCTATATTACTTTTTTTGTGAGGCAAGGTTTTAGCACAGTTTTTATTTTTTACAAGATTCGTCTGACAGGGTAGATCAGGTTGTTACGGACGCAATGATATCAAATATGTCTAATTTCTTTGTTTCAGTTTTACATAAAGCATTTAAAAAAAAAATAATTATGTTTTTGTGTCTCCATTTTCTGAACGCCATATTCTTTTTATTTTTCTGCTGATCGTCTTGTGCAGGGGCTCATTTTTTGCAGGAAGAGTTGACATTTTTATTGGTACCATTTTTGGGTACATTGATTTTTTGATCATTCATTATTACACTTTATGGGGCAAGGTGACCAAAAAATTGGTTGTTTTAACATAGTTTAAATTTATTTTTACAGCGTTCACCTGAGGTTAGTTCATGTGATATTTTTATAGAGCAGATCGTTACGGACGTGGCAATATGTATACTTTTTCTTATTTATTTAAGTTTTACACAATAATAGCATTTAAAAAAAAAAAATAATTGTTTTAGTGTCTCCATAGTCAGAGCCATAGCTTAATTTTTTGGACAGATTGTCTTAGTTAAGATCTCATTTTTTGCGGGATGAGGCGACGTTTAATTGATTTTAATTTCGGGGGCATACGCATTTTTGATTGCGTGGTGTTGCACTTTATGTGATGTTAAGTGACAAAAAAAAAATTGCTTTTTTGGCACTTTTTTTACGGTGCTCACCTTAGGGGTTAGGTCATGTAATATTTTTATAGAGCAGGTTGTTATGGATGCGGCAATACCTAATATGTCTATTCTTTTATTAATTTCACTTTAACACAATAATAGCAGTTTGAAGCAAAAAAAAATAATCATATTTTAGTGTCTCCATTGTCTGAGTGAGTTTTTTATTTTTTTTTAAACCGATTGTCTTAGGTAAGAACTCATTTTTTGAGAAACGAGGTGACGGTTTTCTGGTACCAATTTGTAGGACATACGCCTTTTTAATTGCTTGGTGTTAACACTTTTTGTGATGTAAGGTGACAAAAATAGTGTTTTGTTTTTTTACACAGTTTGTATTTTATTTTTATGGCGTATCAGACAAGGTGGATCATGTAATATATTTATAGAGCCGGTCATTACGGACGCGGCGATACCTAATGTGTGTATTTTTTTTACTTTTTTATTTATGACATAATGAACTGATATGAGAATTTTTATTTTATTTTCAATAAAATTTTAATATATTTTTTTCCCCACTTGTTTTTACACTTTTTTTTTAATTTACCAAGACCCATCAGAATCTTTAAGATCCAGTGGGCCTGATCACTATACAGTACATTGCAATAGTCATCTATTGCAATGCACTGTATAGTCAGCGCTACATTTACACTAAGACTGATCAGACTCTCAGGGTCTGATCAGCCTTAGATACATGGCAGCCCGGACACCTTTGTAAGGCGTCCGGTTGCCATGGCAACCCGGACACCTTTGTAAAGCGTCCGGTTGCCATGGCAACCATTTCAGCAGCAGCGGCGTGATGCAGGAGACGTCACGGGCGGGTGCTGACCGTGGCATCTAAAGGGGTTAAACAGCCGATCGGTGCCAGCACCGATTTCGCCCGTTGCAGCAGAGTGTTAACTGTAAATTACAGCTAACACTCTCTGCTGATGGCAGCAGCTCCGTTCCTGAGCCGCTGCCATCAATGCCAGCACATAGGAACAGGCTGCAGGGGGACAATGGAGGCAATCGGAGGCACAATGGCAGCATCTGGGGGCATATGGGGAGCAGTGAAGATATCAGGGGCATGGGCACACAGTGGTGGTCATTGCTGATTTCAGGCGGTGATCTCCAGCATGGAGATCACAGCCTGAAACCAGCATTTTTACAAAGTGCCGCGCTGCGGTCAGTCTGCACAGACAAGGCAATCTGAGCGATCTCCGGCAAGGGACCACTCTGATTGGTCCCTTGCCGGCATTACTGCACTGTATGCTGCCCGTGACCGCAGCAGAGCAGGGACAGAAACTTTAATCCCAGCGTTTTGCAGCACTTGGATTAAAGAGCTGCCATGACGTCTATACACGTGCTAGCTGCACGGGGTATGTGCAAATAGCACGTATATAGCCGTATGGCAGTCAGGAAGGGGTTAAAAAACGAAATATAGAAAACTCGCTCTGTGGCGACAACTCACCTGACATGTTATTCATAGGCGGCAAATTGGGCGAGCGGGCAGGAGGGGAGTCGTCATCTGAGCTGGCCACCGTCTTGATGGCGTCGTGGTACAGAGGCGTGGAGCTGGGCATGGCGAACTTCGACATCCTAGACATCATAATGGAGAGCGGGTTTTGGGACAGGGTGGGCTCGGGTGCCATCGTGTAGCTAGTGCTGGAGGGAAGACTTCCAGGATGATTTATCGAAGCAGACTGGCTGACTGGCGGAGCGGGCCCTCCTGTCAGGACAGAGACAAGCATCAGCACATGGACCTAAGGGAAGGGACTGACGCTACAGCTACACGGGAGCGTCACCCCCGGAGACCCCAACCCCTACTTATCCAGAGTATGACACAGGCTGCTGCAGAACCCCCCAACACACGCCTCAGCTGCTGCAGAACCCCCCAACACACGCCTCAGCTGCTGCAGAACCCCCCCCAACACACGCCTCAGCTGCTGCAGAACCCCCCCCAACACACGCCTCCGCTGATGCAGAACCCCCCCCAACACACGGCTCAGCTGATGCAGAACCCCCCCCAACACACGGCTCAGCTGATGCAGAACCCCCCCCAACACACGGCTCAGCTGATGCAGAACCCCCCCAATACACGCCTCAGCTGCTGCAGAACCCCCAACACACGGCTCAGCTGCTGCAGAACACAATGACACACAAACATGGTTCTGTAGAAGTGGAGGTGTGCATTATAGCGAATTATCTGCCCCCCTCCTATACATTATAATGATCACATGACCTCAGATCTGTAGTCAGCAGGAAGTCTCACATGACTCCAACTAATATTTGTATAATTTACAGAAGGGGGAGACATTGTACTGGATATAATGTACATAAACTTTGCAAAGGTTTTGCATTATTTTTGCACAGATCCAGGTTTACTCTAGTCACATCCAAAGCTGCACACAAAACCCTAACAGTTATGACATGGAACCAGTGCTGGGTCGAGACAGAGAATACCTGTAATAGACTGCATTCAGCTGACACGTGTGGAGAATTATCTGGCAACCCCATGTCCTCGCCCACATGGTACAGTATAAAACCTAGTCTCCCTGTGACCCCTAGAAGACCATGCTCTGCAGCCTGGGACCTTACAGGAAACAGCTTCATCTGTGACTGGAGTAGAAGGGCCTAAGGGTGTGATTTCAGGTCAGGAATGGCTGATACCAGAGGGCGATAGCTCACACAATAACGAGTGACGTATCTATTAAGGGTCCATTCAGACCTCTGCAATTTACAGATCCGCAAAAAAACAGAGACCGGCGGTGGGCATTCCACATTTGGCGGACCGCACATGGCCGGCCCTGTGATAGAAATCTTTTTTTTTTGCGGGGCTGCGGAACGGAAGTATTGATGCGGACAGCACGCGGTGTGCAGTCCGCATCTTTTGTGGCCCCTTTGAAATGAATGGGTCGGAACGGATGCGGACCCTGAACTATGGACGTTTGAGTGGACCCTAAAAGTGGCAAAGGGCCTCTGAGAAATGAGCTGCAACGGAGCGGTTGCTAGGGGCAACAGCTGCAACGCTTGCAGAAACCTTCCTCCTTGCACAGCGGCTTGCTACAGTGTATCAGCCTCGAGGGCAGGCCGATTTGCCCACTTAAGATGGCCTGCACTGATGCACTGAAACAAACCATCAGCTGCGAAAAATAACAGACCTGTGAAGCGTTATCGTCCTTCTGTAAATAAACAATGCTTCCACTCACCAACAGCAAGCTGAGATCTTGCAGAATGGTGGAACAGAAAAACCTAGAAAACTGCAGAACTTTTCGTTACACGATGTATTCCATTGTCTGGTTCAGAAAATCTCGGACATTTGACGTTATTTCAGCGACTGGTCCCCAATTAGGACCCTCAGCTATTAAGGTGCCTGTCTCAAATGAGATCTCATCTATTGATGGCAGATCAGAGAGACGTGTCCTTTCTGCTGCAGCTGTTTCCCTACAGCAGCTCAGGGGGGCGTGTCCTTTCTGCTGCAGCTCTTTCCCTACAGCAGCTCAGGGGGCGTGTCCTTTCTGCTGCCGCTCTTTCCCTACAGCAGCTCAGGGGGCGTGTCCTTTCTGCTGCAGCTCTCTTCCTACAGCAGCTCAGGGGGTGTGTCCTTTCTGCTGCAGCTCTCTTCCTACAGCAGCTCCAGGGGCGTGTCCTTTCTGCTGCCGCTCTTTCCCTACAGCAGCTCAGGGGGCGTGTCCTTTCTGCTGCAGCTCTTTCCCTACAGCAGCTCAGGGGGCGTGTCCTTTCTGCTGCAGCTCTTTCCCTACAGCAGCTCAGGGGGCGTGTCCTTTCTGCTGCAGCTCTCTCCCTGTAACTGTCACAGCTTCTAAGGCTGGGTTCAGACCTGAGCGTATTTGATATGCGTGTTTAACGCGCGTTTTTGTCGCACGTTTTTATGCGTGTTTTTTGCAATAGTAAACGTGCGTCTGACGCGCGTTTGTGTGATTGACTGCAGTGTCCTATGGCCACAAACGCGCGTCAAAACGCCCCAAAGAAGCTCAAGAACTTGTTTGAGCGTAGGGCGTTTTTCAGCGCGTTCAAACGCGCTGTGAAACGCTCAAGTGAGAACCAGGGCCATAGGGAAGCATTGGTTTTCATGTGTTGAGCGTTTTACAGCGTGTTTGAACGCGCTGTAAAACGCTCAAGTGTGAACCCAGCCTAACAGTAGATAGAGCTGGTAGAGGTTGAAGGATGGAACTGAACACGTGTGACCACCTCAGTAGGTGGACGTGCACACTAACAGTTTGTATGGCTGAAAAAATAAAAAAGCCATATGTCCGCCCAGTTCAGCCTTCTGTAGATTAAACCCCAGGGGGCGCCAGTATAGTGATGTAAAGGGAGGACAAAGTAAATTATAAAACTAATTTGCCATGGTAACACAATCCTAAGGGGGTTCAGCTCTGAACCCGGGAATATCCCCTTTTTCACCCCTCTGAGATGAGCATCAGAGCATTCCATGCTCCCCCATGTCCTGCGCTGTATCGCAAAGGGTAAGGGCTGTTTCGTTTATATTTTTAACACCGCTAGGCGGGGGGCTTCTGCCTAGCAGTGTTCTCGATGACGTCACCGGTACTGATGGCTAGGCTTTAGCCTGTAAACTGGGCTAGGGCAGCGAGAAAGCCCACCCATTAGTGCCGGTGAAGTCACCGCCTAGCAAACCCATGGAGAGCCCGGTACATCACCGGATCTGCAAAAAATAAAAAAATAAAAAAGTGCAGAAAAGAAAAAACACCAGCAAAAACCTACATGTAAAAATACCCCATCAGGTATACTATTTACAGATGCCAGGCAAAAGAACCTGTCTTGACCCAGGTGTAAATTAATACTTCACTTTTAATATGATGCTCTAAAATATGAAATGTACTAAACGAATGTGCGATTACACTCTTTAATTGAACTTAAACAAGACCAAGAAATGATAAATTAAAAAACACAATGCACCCCTGCACTGTTAGCGGCATTCAATGTACACAATGAGAGTGTGAGAGATGTGAGATCTCCCACCTTGTGTAATTGTGAGCAAGGCGCGACACTGCCGCAGCACCATGTGTGGCTCTCTCACAGCTGAGAGTAGTTGTAATGACAACCTTATAAACTGATAGGGGAATAGTGATTCAACCCTCTACACACAGGGCGCTTTGCTCATAAGAGAAAGTAGTGGCGTTTGAGGCCGTTGCAACCTACTCAGTGCCCAGCAGTGGTTGCCCTATTGATTCAACAGTGAGACCAGCACAACACCGTCGGTGTCTGACCGCCAGGTGCTAATGCAGTGAAGAGGTGCAGAGCAGTTAGAATCTAAAGCTGTCCCCCGACATGTTTCGCCAGTGGTGCTGCGGCAGTGTCGCGCCTTGCTCACAATTACACAAGGTGGGAGATCTCACATCTCTCACACTCTCATTGTGTACATCGAATGCCGCTAACAGTGCAGGGGTGCATTGTGTTTTTTTTATCAATTTATCATTTCTTGGTCTTGTTTAAGTTCAATTAAAGAGTGTAATCGCACATTCGTTTAGTACATTTCATATTTTAGAGCATCCTATTAAAAGTGAAGTATTAATTTACACCTGGGTCAAGACAGGTTCTATTGCCTGGCATCTGTAAGTAGTATAGTTAAATAACCTTACCCAGGTTGGTCCCAAAATAAAAATACGAATACCCCATCAGGTAAATAATGTTCATTTTTATTAGAATCCCCCCTCGGAGCATGGTTAAGGCTACTTTCACACCAGCGGTTTTACTGGATCTGGCACGGTTCAGCAAAAACGCTTCCGTTACCGATAATACAACCGTCTGCATCCAATATAAACAGATCCGGTTGTATAATCTTTAACATAGACGGATCCGTCATGAACTCCAATGAAAGTCAATGGGAGATGGATCCGTTTCCCATTGACTTGCATTGGGGGTCATGCTGGATCCGTCTTGCTCCGCATCCCAGGACGGAAAGAAAACTACAACCTGTTGCGGTTTGCTCTCCGCTATGGGAACGCAATGGAACAAAATGCATTTTGGTGCACTCCGTTCTGTTCAGTTTGGTCCCCATGGACAATGAATGGGGTCAAAACGGAAGCGTGTTTTTTTCCCCAGTACTGAGCCCCTATGACGAATCTCAATGCCAGAAAACTAAAACGCTAGTGTGAAGGTAGCCTAAGAGGAATCCATCTTCAGGGTCTACTGAATGCTGAAGACGCCGGATAACTGGATGAGGCGGAGGGCCTCCGCTCTCCCTGCCCCAGCTTCTGTAACAGAGTGTACTACAAATACCACCCTGACGTTTCTCTGCTGCCGGCACTCGGCACTGACAGTGTACTGTGTTCCTGTATACCATCAGTGCAGCAAGTAGCCCGGCTCATCTCCCCAGTGCCAACCACAGACACACTGGCAAGGCAGAGGGGGGCAGGGAGAGCGGAGGCCGGCTGAGAAGCCTCTGCGTTATACATTAGCAGGCTCAGTAAGGGGGGAGACCTTACACACCCTCACCGACCGTACACTTCTAAAAAGGTCAGCTACACTAATATATATATATATTTTTTAAATTAAATAATGACTGTCGCCCTAAGCTTTTCATTTTACCATACAGAGCGTGGTGTGAGGGCAGCGTTTCTTCAGGACACGTTAAAGGTTTAAAATTTTGAGGAATAGTCAAAATTTTATTTGCTTTGTATACAATTTATAATATTTTTTTTTTTACTTGAATTTAATACATTTTATTTATTTTTTATTTATTTTTTTAAACCCTTGGGGGTCCCCGGCTTCTGTGGCAAATCATCAACACCCTGTGATACCGTAGCAACATGGACGTGTCGATGGGCTTACAAAGTAAACCCCTTCGGGGCCTGCTCTACAGCAGCAGGGAAGGACGGCGCTGTGGACGAGGGCCCCTTTACGGCTGCAATCAATGTGATCTCCTAACCTCCTAGCGCTGTAGGGTCACATGACTCCTCTCAACCAGTCGGCAGCTGTGAAGAGGATCATGTGTTACAGTCAGTGTTGAGCAAACTTGTGTTTTAAGTTTGGCGTCTAAAGTTCGGGTTATCGAAGTCTCCCGTTATGGATTCTAAATTCCGTTATGGTCGGTGGTAGCGGAATCCATAACGCGATTCTTCGATAACCCGAACCCAAACTTTAGACGCCGAACTTAAAACACAAGTTTGCTCAACACTAGTTACAGTGTGTGACCGCCCCTGCTTCACGTTGTGGTGTGCATGTCACATGATCATTTTAAGAGCTGCCAACTGGATGACCGTGATCATGTGATACACCATGTGACGTCACCTACCCTCTGCAATCTCGTGTAAGATTACACCGATGCTCAGCGGGTTACTCTCTGGCATATGTCTGATGGGTGGGGGAGGGGAGGCCAACAAACCTTCGACTTAGGACATTTATATGCGACGACCGTGTTCCTCCCACCCGCCCGGCTGCACTTCGCTTACACGCTACATGTGAAGTGTCCGAGAGGCAAGATGAACGTCTCCCTGGAGGACTGCACAAAGTTGCCATGGTAACCGCAGCCTCCAGCTATGCCGAAATCAATGAGAATTATTGAGAAAAAAATTAACTGGAAACCAAGTAACACTCCTGGATCAAGGAGAACCCCATGAATGCGGCATTAGAGCGTATGCTTCACATATGTGCTCTAGTATTCTATTCATTCCACCGACACAGGCAGCGCAGTCTATGAAAACAGAGGGATTGAAAATCCCAGCAAACCCTGAACTAAACATTCTGCCGGCGGAATATAATACGGGATGTAACCCTGGACATGTAACGTACGTACACAGTGACTGCACCAGCAATATAGTAAGTGCAGCTCTGGAGTATAATACAGGATGTAACTCAGCAAGGGTCCATTCACACGTCCGTAAGTGTTTTGCGGCTCCACAGATCCGCACATTGCCGGACCGCACATTGCCGGCACTAATAGAATGCCTATTCTTGTTCCGCAATTGCGGACAAGAATAGGAAATGTTCTATTTTTTTTCAGGAACGGAACTGTGGACCCGGAAGTGCAGGTCCACAATTTCGTGTCCGGGCAGCACATGGTGCTGCCCCATAGAAATGAATGGGTCCGCAATTCCGTTCTGCTAAATGCGTAACGAAATTGCGGACGTGTGAATGGGGCCTAATCATGGTACAGAGCAGTGGTAACCAGTTGGGTGTGTGTCCCTGCACAGTCTTACTATCCAATCAGTGCTGCCATTGTCAGACACCCCCCCTACTGGTTCCACCCCTCTGTACCCTTAGGCTCCATTCACACGTCCGTGGTGTGTTGCGGACCCGCAACACACCCGCCCGGCACCCCTATAGAAATGCCTATTCTTGTCCGCAGCTGCGGACAAGAATAGGACATGCTCTATCTTTTTGCGGAGCTGCGGACCCAAAGATCGGGGCCGTGCTCCGCAAATGCGGATAGCACACTATGTGCTGTCCGCATCCATTCCGTCCCCATAGAGAATTAATGGGTCCGCACCCGTTCCGCAAAATTGCGGAACGGATGCGGACCCATTTTGCGGACGTGTGAATGGAGCCTTACTGCAGACTGCTAGCAATTCATCCATAACTTCTAGTAGTAATAAGACAGGAACGGCACAACATACAGACATGAGAATAGAGGCTCCAGAATTGTTATTACACGGGGGATGCACGAAGCAATTAAACCAGACATGTCAGGAGCGGTGAGGGGTCCTCTTTAACAAACAGGCACAACAAAGCCATTTACCATCAGAAGACACAGAATGCAGCTCTACAATTTAAAAAAAAACTACAACTCCCAACAAACCCTAAACGCCTTTGGGAGTTGTAGTTTGGTTAGCCGAAGACCTGCGCAGTAATTAAAATCCTCCCCCCATTAGAACGCATATGTAGATGTAACAACTCACCTGTCTCCATATTCCCCATCATGGCTGGTGAGGTGATGCCTAGTGGTGGCTTGTGCTGGTTAGGGGGAATTCCTGGACTTTGCATTGGAGGCTTAGGAGAAGACGTCCAACCCGGGGAAGGTACAGGTAAGGACGGAGACTTCAGGTGGACAGGGGAAGCGGCAGCAGACCCCATGACCGGCGGGGACTTTATGGAAGCAGCAGCTGCAGCCGTTGGTCCCGTCAGCATCCCGGCTAACTGAGACGGCGTTTGGGGGGATTTAAGATTACCGGAGGGGGAGCCCAGCATTGGAGATTGGACTTGGCGCATGGTCGGGGACTTTAAAGGGTTCACACCGGGAGAGTTCACTTGACTACCAGAAACAGAAACGTTATCCAAAGGCTTACGGCCCAGGCCGCGCTGACCGGGGGGCGCAACGGTGAGGTTGCCTGGGTTATTGTTTGGATTGAGAGGTAGAGGTGGCATGTGGCTGAGCCGGCTGTTAGTCCTTTGATCGGGCCCCATCTGTTCTCTAAGGTTCCTCAGTACTCCACCCTGAGGTTGGGACATATTGAGATAAGGCCTGGAGACCATGCCGTAATCCTGCTGCGAGTGCTCGAACTGCGCAGGATGCATTTTTTGCTGGTTAGAAAGCATCTCCGAACTCCCCGTCCTCATTTTTATCATCTCGTCGGGGCCCATGACGTCTCTCAGCTTTTGAGCCATTAACTGCTGGCTAGAATTCATATTGACGTTCAGGTTCATGTCAACCTTCATGTTCATATTGCCGGGGCCCATGCCAAACTCCACCTCTCTGTTAGGGCCCATGTTAGGAGGCATTCCCTTATGGAACTCCATCCGTGACGGGCTCAGTGCTGCATCTCCGGGCATACGAGGGAACAGGCCGCCCCCCGGCTCCATACTCCTCTGAGGCATGCCTCGGCTCATTTCCATAACCGGCCGAATGCCCTCCATGCCGATGCCGGGGGGCATGCCAAGCTGCTTTTCAGTAACATGCTGATGAAAAATCTCATCTGGCATCCCTTGAGGGTTCGGAAACCGCTCGCCTCGCCCCGGGCCGCTAAATATGTTCTGTCCGGGAGGGAAGTTACGTCCATCGGGAATTTTTGGCACCTCATCTGGCCAATTAACGCCAGGAAGCCCGGGCCTGGATGCAGGATTCGGAACGTTAGGCCCTTCCATCTCTGGGTTCATCATGCCGACGAATCCAGGCAACCGCTGCATTTGGCTTCCAGGCACATTTGGATGAGGAGGCATACCTTTCGGGGGCATGGGATGCGGCATGCCCATACCGTCCGGAAAAGGCTCGGGGCCACCAGGACCCCAATTTTCCCCAGGGTTCATTGGATAAGGGGGTGGAGAACCTCTGACCATGCCCCTAGGCCCGTGCTGGTGTACCATCATACCCTGTAGGGATCTTTGCTGCACTACAGCCTGCTCCTGCTTACGTCTCTTCTCCTCGTAGAACTCCTGCTGTAATTTTAGCCAAGCCACCTGCTCCGGGGTCATATGGTCGAGGTGATCTTGGCCAGGCTGAGGATTCATAGGTGGGGGAACCATATCCTCTGGTGAAAAAGGCATGTCCCTATGTCCTTGGGGCCCAAAAGGCATACCACCGTCAGGATGGGGCCCAGGGCCTTTGCCTAAATTTTGCGACTGAGCCATCATAGCCTGTATAGGGCCTTCAAGTTTTTTCTGAGGATTGTCCAGCAGTCCAGAGTTTTGTTGAGGTCCCCCACTTTGGCCTGTGATGTCTTTTATGGCAAACTCTTTCTCATCCGGGAAAAGCATCCGCTGAATGTCTCTAAGGGTTTGTAAAGATCTCTCGCGATGCTCCAACTGCTCTTGAGAAAGTCCATCGGGATTGTCCCCTAATGACGCTTGATCCCCACTCGGTACCTGCGGCTGCTGCGAGGAACTTTTGGACTCTGCCTTGGGGTCTACAGGAGGGGCTACGTTGCCCTGAGACATGGGGCTGGCAGCTTGATTGTTGGGCGTCGAGCTCTGCCCACATCCCTCAGTCTGTAATACATTAGAGTTGGCAGGGCTGCTGGCTGCCATTTTGCTCTCCACAACCCCGCTGTCTTGCCCGACTGGACAATGGGAGGCGGCGGGCTTGGAAGGCTGGGCCGGACCAGGCGGATTGGATTGCACTTTGGCCGCTTGAGAATGATTCTGCTCCTGGGGGGTAGGTGCTCGTGGGTTTGCTTTAGGTTCACTGCGAATGTTCGTAGAGATTTGAGTATTCTGCAACCAAAAAAAGAGAAGAAGCGGTAAGTCCACCAGCAGGAGACACAAACGGCAAGAAACATTTCTACAGAGTAAGGGTGCATTCACACGACTGCAAGTGTTTTGCGGTCCGCAAAATGCAGATCCACAAAACACGGACACCGGCCGTGCGAGTTCCGCATTTTGCGCACCGCACATGGCCGGCGCTATGTAGAGAATGCCTATTCTTGTCAGCAACCGCAAACAATAGGACATGATCAACAGCACAACAGATGCAGACAGTATACGGTGTGCTGTCCGCATCTTTTGTGGGCCCCATTGAAATGAACGGGTCCGCAAAATTGCGGAACGGATGCGGAAGCATTTATACGGTCGTGTGAAGGCACCCTAAAGGGGTTTTCTGGGAAGTAAATGCTGATCTATCCTGATGTCCTATCTGATCGGTGGGCGTCTGTCGCCCAGCATCCACAGCCAATCAGCTGATTGAAGCGGCTGCAGGCTCTTCACAGTGTACCAAGCACAGCACCACACAGTTTATAGTGGCTGTGTTTGGTATTACAGACCATTTTTTTTATGGGACTGTGATGCACTAACGCAGGGATGGCCAACCTGAGGCTCTCCAGATGTTGCAAAACTACAACTCCCAGCATGCCCAGACTGCCAACAGCTATCAGCCTACAGCAGGGCATGGTGGGAATTGTAGTTTTACAACAGCTGGAGAGCCACAGGTTGGCCATGCATGCACTAACGTGACGTCACAGGCCTAGGAAGAGGCTCAAGTGAGCGCAGCTGCCCCTTCAAACAGCTGATCGGCGGGTGTGCCAGGAATCAGAGTCCCACCGATCAGATATTGATGGCCCATCCGAGAATAGATCATATTTCATAGGGTACAGAGTTGGTCAAATGCCTCCACAAACTATAAAATTCTGGTTACCAACAGAGGGAGCTCACCAACTTTAGTACAGCTCCTACTGAACTCGTCAGAAGCCTGGCCTGCATTTCTATCCCACCACCATGATTTAAACTGCAGCTCCGTTTGCTCACATTGTCTTCTGTGTGCAAGCTTTGCAAAAAGGCAACACTTATAAACTGCACATATATAAATGGAACATAAGCCTGGCTATCTGCCAAAAAAAGTATACATAAAATTGTAAGTAAGCCCGCCACAACAAGCAGCTGCCCACCGTAGGAGTTGAAGTGCATTCAGCTTTGCTGTTGGAGGTGCTCTGTATGTGGAAGAGGACAATGGATTCGGCTTGCCCCTTCATAACGGCTTCTGCAGCTCTGGAGGGGTAAAGAGGTAAAGGTTAATAAATGCAAAAGGTGGGGAATACACAACGCACAGAGGATCCCTGGGAACTGTGCCACTAGGGGGCAGCGACAATGAAATGCCAAATACCATATTGATGAATATTAAAATAGTACAGACGAGAAGCACCGTCCGTTTAAATGTTGAATATTTTATAACTTCACCCCCAAATATTATAGCTGGTGTCCTCCTCTAAAACCAACCCCCATCTATATGCCCTAAAAGGCTCAAAATGCATCAAATTTATTAAAAATGGCTAAATATATTGTGTGCAGCTCGCTAGAAACACTGGACGTGACCACAAAAAAATAAAATAAATCTGTGCCAAAAACGGGTCTCGCACACGTCTTACGGTAAAAGACCTAACACAGGCACGCTCAACCTGCGGCCCTCTAGCTGTTGCAAAACTACAACTCTCAGCATGCCCGAACAGCCTACAGCAGGGCATAGTGGAAGTTGTAGTTTTACAACAGCTGTAGGGCCGCAGGTTGAGCATGCCTGACCTAACACATTGGAAATTATGTCCAACTCAATTACTGGAGCTCAACTAAGCTAAAAAGCTGGCTGACTGTTTCTAACCACAAATTGGCAGAATTGTGAACGCAGCTCCGGGGTGGCATACAGATTGTACATGGTCACAGATAGCGGAGTCACCCTGTAAATAAAAGGACTTCAGATTAATGTATAAGAGGAGTCTGTTCAGAGGTGGAGACCCTCTGAAAGAAATACGGCATCATCGTGACTCATTAAAGGGGGTTTCTAAGAGTTAAATACTGAATGGCTGTCCGCAGGATAGGTCGTCAATATCAGATTGGAGGAGGAGGAGGTCTGACGCCGGGCACCCTGTTGATCAGTTATGGTAAGAGGCCACGGCATGTGGACGAGAGCCGAGACCTCTTCATAGTATACCAAGCATAGCGCCATACATTGTATAGTGGCTTTAGGGTACTTTCACATTAGCGTTATTCTTTTCCGGTATTGAAATCTGGCAAAGGGTCTCAATACCGGAGAAAAACGCATCAGTTTTGTCCTAATGCATTCTGAATGGAGAGCAATCCGTTCAGTATGCATCAGGATGTCGTCCGTTTCGTCCCTTGTATCGCATTTCAAAATACAGCAGCATGCTGCAGTATTTTTTCCCGGACAAAATCCTGGAACAATACCGCACTTGCCGGATCCGGCATTAATTTCTGCCTGCCAGATTCTAACAACGCTAGTGAGAAAGTACCCCTAACTTGGTATCGCAGCTCAGTCCTATTCAGCTGAATGAGACCGAGGCCATGTGACAGGCCAAGAAAGAGGCCACAGCGCTGCCGCTTCTTCCAACAGCTGATCGGCGAGGGTCCAGGAGTTGGACACACACCAATCAGATATGGACGACCTGTCCAGAGGATGAAGCTGCAATAGCCGGCACCACCACAGCCAAGCAGATGTCATGTGGGTAGACAAATGATCAGCAGGGGGTGCCGAGAGTAAGACCCTCCCTACCCATCTGATATTGACGGTCTATCCAGACAACAGACCATGGATATCCTGGATCCAGAAAACCCCCTTGTGCTTCCAACTTCTACTGCCAGGGACTCACTTGTTGGCCATTTCAGTAGAAAAGACGTAGACCACTTTTGATGGCGTTTTCCTCCCAGGTGCGGAGTCCAGCATCGTTGGCCCATGGGAAGGCGTGGAAGACCTGGGGACGGAAGTATTGGAGGGGGTCATGGTATGGGGTGCGTGAGATTCCAAGGGCATCACCGGATCTGTAGTGTTGCAGTCTAAAGATGGGAAGACAGAAGAATATAGAAAGATGCCAATGACTGAGCTGAAGACGGCTTAAAGGGATTTTCCGACTAAGGGTCCAGTCACACGTCCGCAAAACGGGTCCGCATCCGTTCTGCAATTTTGCAGAACATGTAAGGACTCATTCATTTTCAATGGGGCCGAACATGTCCTATTCTTGTCATAGACTCTCGTCTACGAGAGTGACGGCGATGTGCGGTCCGGAAAACGCATACGGATGCGTGAATGGACCCTAACTGATGAACTTCTCTCAGTATCTGATCGGTGGGAGTCTGACACCTGGGACCCCCGCCAATCAGCTCCTGCGAGTACCGCGGCTGTGCTTGGGATCACGCTCAGCCCTATTCACTTCAATGGGGCTGAGCTGCTCCGAGGCCATGTGACTGATGAACGTGATGTCACTGCCCTAGGGCGCGATGATGGCAGAAATCACAGCCGAGATGCTGCTAACATCCTGATATCTTTACACCAAATACAGCAGAAATTATCCCAATTTTAGGGCCACAGATCACGTCTAGATAAGAACCAGCCTGGCAAGTCCGTAGGTTTTCTGACATTCCTCTATTAACACTGTGGTTTACACAGATCTCCTGTCCGTGTGAAACCTGATCCGCAAGTCTCCAGCACCCCCTCCCCTCACTGCAGGGTTTCATCCTGATGATGTCACTGCTGGAATTCCCTGTGATGGGAGCATGGCTGTGTAACCCTTCCTCTACCGGAACAGGTCAACTCAGGAATCTCTGCACTGGTAGAACATCCCATCACATTCATAGGGGGAGCAGAGCAACGTTACAGAGTGCAAAGACACTGAAACCTCACCTCAGACATGTAGAACTGTGAATCCAGCTCTGGAGTATAATACAGGATGTAACTCAGGATCAGTACAGGATAAGTAATGTAATGTATGTACACAGTGACTGCACCAGCAGAATAGTGAGTGCAGCTCTGGAGTATAATACAGGATGTAACTCAGGATAAGTAATGTAATGTATGTACACAGCGACTGCGCCAGCAGAATAGTGAGTGCAGCTCTGGAGTATAATACAGGATGTAACTCAGGATAAGTAATGTAATGTATGTACACAGTGACTGCACCAGCAGAATAGTGAGTGCAGCTCTGGAGTATAATACAGGATGTAACTCAGGATCAGTACAGGATAAGTAATGTAATGTATGTACACAGCGACTGCGCCAGCAGAATAGTGAGTGCAGCTCTGGAGTATAATACAGGATGTAACTCAGGATAAGTAATGTAATGTATGTACACAGCGACTGCGCCAGCAGAATAGTGAGTGCAGCTCTGGAGTATAATACAGGATGTAACTCAGGATAAGTAATGTAATGTATGTACACAGTGACTGCACCAGCAGAATAGCGAGTGCAGCTGTGGAGTATAATACAGGATGTAACTCAGGATCAGTACAGGATAAGTAATGTAATGTATGTACACAGTGACTGCACCAGCAGAATAGTGAGTGCAGCTCTGGAATATAATACAGGATGTAACTCAGGATCAGTACAGGATAAGTAATGTATGTATGTACACAGTGACTGCACCAGCAGAATAGTGAGTGCAGCTCTGGAGTATAATACAGGATGTAACTCAGGATCAGTACAGGATAAGTAATGTCATGTATGTACACAGTGACTGCACCAGCAGAATAGTGAGTGCAGCTCTGGAGTATAATACAGGATGTAACTCAGGATCAGTACAGGATAAGTAATGTCATGTATGTACACAGTGACTGCACCAGCAGAATAGCGAGTGCAGCTCCGCATGTAACTTACAAGCACATATTAGTAGTCGCCGCTCTGTTTTGTGCCATATACCCCATTTAATAAGTCACCATAGCCAGACCTGGAGCTCACCTTTAATTTCAGAGTCTGTAGTGGGGGTTCCTGGGTCTCTCTGGTCAAACGATTCAGCAGAAATACTTCTTTCCCTTTTGCCTTTCCCTTTGGCTCCATTGCCGGCCCCGTTCTTAAGTCCCATACTGCCCCCGGGACCTTGCAGCGGTTTGGGGGTGTGGTTGCCACTTTTGGGGTCACAAGGAGAAGCTTGCGACTGACTTGTGGAACCTCCCTGTTTCCCCTGGCTGGAGAACTTGGCGTCCAGCTGGGGGTTGCCAGAAGGAGACATCACGGAGGGAGGGTGGACCATAACCTCTGGCTTTGATTTTGGGCTGCTGGGAAAAAAATAAAATAGAAGGAAGGATGAAGAGCCTATTCTCCGGTTTAACCAGTTCAGGCGCAGGCAGGAAAATTCCTTTAATTGGGCATCAATGGAATTGGGTTATGAAATATTCTGGATTATCGGTGAACAGCTCACATGTAACACACAGTGCCTTCAGGAATACATATTGCTGGCTGCGTGGAATTCCATATCAGACTTTTCGGATTACTGAACGGCAAATTGAGATCACTTTTAAGGAGGAAGCGGTCTGACCTCAAGAGTGCTGACACTACATACAGAAGCTCCTGACCGTGTCACTGTGTCTGGCACTAAAGCGCAGTCCTATTCCCTACAGTACCAGATACAGCCACACGCAATGGTGGCGCAGTGCAGGGGGTCTCGTCTCCGCTGACCGCATTAGCCGTTCAGCGGCACATTGGTTTAGGAGTCACGTGCTGTGCAGGACCTGAAGACACGAGATCTTCCCGGAGCAGCTCTGTCAATACACGGCTCTGTTTCTATGTACACAGAGCCGGGAACACAGCGTGAGCGGCGCAGGGAAAACAACAGCCGCACAATGTTACCCCCCCCCCAGAAATAATACAGACTCGTATCTCTGTGACCCCTTGCAAAGCATAATCCAGGGTCCCACTCTATATGCAAAGGACCACCAGCATGCACATGTAGCAGAGCTAAAGGGGTTTCACTATTTTACAGACAAGTACATTAATGGGCTCCTCCAATGCTTCCTTTAGTAAATGCACGCAATATGACAGCATGCATGAGTCAACCTGCAGCCCTCCAGCTGTTGCAAAACTACGACTCCCAGCATGCCAGAACAGCCTACAGCAGGGCATTGTGGGAGTTGTAGTTTTGCAACAGCTGGAGGGCCGCAGGTTGAGCATGCCTGCTCTATAAAGGAGCTCAAAAATTCGGAAAACCTGTAAGACAGCATCCAGCCTGTTGCCTGGTAACAGGCGAGGCGGGCGGCAGGCGACTACTCCGGAAACCTCAGATTTAGTAACCGTCTGGTTGACCAAAACAACCAACCACAGTGCGGCTTTCGTTTTTCAAGAGCACTAGAAGAAATGAAAGCTGGGCTGTTATTGGTTGCTACGGTCAACATAAAAAAAATATGTTTTTTTGGTTTCCATAAATCTCCCAAAGTGCTGTGGGGCCCGCCCCTTTAACAAGCAAAGCGCAGATGACAGATGACACCACAATACGCACCCATCAGGGAAATGCAATTCCCTAGCAGCCAATACACAACGCTTAAAAGGTTGCAGACAAAAAACAAAACAAAAAAAAAAAAAACACCCTTGTCTATGGGCAGAGCCTGGTATTGCAGCCTTCGACTGAATAGGCCTGAGGTGAAATACCAGAGTCAATAGACAAGTGACTGACTTGTAATTTCGCACCGTGCCTTTAACCCTTTCAGGACCAGGCTATTCTTGGCTTTTAAAAACCTCTATATTTTAGAATTTTTAAAAAACAAGACGTTTTACTAAATGGTGCAAGCCAAACTTCGGCCATAATTTGCAACTTAACTATTCTTTGAAGAAAAAAAAAGCTTAGCAGGAGGGGCGTGGCCTTCACATTTAGGGCACTTTCACACTAGAATTTTTCTTTTCCGGCACAGAGTTCCGTCACAGGGGCTCAATACAGGAAAAAAACTGATCAGTTTTATCCTAATGCATTCTGAATGGAGAGCATTCCGTTCAGGATGCATCAGTTCAGTCCCTCTTACGTTTTTTTGGCTGGAGAAAATACTGCAAATCCTGAACACTTGACGGATCCGGCCCCAAGTGTTCTTGCAAAACGGATTCCAGGTCTGTCTGCACACGCGCAGACTTTTAAAAATGCAAAAAAAATTAAATACCAGATCCGTTTTTCCAGATGACACCGGCGAGACGGATCCGGTATTTCAATGCATTTGTCGGACGGATCCGGATCCGCCTGACAAATGCCATCCGTTTCACGTTCCGGCGACGGAACTGCCTGCCGGAATCCTCTGCCGCAAGTGTGGAAGTACCCTAAGGCTTCACGCTCATGACAACCGTGTCTGATCCGTATTTTTGTAGATTGCACAGGGACTTATTTGTTTCTACACGTCAAAAAAAGACACAAAGGGGGCACATATCCTAAGTTACCCTCACAGTTGCCCTCCCGCACAGTGGCAGCGCCCACATGATCGCCCTGTGGTGCATCAAATAATTCAATGTCAAGGGGCAGGAAAAGGTTAAAGGCTATGTACACCTATTGGGGAGAGGGTTTTTTTTTTTTTTTTTTAATATTGCATTGTACTGATTTTGAGCTAAAAATCATGTTTTTATTGGGTATTTATTCAAAATGTTGAACCCCTGTCTCTGTGCAGCCTTGAGATTCTCTAGTAGCAGGATCTGAATTTTCACTCTGTTCTGTCAAGCAGCTACTTATTTCTGACCTCCTAAACACGCATTAAAGCCAAATTATTATCTTACCAATAGGAATGTGGCTTAAATAAGTGTTTATGAGAAAGTTTATTAGATCACTGGCACAAAGTGAAAGTACCATTCACAGCTAGACAGTTAACCCTTTGTGAGAGAACGGCTGAATATTTTTAATAAAGACCAATTGAAAAAAAATATTTTTTTAGCCCAAAATGAATAACATGCAATCATAAAAAATAAAAAACCAATTGCCCCCAAAGGAGTACATCGCCTTTAAGGAGCTGAGGGAAGGGATGCCGGATGGCAAAGCTCCTACCTCTGTGTGTTTCCTGACGGAGAGTTGCGCACTTTGGGGTTACTGGAATGCATTGACAGAGATCCCGAGCTGGCGGTCACAGACGCTGTGGGGCTCGCCAGGTTCTTCGGAGGGCTGGGGGGCTTCAGGTGGGCTTTCTGCGAAGTGCTTTTGTCAGTGTTGTCCTTTTGCTCGTCCTTTTCCTTTTTGTTTCGCTCTCTCTTGTTGAAGTGGGTTCTCCCCTCCTGCAATTCCAGCATTCTTCGGACATGTGGCTGTCGCTGTGGAGGGAACGCCGTGCATTGCCAGGGCACACTGCAAGACAAGAGTGGATACACACACATGGCGGTTACAATACGGTCGCATCATGACGGTACACAGGCTGCTGGTGTTTAAATAGGAACCTCATCCAATGTCGCACGTCCGGCGGGCCGGGAAATCCTAGTTAATTTATAACAGATTGTTCTTTGCCGAGTAATTGTGTTGCCTCCGCCAGTCAGGCGGCCGAGCCCCGGCCTCCCAATATCTGTGAATTCCCCATCCGTGGCCACAAGCTACTCGTACACAAACAGTAATCAAGTCCGAATTACAGGGACAGCGCAGATCTATGGGCTGAAGGACGAGCGCTTCAGAGAAGTCACTTTGTAAAATAAAACTTTATTTGCAGCGGCGGCCAGCAGTGTCAACAACAGGCCTCAGGTCAAAACCGAAAAAAACCAACAACACTGGTCTAGTCGCTGACTGCAACCAATCACAAAGCAGGAGGGGAAACGAAAGCTGAGCTCTGATTGGTTGGCACTGGCAACAGACATGTTTCTCCTGTAAAATGAGGCCTAATGTTGTCAAGGTTACGTACAGGGACTCTAGATTAGGATTAGTTTCCAGTAGAAATCGGATAATCCGGCATTCCAGATTAGTAAGAACCGCAAACGTACATAGATATACAGTATTAAACTCCTCAGCAGCAGTAGGTCTGGGCTTGGCGCCAACACATGCCAAGAGGTCTGCCGGTTAGCACCAGAGCCGAGGAGGAGGGGAGACCCTAATACACCTGCACGGGAGGACCTGAAGCAAAGGCATGGATATATTTCTGGCCCATGCTGGATTATCAGGCTTTCTAGATCATTCAGTGCTGGACTAACGGACTGTCACTGCTATACCGTCTACATGACAATGGACGCTACCATGGCATCATTACTAAATGGATAGGGGTCCAACACCCTGCACCCCCCCCCCCACGACCTGCTATATCAGGCTGCCGCAGTGCCAGAGACTATATGGTGGGGGTGCGGGGTGTCTGAGACAGGACAGGTCACTAATACAAGTCCTGGAAAAGCCCTTTAATAGCCAAGTACACCTTTAGGGGCAATTTATTTTTTATTAGTGCATTGTACTCATTTGGAGATATATAAATTTTTTTTTTTATTGGTCTTTATTAAAAATATGGAGCCCTTTTCTCTGTACAGAGCTGAGATGCCCTACTAGCAGGATCTGAATTTTCTCTCTGCTCCTTCAGGCCCTCATTATAGCTCTGTTCTTCTATTACTAATAAGAATGTGGCTTAAATGAGTGTTTATGACCTCTTAATAATTTAGAGATAAGGGTTATTAGATGACCGGCACAAAGTGAAAGTGAAAGTACCAGTCACACAGCTAGTAAAACAGTGAAGGTCTCATTTTTAATAAAAATCAATTGAAAAAAAGATTTTAGCCCCAAATGGGTAAACTGCAATAAAAAAAAAAAAAAAAAAAAAAGTTTCTGGTTCTGTTACACTGGCATTCCGTTATGCATTCAGTCATGGAAATGCGTTAAGGTCCGTGGTAACGGAATCCATAATGCAATTCAGTAAATACCACAACACGAACTTCAAAATAGGAAATTCGCTCATCCCTAGTGACAACTACTAATAGTCACATAAAATGGTCATAGGGGTTGCCACCTAGCTTTCCACAGACCCGGGCAACGTGCTGGTGCGCCAGTTCCCCGTGCTACTCTGGAATTCTATACATTTAGAGATCAGGACAACTGAGGAACATGGTGCACCTCAAAGAATCACAGGAAATTTTTTAATTTAAAGGGCTGTACATGGCCGCTTTGTGCCAGAAACGGTGCCATGCCTATCTGTGCTTGTTTTTGGCACGGCAGCTCCCCTGAAGTAGATGGGGCGGAGCTGTGGGGTCGTTTTTTGGTAGAAAGCAGCGATGATTTCGAACCCTGTACAACCCCTTTAAGCTCCGCCCCCTTTGGCCCTGCACCAAGCCTAAAACTTTATATTCTGAAAGGTTCCAAGGTTCATTTCCTTGAAACATTAAGATTTAGGTGTAAGCCCTCGAGCACTTGACGGGCCGAGTATGACTGAATATGGCGGAACAGATTTGTATGGGTGCTGTATCACAGAGGCCTCCTCCTCCTCCACACACGGAATCCTTAAGCACCATTTATCATAACTAAAAGTAAAACTTCCGTTGTCCATAGCAACCAATCAGAGCTCAGCTTTCATCTCATAAGCTGCTCTGGAAAAATGAAAGCAGAGCTCCGATTGGTTGCTATAGGCAACAACGAGAATCTTCTTACAGGCCCCTGGCATACTGAGCCCTATTGTCCAGTCTTATGTCAATAAAGTTTTGTTAGACAAGAAAAGACCTTGAAAACAATGAGGAACTGGAACTACCCAGCAGAAAAAACCTGGCCTTGTGGCCCCTAGCAACCAATCACAGTGCAGCTTTCATTTTACCACAGAGGCTTAAGAAATTAAAGCAGCGCTCTGATTGGTTGCCATGAGCAACAAGGGCCTTTTTTTGACAGTTTTGGCTGCAGACCTTACCATTAATGGGATTTTCTTCCATAAAGAACATGGCTCCAGACCGCCATTTTTTCTGTCAAAATTACTGTAATAAGTGGCAGATACCACTCATTACAGCCTTTGTGTGAACACAGACAGAGGGAAATTTATAAAAGTCTACAAAAACAAAAAAAAACACATTTGTTGCCCATAGCAACCAATTAAAGCACGGCTTTCATTTCCGACTCTGCTCTTAAACAATGAAAGCTGCGCTGTGATTGGTCGTCATGGGCAATAGAGGGTTTTTCTGCCCCATAGAGAGGCCACGTGACCTCATTAGCCGGTGCCGCTTATCGGTGATGGGATATTAACTCATAGCATATGGTTGGGCGCAGGAAGCACACAATCCTTCTCCAGCTGTTGCCAAAAATCACAACTCCCATCATGGTTGGAGTTGTAGTCTAGCATCAGCTGGAAACCCGCAGGTTGGGTACCAATGCTTTAAAAGGGGTTTTCCCCCCACGAGAAACACTTAGGGGGTCATCAAACTGGTGTAAAGTAGAACTGTCTTAGTTGCCCACAGCAACCAATCAGATTCCACCTTTCGTTTTTGACTGCTACTTTAAAAAATGAAAGGAGGAATCTGATTGGTTGCTATGGGCACCTGAGCCAGTTCTACTTTACACCAGTTTGCTAAATGAACCCCTTTAGTCCTTAACCAGAGTCACTGGTCACGGGGACCCGACCGCTGAGGCCCCTGCCAATCATGAGACTGGGGATCCTGTGCTTCTCCGTTAGAATGGTGTCGCGATTACGGATGTCCCTGCCGCCGTATCCTAGTCTGTGGGACGGAGTACAACGCTCACCAGTCCCATGAAGATACAAAGGCACTGCCGCTTCATTCGTCTGGAGGACTCAGGACCTCTGTTCCCATGACCGTCAGTGGCCCAAGTGTTCAGACCCCCGGCAGAGCAAACACTTCGTAGGAAAACCCCTTTAATGTCTCGGTTCACACTTTCATTAAAGGGATTTTTTTGGCGTTTCCAGTACATTTCACTGCAAAAACAACCCGGCAGGCAGCACTATTCTTACCACTAAAAATACCGGAACCATAAAGGACACCCCCCTTCCTCTCATTAAAGGGGTTGTCAGTTTTTTTCCTGAAACCAGACAACCTTCGGCTCCGCCTGCAATAAAGAAACGTCAAATACTTACCTGACAGATGCCACCCCACCGCCGCACTGGAGCGGTGATGTCACTGCCAGGTGAGGGAGACCAGCGGCGGGGTACCTGTCAGGTAAGTACCTGCAAGTTCATTATTGCAGGCAGAGCCCTGGGGTAGTCTGGTTTCGACAACCCCTTTAAGGCTATGTTCACATTGCTGCTCAGAGGCTACCACCTCCCTTCCAAGAACCTTTCAGTGCTGCATCCCGTCATTCTTGCCTCACTGACGCCACTGATCTCCTCTAGCCCGTGCACACGCTATAAGTGATGACCTCACAGCTGTAACTGTATAGCGGAGATTAGCGGCGCAGAATATATAATTTAAGAATTTATAGCTTTTTTTTTATTATAAATCCCAGAATCCCTTTAACAAATATCCCCCTACAGTAGGGTATGCTGTGACTTGTAGTGCACCAGAAGGCAGAGCGAGCACCGGGCCTGCTGGACGGCGGCCGAGCAGCTCCTGTGTACACATGCTCTACCTGGTTACCAGCTCCCATTCCAAACAATGACACTTCCTCCTCTGTGAGGCCGGAGGCGAAGATCAGCGGCGCCGGAGGAGACGGGCTTCCGCTCCGGGCTCTCAGGTCTGTTTAATTAAGCCTGGCTTCTCCTTGGCAGTACTCACCAGGGCCCCTGGGGTCACGATACAGCGCTACTCATCCTGGTCGGCAGTGAGGACCCTCAACCGAAGCGCAATTACCTGCAAGCGAACAGAGGAGGCCGTGAGGAAGGAGAATTAACCCCTCGAGATCAGACAACGCTGGATACAGAGCGCCCCTTTAAATCTTACCTGTGTTCACTGTCTAACAGTAAAGCGTCACTCAGTATCCTGGAAAAGCTGGGTGACAACCGCTCCGGCCAAGACAGGTTTGGTCACCCAACTTTCCAAGATTCCTAAAAGGCAAATCATCCCAATAGTGTGGTCACCCCGCTTAAATGACAACCAAAAGCACCCCCTGTTGTCACCCAGCTTTCCGAGACTTCTGAATGGATTATCTATTGTGTTCATTTATGTATAACCAGGCCTGCGCTGGTCATCACCCAGCTTTTCTATACACTGATAACCAATATATAGAGGATGTCACCCAGCTTTCCAAGAGCCCCGAATGGCAAACCAACCCCAACCACATCTATATTAGCCTTACTGGCCACACACGGCTTAACCATCAAACAAGCTGCCCGGTGCAGCCTCTAGAGCAGGGATCAGCAACCTTCGGCACGCCAGCTGCTGTGAAACTACAACTCCCAGCATGCACACTTACTCAGCAATTCTTGTAACTCCCATAGAAGTGAAAGGAGGATTCTGGGAGTTGTAGTTTCAGAACAGCTGGAGTGTCGGAGGTTGCCGATCCCTGCTCTATAGTCACCCAGCTTTCTAGAACTCCACAATGGATTACTTGTGTTGTAGATCCATAACCAGGCAACGACCCAGCTTTCCTGTATGCTGATACATTGCCTCCCCATAGGAGTTGTCCCCCAACTTTCTAAGACCCTTGAATGGAGCATGCACCCAATTACTAAGTGATGCCCATCATGCTCTCGAGCCCCTTTAGTATGGGGCCGACCTGCCATTCAGTGTCTTGGAAAGCTGGGTGATGACTTCTGTAGGAGCCGTAATGGGGGCATATTGGTTGCTGGGCCATAGGAAAGCTGGGTGACCACCACCATTACAGATCCCACAGGGGTCACCACTCAGCTTTCCAAAGTGGCAGAAGGGATACAGGCGATCGCTGAATAACTAGATTCGTTTTCCCATTCAGGAGCCTGGGAGAGATGGGCGACAACCCTGCTGGATGGGTTTCTTTCTAGAAAAGCAGAGTGCCCTTTCCCAGACTCCTGAACGGAGGGGAGCCTCGCTGTACGCCACCACCAGGCAGGTCTGCCATTCTGTACTCTAGGAAAGCTGGGTGACAGAAACCATTGGATCTGCGGCGGCTGTCACCCAGCTCTCCCAGAAACAGATCCCCATCTAAGAAAGCAGCAGATGAAGAGGGAAGGATGAGCGGCGCCTATGGAACCCGAGACCTGCTGATATATAATTTATCATGGAAGATTTGTTAATGAAGAAGCCGCACACAGACATCGTAAAAACAGCGGCACGACGTCTACAGTGATATCAATCTCATCTCACGCACATCACCACCGCCACACGCCTCAACAATTAAAAGGGCTACTCCGCCAGATACCGCTTGCACAATATAGGAAAAAGCCCTAGCCTATGTGCGCTTCCACGGTCCCGACCACCGGAGAGGCTGATGCTTTGTGCAAGCACGACCACCGCTGAGGAATGCAGGGTGGTCATAACCATGGAAACGAGCAGTGTATAATGTGATGGAAAAACTAATCCAGCCAGCAAAGGAAGCAACATGGACAATCACAATACATTAGGAAGTGCCTTGTAGTAACTTTCTCTACATGATAAATGCCACTTACTGATGTGAGACGACCCCATTTAAATTAACCTTTCCCGCTATCTTCTCCGAGGTGAAGATAATGGGAAACCAAATCACTGCCAAGGTGAAGATGATGGTGAAGTAGTGCCGAGTAGAAATCCAAGTGAGGCGTCGTTATACTCACAAGGATACAGATAATCTTATGACATCACCCGACCTGGGCGTCACAGCCGCCTCCTCGGGGGCGTGCACCTCATGGCGAGACCACTCATTTACACACCTCTTCTGTGCGGTAATTACGGTTAAAAACAGAATGAAAGAAAATGAGCCCCCATAATGTATTATAAGAGCTATAAAAACACAAATCATATAATACTAAATATTTTCAACCTTTAAAATTTCTGCTTCCAGCTATTTAAAATAAACCATGTGACCCTCACAACCAATCATAAGAGGGATCCTCTCACCTTCAGAATTTGCCACTTCCAGCCTTTTAAATCATGTGACTAACGCAGCCAATCAGAAGGGGGAATTCCCACTACCGTCTTACATCATTCATGACATCACAAAAGGGAAACCCGGATATTCCTCCAGGGATTTCCTCGCTCATTACAACACGCCTGATAACGCCAAAGAGAGAAACTTCCAATTCATCTTTCTACTATACACAGAATTTCTCCAATTTCACGTTACGAAGCGAGAAAATCCCTGGAGGAATATCGGGGTTTCCCATTGTGACGGGGATGTAGACGGTAGTGGGAATCCCTCCTCCAAATGGCTGCGTTAGTCACGTGGCGATTTCAAAGGCTGAAAGCGGTAATTTCGAACGTGAGAAAACCTTATGATTGGTTGGGAGGGTCACATGGTTTTTGTTTTGTTTTTTATAGCTGGAAGAGTTAACTTTATGTGAACACATTTTCTATCATAGGATTATTCTTATGTGTTGTACAGCTTTTATAATACATTATTGGGGCTAATTTGTTTTCATTTTGTCATAGCCTAATTACTGCCCCGAAGGGGTGTGTAAATGAGTGGTCTCGCCATGAGGTGCACGCCCCCGAGGAGTCGGGTGATGTCATAAGATTATCTGTATCCTTGTGAGTATAACGACTCCTCACTACTTCACCATCATCTCCTCCGTTCCTCCAAGGTGACGCAGGAAGATGATGTACTCTCAGGGCCGGTGGGGGTCCCAGAGGTCGGACCCTCACCGATCATACAATGATTGAATAGTCTAATGACTCGCCATCACTTTTAGAGACCCCTTTAATGACAGCCATATGGATGGTCACCCAGCAGTCCTTGAAATGGACAGAACTGAATTAGGGGCTTTAAAAGGGATATTCCGTCTACATCAAGTTCTGTCCCATCTGCTTTATTACATTGGTCGAACTCCATCAGCTGGGACCCCCCAACAATCATGAGAAGAGGGGCCCCGTACCCCGTGTCAAGCATGTGCTCCGCTATTTCCACCGGTCCCATAGAGAGGACTGGAGCAGCACTACACATGCTCAACCTGCCCCCTATTCATTTCAGGGGGTCCGGGGCCCACTTCTAGTGATCACAGGGTAACAGTGGTCAGACCCCCACCAATTTAATACCCTGTGGATAGAGGATAAGTTAATATAACCGGAATACCCCTTTAACTTGGTAGATAGACTTGAATTTTGATCAGTGGCATAGCTAAGAATTTGGGGTCAACCCTCTTTTTCCGGCTACGACCTGCAGAGACTTGGGCCATGTTCACAGCTGGGGGTTTGTTACAATTGTATCCACGCTGGACAATCCACATGCCTGCATCGCGCTGACAGAGGGCTGGCTGCACCGCACAGGAGGTGTGCAGCTACTCCGGATGTAACCTTCACTGGCAGCAAGCAGAGATCTGTAAAATGCACCTTTCAAAGCGCCTCCTATTTAGAGGATCAGGCTGCTGCTGCATCCCCACTCCATGCTTTACACTGAAGCTCTGCTCATGAAAAGCTGATTACAGTCGGGGTGGGTTCAGACGTAGGATTTTGGGCGCAGGTTTTAGTGCGGATTCTGCGTTGAATCGAATTTGTGCTGAACGCACACCCCTATTGGTTTCAATGGGAGGCCATGCCATAGTTCGTGCCACCGAGGGATTTTGCAGCAGTTTCTTTTTAGAATCTAAAAGGACCATTCTTGGCGCGGATCCCTCGCAGTTTAGCTCCGTTCAGTGTGGCTACACCTAGAGCGGGTCCGCATGAAAGCCCACCGCAGCACAGTAGTTTCTGCGTTGTGGGATACACAGCGGATTCAGAAGCGGACAAAATCCTCCATGTGAACATACCCTTAGGAAACTGCAAGTCAGGATGTCGTCGTCGTCCCAGCTTCACCTATACAACAGGTTTCCCCCGCAGCTGCGCCTAGCCGTCAGCCAGCGCACCCCCCCCCGCAGATGCGCCTAGACGTCGGCCAGTGCGCCCCCCCGCAGCTGCACCCAGACGTCGGCCAGCGCCGCCCCCCCCCCCCCCCCCCCCCGCAGTTGCACCCAGACATTGGGTTGCCACCCAACCATTGCAGAAACAGATAGTTAAAAAAAAAAAAGCCAAAAAAAATTCGAATTCAAGCACCCTCCGACTCTGGCCCGTCACCCTATAGGTGCACTATGTACATATACACACACATGGCATCTTTCTGGGCATAAAATGAAGGAACGAGGCAAATGCCATAAATCTGTCACCAATTAACCGTCCACCTACCTGTCATGTAATCACATGCCCTCCACGCCCTCAGTGATGTCACCAGAGCCTGCCAGGCCTCATATACAGCGCACATCCACCGGGCTCTGCCGAGGACTCCCCTCCCCCGCCGGCTATTACAGCAGAAAGAAGACGAGACCGAACCACAAAACCATAATCCGCCACTTTCACTTCGTTCCCATGAGCGTCACCGTGCGCCCCAAGTACCTGCGTCTCTCCAGCTACAACCTCCAGCAGGACCCCAGGTTGGAGAAGGTCTTAAAGGGACAGTAAACCAAAAGACGGGCGACAAGTGCTGGCGGAGCCGTCCTAGAACTGGGTGGGATCACTACAAGGCAGATCGTACACGGCCCTCGGAGGTTAGGACACCCCCCCCCCCCCCCCCCCCCAAGGCCTGCCCTGGCGCTGAACTCAAAGAGCAACACACAATCACTGGGTTCAAGATTTCTGCTTGCTGTCAGTGAATGAGAACATTCTTCTTAGACTCCCTTTCCAAACCAAAATCATTCACCCGGCTGGACCCCCAGACCGAGGCCACAATGTATTGGTCTGGTGTCTAAGGGTATTGTCTGAACTGGATGCAACTGAAGCAAACCCTCAGCTGTGGGTCTGGTTGTAATCAAATATTGTTTCCTTTCACCGACAGCCAGCCGTGGTGTTGAAAAGGAGGAATTGAAACGCAAAAGTCAAATCTGAACTGAACCTTCTAGGACTCATTACAAGCTGGAGGACCCCTTTAAAGAGTTTCTCTGCTTTGGACGTCGTCTACTTGTTAGGGGCCTTTTCAATAAGCGTATCACAAAGTGTCCTCTGCCGGGACCCCCCAACGATCAGCTGTTAGACCGTGTCCTCTGCCGGGACCCCCCAACGATCAGCTGTTAGACCGTGTCCTCTGCCGGGACCCCCCAACGATCAGCTGTTAGACCTGGCTGTAAGTGCTCGATTTCTCTGCAGCGCCACCACAGGGGAAAAGCAACATTGCACAAGGTCCATTCGCATCAATGGGCGGTCCGCACGCTGCAGGACAGAACGGGTCCTCCGGAGCGAGAGACGCTCTTGACAAGAGATGACCATCTTGGAAAAAAAAAAAAAAAAAAACTACCCTCGATACAGACCCCTACACGGGCCGAGTGCAGACTCCCGTTTTAACCCTTACAGACCCGTCCACACTGACACAGCAGATGAGAGCGAGCGGCGGGCATCTCCCGCACATCTGCCGTCACCCCCCCTTACACCACAGGAGGAAGCTCTCTTGGTGGCACAGGCTGGTAAATCCTCTACAGCTGTCAGCGCACAGACGGGCCGGCAGCACACCGCCGGGCAAGCAGCGAGAGAACGCCAACTGCACGCTGCAAGCCCAGGCCACCCCTGCCCTTCCAGAGGCCGGGAAACTACAAGTCCAAGCATGCCCCGTCAACCAGCCTGCAATGTGATCTGGTTGGAAAGGTTGACCCTACGTTAGGCCGCATTCACACCTGGCAGGATTAACTCATTTTATCCCTTATAGAAATAATATTACAAGCGTTACATTTACAGAAAAACAAAACTAAAAACGATGGCGTACACGCCCCCCCTTTAAGGAACAGGTGCAGCTTTCTGCCGCCACGTGTGAACCTGCGACACAAGTCTCACTCTCCTGAGGATCTGCTACAGTGTATCAGTGGAGGTAAACTGGAATCCCGAGGATCGTCTAGACCGGATACACGCCTCAAACTGTGGCTCTCCAGTCGTTGCAAAACTACAACTCCCATCATGCCCTGCCATGACGGGAATTGAGAGCTGCAGGTGGGAGATACCCATTCTAGATGTGAATAATGTCCCCATTCACTGACAACAAGCAATGGAGAACTGCAACAAAGTATAGTCCAAAGTAGCAGAACTTGCTCTCCTGCGGGAGGGACATTCTGGACTCATCCATCAACCAATCATATTGTCCACACACTGCAAGGCTTCATGTCTCCAGTGGGGGGCGCTCTGCAGAGGGAGCTGAACACTTGGCTGGCGGGTTCACCCGAGTGGAGAAACTCTTTAAAACTTAGGTGACCTGAGAAGTCTTCACATTGCTACAATCGTAACATTTTCCACCATGCTTTACAGTGCAACAGCAGACCGTTTGATGCACAGACCTTCACCTGCCAAATAAGTCACCCCACGACCATTTTACGGGTTTTATAGAAAATACATCATCGTAAAGAAGTTCTGCTACTAATAACCTTTGTGCTTCCACTGCCCAAGACCTCTGCTTGCTGTCAGTGAAGGGAAAACCCCTCAAGTAAGTTGCCGACAATGGATACAGACCAAACAAAACCAGTCCAGTGAATTAAGCACCATCATCATCATCTCCATTGGTGATGCCCCCCGCATCTGGAGCTGCCCTGCCCCAGACCCTAGGTTACAGCGGGGGCTCAGTGGTCAGCACTATTGCCTTGCAGCGCTGGGGTCCCAGGGTCGAATCCAACCAAGGACAACATCTGCCTGGAGTCTGTAGGTTCTCCCCGTGGGTTTCCTCCAAAGACACACTGATAGGGAGCTTAGATTGTCAGCTCCTCAGGGGACTGATGCCAATGTCTGTAAAGCTCTGCGGAATAGGTCAGCGCTATATAAAAGAGGAAAATCAAAAATGTATCGCCCGGGATGGTCGACACTCAGAAGACTGAGAAGGGTTAGGTCTGTATGGGTTTGGTGGAAGTAGTCAATATTCCCATTCACTGACTGCAAACAGAGATTTGGGAAATGACAATGAAAGAGTATATTACAAAGCGGCAGAACCGTACACAACTTACATAGAAAATCTGATTAATAAAGCAGCCGGGTAATGACGCAGCTACATATACGGTTGTCAGGCAGCAAGTCCATAGCAACGAGTTGACGCCGGTCCGCACCCCAGGGCGAGATCAGAGACGAGGCGAAGACCACAAACATCTAACACATTCTGCCCTATACATCGGATTGTTGCTAAACTAACCCTTTAGGCCGTAAATCCCACGGAAACGCTCTGTAGCGCCCGCCATGCGTCCGTTCCGGATTGCGGGCCCATTCCGTTGAACGGGTCCGCGTTCGTGATGCAGGGTGCACGCGGCTGGTGCCCGTATATTGCGGACTAGCTGTTTGTGGGCCGCAACGGCCACGTGCACGAGCCCTTAGCGGATCTGAAATCTGCGCCGCGGATCTCCCATGAGGATTTCACCCTTTGCGATGGAGAGGGCGAAGGCCGCAGCCCATTCTCCCCTCTTGTAAGTTTTTTGTAGATTTTTCTATAAAATATTTATTTTCATCTCTGGCGCTTCCTACGGCCGGTGGTAGTCCAGGGACCACTGGATGTGCCCACAATGCCCTTACCTCGGCTACTGAGGTGCCCACATACCAAAGAGGGACCCGCAATACCCACATCACAGTGGAGGAGGCGGCAGGCTGCTCTGCGCCGGATCTCCTGACCGAGATTTCTCCCCGAGAATAAAGTTCCACAACTTTCCAATTTTGTTTGTGCACCAGTTCCTCAAGGTGTCCTCCGCTTGCTGTCAGTTAAGGATACGGCCACAATGGTGCGATGCGACAGACACGGCGGATGTCGCGTTGCACGTCTTTTACACCATCGACTTAAATGTAAGTCGCAGGCGACGCAGTAAAAGTCAGTTCTAAAATAGTCGCGCAAAAGTTGCAGATATTTGTAGGTCGCCGAACAGCCGCAACACGGGAAGATTCCCGCACATCCACGGCCGAGAGCTGGTCATGTTGTATCCGTCTAGACTCCAGAATGATACATTGTATCAGGAGAGCGAGAGGCTGGAGAGAACTGCAACAAACCCTCAGCTGTGAGAACTATGAGGAACGTCCAAGGCTTCGCCCTCTGGATGTAAACCAGAAGCAACTCCCCATGAACCTTAGATGCCACCAATTCATTGCAATATGAACGAAATATTGTCACCCTCAAATCAGCACATGACCCCAAAACTAGATACCGGCTCAGACAGAACATGCGCCCCTGACAATCTCCTGATGTGTCCAAACCAACCCCCCCCCCCAAAAAAAAAACGCCAGTGATCTCCCCATACGGCCTCGGGGCTCCTCTATCCTGGGCCTACACGTACCCGCCCCCCCAGAGCTCCCCTGCCCCAGACCCCATCCTTAACTCCCAGACCTGTCCTCGCACCCCAGTCCTGTCCTCACACCCAGAGCCCCCCGGACCCTCCTGTCCTCGCCCCCCCCCGGACCCTCCTGTCCTCGCCCCCCCCCGGACCCTCCTGTCCTCGCCCCCCCCCCCGGACCCTCCTGTCCTCGCCCCCCCCCCCGGACCCTCCTGTCCTCGCCCCCCAGTCCTGTCCTCTCCCCCAGAGCCCCCCGAACCCTGTCCTCTCCCCCCAGTCCTGTCCTCACACCCAGAGCCCCCCGGACCCTCCTCTCCTCGCCCGCCCCCGGACCCTCCTGTCCTCGCCCCCCCCCCCCCGGACCCTCCTGTCCTCGCCCCCCCCCCCGGACCCTCCTGTCCTCGCCCCCCCCCCCCGGACCCTCCTGTCCTCGCCCCCCCCCCCGGACCCTCCTGTCCTCGCCCCCAGAGCCCCCCGAACCCTGCCCTCTCCCCCCAGTCCTGTCCTCACACCCAGAGCCCCCAGGACCCTCCTGTCCTCACACCCAGAGCCCCCAGGACCCTCCTGTCCTCACACCCAGAGCCCCCAGGACCCTCCTGTCCTCTCCCCCCCGGACCCTCCTGTCCTCGCCCCCCCGGACCCTCCTGTCCTCGCCCCCCCGGACCCTCCTGTCCTCGCCCCCCCGGACCCTCCTGTCCTCGCCCCCCCGGACCCTCCTGTCCTCGCCCCCCCGGACCCTCCTGTCCTCGCCCCCCCGGACCCTCCTGTCCTCGCCCCCCCGGACCCTCCTGTCCTCGCCCCCCCGGACCCTCCTGTCCTCGCCCCCCCGGACCCTCCTGTCCTCGCCCCCCCCGGACCCTCCTGTCCTCGCCCCCCCGGACCCTCCTGTCCTCGCCCCCCCCGGACCCTCCTGTCCTCGCCCCCCCGGACCCTCCTGTCCTCGCCCCCCCGGACCCTCCTGTCCTCGCCCCCCCCAGACCCTGTCCTCGCCCCCCCCAGACCCTGTCCTCGCCCCCCCCAGACCCTGTCCTCGCCCCCCGGACCCTCCTGTCCTCTCCCCCCCCAGACCCTCCTGTCCTCTCCCCCCCCAGACCCTGTCCTCTCCCCCCCAGACCCTCCTGTCCTCTCCCCCCCGGACCCTCCTGTCCTCTCCCCCCCCAGACCCTGTCCTCGCCCCCCAGACCCTGTCCTCTCCCGGAGCCGCACACATGCCCCGCAGTCTCCGCACACTCCGGCCCGGAGCCCTCTCAGACGTCCACTCTCCGGAGGAGGCCCGCACTTCTCCCCCAGGCCGGAGAGGCCTCTGCCCCGCGTCCCCTCAGCCCGGGGCCTAGCTCCTGCTGCCCTCCTCCCCACAGCGTGTCCCCCGTTACCCGGATCCAGGGCCTGCTAGCGTGGAGCCAGGCAGCGACACTCACCGGTAGCAGCAGCAGGGACGAGGCGAAGCTCCCGCCGCGGGGGGAGGGGGGACTGGCTGGAGGAGGGGGATATAACGTGACGCTATCACCGGGGCTCCCGCGGTCCGCGGTCCGCGGTCCTCGCTCCCCTCACAGCCGGCAGTGCGGGCCGCTCGGCGGCAGCTTTAATCTCCCGCAGCCGCACACAAGCTCCATTGTCTTTTTTTTTTTCCTCCTCTCTCTCTCTCCTCCTTTAGCACCTTCTCCTACCTCCTCCCCCTTTCCGGCTCCTGCAAGTGGTGCCTTCCTCCTCCCCTCGCTGTGCCGAAGACAAAACCACACCCCCTCCGCTCTCAGCAGACACGCCCCCGACATTCCCAACACTTACCGCCGCTTCGTATGACATTGGGAACACGCCTACCTCAGCGAGTGCGACCACGCCTCCTCAATTCCACACTAAAGGCTTTCGTGAGAAATCAGACACGCCCACTGATGACAAACCACGCCCAGCCCGTCTGCCTGGTCTTCCTTTCTCTCTCACCAGAGGAACGTTCTACTCCTAACTGCCTCCCCCCTTCTGCCCTGTGAAGAGTGGCACCGCCCCGCTCCTTATCCCTGGTCCCGCCTCCCTCCAGGGGGCGGTGACCCCGCCCCCCTTCATTACTCCCCCCCCCCCTCCCTCCTCCACCTCCCGCCCCCCTCCCCGGCCAGCTTCTGACAACTGCACTGATTGCTGCTGCCGTGCACAGTGTGGAGCCATTGTTGTGTTCCCTCTGCCTGCCAGACTGGCCGTCCGCTCAGGATACCGCTGCGGTACCGCGTCATTTACAGGGTAAAAGAGGTTCTGCAGCAGCTGAGGTCACACCACCTCCAGATCTCACAGTGCGCGGCTCGGCTGTCGCAGAACCTCTTTTGGAAGGTGAATTGTGAGCTAAATGTCCATCACTGATGAACAGAAAGAGGTTCTGCAGCAGCTGAGGCGTGTATTATCAATAATATTCCCGGCACTGCTTCGGGAACCAATCTAATGCATGTCACAGCTGCTGCAGAACCTCTTTGAGCTCAATGTCTGTTCATCAATGGTGGACATTTACCCCACAGCCCCTATTCAAAAAGAAGTTCTGCAGCAGCTGAGGCGTAGATTGTAAATCGCGTTATCACCGCTGCGCCAGAACCTTCCAATGCGTGCCACAGCCGCTGCAGAACCTCTTGGTGACATGGAACTGTTGAGCTACATGTCAATTGCTCATTTAAAGGCACAGAGCTCAAAGAGGTTCTGCAGCAGTTCTCACACTTGTCACGCACACTGCAGCTGCTGCAGAACCTCCTTCCTCGGGGTGGGGGGGGGGTCATGTCAATAACTCATCAGGTTAAAGGGCAGCAGAGAACGCTTTGTTCAAAGTGTTGTAAAACCTGCACTGATACATTAGAGCAAACCCTCAGCTGTGGGAAGTATTAGATCTGGACAGGTTTTCCAGCATGGATAAAAAAAAAAAAGTATGAAGCAATGTCTCCATTCATTGCCAGCAAGCTGCACTTTGTACTTCCTTTTGAGCCATTTTCTATCTCTCCTCTTGCTGTCAGTGAATGGAAACATTCTTGTCCCCATTAAAGGGTCTGTCCCAAGATTCAAGCGTATCCAGGACTCCCCTTCTCCCAGCAGTCGGACCCCCACCAATCAGCCACCTATCCCCTATCCAGTGGTTTAAATCTTGGGTCTACCCCTTTAAGAACCTGAAAACGCCTCCAGACCTCTCACAACTGGGGGTTTGCTACAGTCTTATCCAGTCGAGACCATCCTGTGTGAATGAAAGTATAGCGCTACACTACACAGCAGCAATTGTACTTGGCCTCTTTAGGCTTTCAGTCTCTCCGTTCACTGACAGCAAGCAGACATCTTGAGAATCATAAAGGATAAATTCTGTGTCCTTAGGAAGAAATCGCATTGCGTCGGACATGTTTTGCCACAGGTGCACGGTCACTTACAAACATCAGGGTAGGTCCAGACTCGGGGGCCGCAGATCCGCGTTGAATCCAAAGCACAAATCGCATGCGTTTCGTCCACCGGCTGCTGCGAGAGGTAGGCTGCACAGGCCTGCATGTAAACAAGAGAGTTCCCATTCACTGACAGCAAGCAGAGATCTGGAAAATGGTAAAGAATCGTTTGGGCCATCTTTACCAAAACCCATACTGACAATCTGGGCAGTGACGCGCCCCCTATTCTCAGATCATGCCCCCCTTAATCATAGGCCTCATCCTATCGGTGACGCATCACACCCCCTTTCGTGACGCCACCTGCCCCCTTTACGCATATTTGGGTGCCAGGGATGAGTCTGTTGACGCAGTGTCCTGGCGCCACATACAGTTGAAGCCCTCCATGTGGTGCCAGGGAGGGCTTCCATTATTCGGAGGCTCCCCAGACATTCCAGGAAAGATGTGTCGTCGTTGCTCATAGCAACCAATCAGAGCACAGCTTTCATTTCTCAAACTGCTCTGGAAAAATGAAAGCTGAGCTCTGATTAGTTGCTATGAGCAACAAAGACCAATTTGATTGAAATGAATGGGTCCGCATCCATGATGCGGAATGACAACGGAACGGTGCCCGTGTATTGCGGATCCGCAAATGCGGTCCGCAATACGGGAACGGGACACCAGCGGTCGTGTGAGCGAGCCTAAGGCTGGTGTCACAAAAAAAGTTTTTTTGGAGGGCTTTCGCCATTTTTGGTTCATTTTTATGTTTTTTCAGGCAAAAAAAAGCCAGCTCCAGATGTTACATAGAGGTCTATGGGAAATATTAGACACAAGACCAACAGCAGGGTTTTTTGTGTGACTTTTTTCACCCTTGAGGTGCGTTTTTTGCGTCAATGGCGTTTCTTTCCATTCGCAGCATGCTCTCGGTCTGGTGTTTTTTTCCCCTCATTTGAGGTTTTCTCCTATAAAATGAAATGTCGTATTTTTATGGCGTTTTTTTTTTTAAAACCAATGTTTTTTTCTCATTCAGCTATAAGCTATGTTCACAAAGCGTTTTAGTTTTTTTTGACACTGTCAAAATCCACCGCATATTCTGCGTCAGAAACCACCAGTTTTCAGTTTAAACTGAAGGGAGCTAAACCATGGACACTCTTCATGGCTTCCAGTGGCGTCCATCTGGACACTAAACCAATAACAGACGTGTCCCTTCTTGGCGCGGTCGCAGCTTTACACTGCCAGTTGGCAGCACGGCCTTCTATTGAAAACAATGGGGGACAGACACCACACAGCCACCGGAATTGTGACGCGGAATCCGAGCCAAAATTCCAGCAGCAAAAGACACAGTGTGAATGAGCCCCTATAGAGGAAGTGACGGGGGCACATATTTTCCTCTAGAAAACGCAAAAAAATGGCTAAAACCCACTGGACATTTATCAAAACTGTTGCTAAGGAAAACCGGCTTAGCTGCCCATAGCAACCAATCAGATTGATCCTTTCATTTTCCAAAAGAGCTCTGAAAAATGAAAGGTGAAATCTCATTGGTTGCTATGGGCAACTAAGCCAATTTTCCTTAGCTCCAGTTTTGATAATTGTCCCTTGCTATAAAATACCTCAAAATGTGCCCCAAAGAACATGACAGGTGGTTTTTTTTATGTGTTTTCGGCCCCCCCCCAAAAAAAACACCAGGGCCTAAACCGTGTGTGAAGGAGCAAGGAAGGTGACATCCATCCAGGTGCCTGAAAATCCGGCCTTTAAGTAAATTGTAAAATCATTACCCCAGAGGAGGAGCGCAGCGCAGCGGAGGAATCAATATGAAGAGAGTCATAGGATTGATCGCTCCGCTTGTCAATAACGCCGCGGCCATTAAAACAATTGATATTATTGAAGCTTGTTATGGCAAATTACGAGACACTGACACTGATCAACCTCCGTGTACAGTCAGACAGAAAGAGGCAATTACCCCACTCCTTAAGGGCTCATGCACACTACCATTGTTGTCTTGCGGATCCGCAAAACACAGATACTAGCCGCGTGCAGTCCGCATTTTGCAGAACAAAATGGCCGACCCCTAATAGAACAGTCCTATCCTTGTCCATAATGCGGACAATAATAGGACATGTTGTATTTTAATTTTTTCGGAACGGCTATGCGGACATACGGACACGGAATGCACAAGGTGTCATTTCCGTTTTTTGCAGCCCCATTGAAGTAAATGGTTCTGCATACGGGCCTAAAAAAAAAATGGAATGGACACGGACAAAAAATACGTTCATGTGCATGCGCACTTATTCCTCTTTAGGGCTATTGTGCCCCGAATGGGTCCTCAATCCAAAAGATATGGAGCGGATGCCCATGGAAGCACTACGGAGAGCATCCGTGGAATTTCGGTCTGTGCCTCCACACCGCAAAAAAATAAAACTTGAATGCATTCACCTATATAGAAGTTTTTTAAGATGACCGGTCACATGACAGTTGCGGTAAAATTTTTGCAAAGGTTACTGCAACCTTTTCCTCCTATAGGGTAACACGCGGTAATCCGCAATTTTACTTCATCCCACTTCCTAGTCCTAGTCTCTCCTTGCCTTGGGCGGTTAAGACTATGTGATTATCAATCAGATCAGAAATTATTTAAAGGGCACCTGTCAGCAGGATCGACCCTATTATATCTGTCTGATAGAGTTGATACTGCTGATTAAAATGATACCTGCCTTCTGAAAATCGGTTGCGGCGTCCCCGAGAAATAAAGATTCGTATTCATTATGTAAATTATGGCTTCAGTGCACAGAGGGGCGTGGTGAGCGCCGAAAAGTTAGGGTGCACCAAGGGCCTAGGCCCCGCCCTCAGTGCACTGAAGCTCTTATTTGCATAAAGAGTAAAAGTCTTTTTTTACATGAACGCCACAACTGATTTTCACAAGACAAATATCATTTTAATCAGCAGGAACAACCCTACCAGACAGTACGCTGGATTTTATAGGTGGTCTTTAAGGAAATGACCAGATATTAAAATTCTGTAATGTCTACCTTAACAGAATAAGGGTGTGTGGTTAAAAGATGTCGTAAAATGTGACAAAATATGGGACATCATTTTTTGCAATATATTGAGACCCCCAACCCCCCCTTTGGTCAGGATTTTAGTCAATGATGTGACAAGCAATCCTCTTGTGCCTGGGACTCCTGCAGTTTGTAAATTAGGTCTGGGTTTATATAAATGAGCAACAAGCAGGGTAGGACTGTAATACTGCCATATAGTGCCAGATAATATCGTCACATACAGGTCACATTATACCACATCATAGTGCCCAGATAACTGCATCCAAAGTGAACACATAATACCACCATATAGTGCTGATACAATACAGCCACCATACCGTGCCCAAATAATATATACTGTACCAAATAATTCTTCCTTATAGAGTTCACATAATACAGCTATATAGTGCCAGGATAATGCTGCTTTATACAGCCCACATAATGCCACCATATACTGCAGTAACCAAGTAATATGTAGTATTCCAAAAATAATACTCCCTTATAGGGATCACATTATAAATCTATATATATATGCTTTGTACCGCTCACATAACACCAGATTAATATACAGAGTTCAAATAATTCTTCCTTGTAGATGTCATGTAGTAGCTATATAGTGCCAGGATAATGCCTGCATAATACTACCATGTAGTAGCAAGTAATATACAGTATCCAAATAATACTCCCTTATAGCGATCACATCATACATCCGTACAGTGCTAAGATAACACTGCTTTATACAGCCCAAATAATACCACTATATAGTACCCAAGTAATATATAGTATACAAATAAGACTCATTTAAAGGGACTGCATAATACAGTCTTATAGTCGTATAGATAACACTACCCTATTCTGCTCGCATAACACCGCCATATAGTGCCCAAATAATATACAGTATTGATGTATTTCCCACATAACCGTACAATTCACTTCCTAAATAACACCGACATATACAGTGAAATAATAGGGGGTGTTTTCAGGTGGGCATCTATAGGGGGTGCAGAGGGATCAGCCAGACCAGGGCTCTGATGCCTGCAGTATTAGCACTGGTCCACTACTGGCGGGGGCGCTGTTACAGGCTTTGCACTGGGACCCAAGAGCTAATTTCCTGGAAAGTCCAGGAGTCTCGCAGATAACGAGGAGACCTCCTGGGTGCCATAGAAGTTGCCTGGCGCCTCCCGGGAAGCGGGCTTGGAAGAACGTATTCCGATTCATCACATTAAGGGGGTGGTGCCAAGTCGCAGAAAGGGGTGCGGTCTACACAAAAAGGGGCCTGTCACAGTAGTAGTAGTCACAGGTCAGAGCATCCCTTTAAGCTAGTACAAAAGCTGGAGGAATCCAGTCGGCGAGTTCTCGCCCGTCGGCCCCGGGATCATTATTTTCTTTTCATTATCCAAATTAATTTGATGTATTTCTCCTAATCGGCACGGGGACTTAGGATCCATAAATACTTAATAATCATCCATTATTCACGGAGAGGATTATTTAGAGGAGAAGTTCTAATATTTACCTCCCTTCACATCAGCATAGTTTATTTTCCGCTGACATTCTCTGAATGCTATTTCCATTTTTTTTTTCTGGGAAAAATGATATTTTTGTCATTTATGGGAACGCTCCCTGCAGAAGCGGAGACCGGTGCTCCCAGTGGATGCTTCTGCCAATGTTAAAGGGGTTTATCCAGATTATGATACTGCTCCATCAATTCCGACTGATCAGCGGGGATGCGGGGTGTCAGACCCCCACAGTTTACATATCGATGGCCTATCTTGAGTAAAATCGTGGACAACCCCTTTAAGGAGACGGCATCAATACAATTCCCATCAGTTGCCTTACAATTTAAAGGGGTTGTCTAGTATTAAAGGGGTTGTCTAGTATTAAAGGGGTTGTCTCCACGCCAGCATTGGTGGCATATGGCTAGGATATGGTTTCCGCACCTGTAAAATAAAGTTCCCAATGAGAACAAGAGCACACTGCGCATGCGCTGCCGCCCTCCATTTATTTCTATGGAAGCGCCAAAAATAGCTGAGCGCTGCTCAGCTATTTCTGGCAGCTCCATGAAAGTGGAGCGGTGCCCTCGCTTGCGCGGTGCTCCCTCCTTTCATTTCTATGGGACTTCCCAAAAAAATAGCTGAGCTCACCGCCCAGTTCATTTCGGCGCTCCCATACAAAAAAATGAAGGGCGGCTGCGCATGCGCAGTGTGCTCTTGTTCTCTTTGGGAGTTTCATGCTAGAGAAAGGTGCGGGTGCCAATGTTCCAGGTGAGACAACCCCTTTAACAGGTAAGTACGTCATTGCAACCGATCCCTTTTTGCACCGCTGCACGTACAGCGCAAAACAAAGCAACGTTTCTGGATCTCAAATATCCTATGGTTTGTGTACACAGCTCTGATGCAGCTCTATGTGTCTCCATGGTTACAGACGACAAACACATTCTGTATGTAGTCTGACATCCTGTGTGGTTTCTATAGATTTACATAAAAGGGGCGTTTGCGGGTAGTTTTTGGCTAGGCTGAAAACATTGTTTTCAAGCTGATTGGTAGTGCTTGTCCAATCCATATGTCCCCATAGGAGTCAATGTAGTCAGTAAGAGGCAGCGGATCTCTTAAAGGGGTTGGTCTAAGATTAAAAAAAATGGCTGCTTTCTTTCAAAAACCGCGCCACACCCGTCCGGTATTACAGTTCAGCGTCATACACTTCACAGACACAACCCACGGACTGGTGCGTAACTGTTTATAGAAGAAAGCGGACATGTTTTTCTAATCCTAGACAATCCCTTTAACCCCTTAAGGACATAGGACGTACCGGTACGCCCTATTTCCCGAGTCCTTAAGGACACAGGACGTACCGGTACGTCCTGACTTAAAATCGGCATTACGGCGCCGCGGGGGTTAATCGGAACGGGATGCCGGCTGAAATCATTCAGCCGGCATCCCGTAACAATGCAGGGGGGGGTCATTTGACCCCCCCGTATCGACGATCGCAGAAAACCGCAGGTCAATTCAGACCTGCGGTTTTCTGCGTTTCCGGTCCATTCGGGTGTCCTGTGACCCGATGAACCGGAAAAAGACTGCGATCGGTGGCGTAATTATACACCACCTATCGCAGTCCGAGGATTTGGCCCTGGTGCTGAACGCCGCTGTCCAGGGTGCTGATTGGAGCAGGGGAGAGAGGCGCGAGATTCAAACTTCCTGCGCTCCTCTCTCCCCTCCTCTTCCTGTCCAGCACCCTGACCGTGCAGCACCGTTCGGCACCAGCTCCTGCGTCCCCCTAATCGCCATCCATCACCCTCCTGCACCCATCGCCACCCAGGTAGGTTAGGGTCAGTGAGGGAGAGGCACCGTTAGGCAGGGAAAGAAGGGAAAAGTTAGAAAAAAAAAAAAGTTCTTTTATTTCAAAACTTTTTTTGATCCATCAGACCCCAGACCCCCCCACCAGCCCCGCACCCCCCCCCACCCCCCACCAGCCCCCCACCCCCCACCAGCCCCCCCACCCCCCACCAGCCCCCCTTCCCCTCACCACCACTTTTTTTTTTTTTTTCTGCGTGCGCTGACTGGCCGGCACTTTTTAGCGTCCGTCCACTGTTAGCGCATCGCCCACCCCACCACCGCACCACCCCACCGACCGCTGATCAGCGTTGTACCGCTGATCAGCAAATTTGAACTTTTTTTTCCTAACACTTGCCCTTTCTTTTTTTGCCTTTTTTAGTACGTGAACACCCGTTGCCCCCACACACACGCACATATAATAAAGGTTTCCACACACGCACACATACACGCACACACACCCATGGCCCGCCGGATGTTCTCGGCCGAGGAGGCATACGCCCAGATTGCCTCCGACTCCGAGAGCCCCAGTGAGGATGAGGATGACCCCACGTTCCTTTTGTCATCCGCATCCTCCTCATCATCATCGGATGACGATGAGCCACCAAGGCGGCGGAGACGCCGCCAGGCGGAGCCAGGGGCCCCACATGCTAGGGATCCTGTGGCCCACCCTAGTACGAGCCGCCCTGGGGTTCGTACTGGTTTCCCGGCCCACCAAATAAGTCCACCGGAGCCCCCTGCCGATGAACTTAGTTGGTGTCCCCCAGTGGACTTTGAGCCTGAGATTCCGGATTTTGCTGGCAATCCTGGAATCCAGATTCCCACAGTGGGGTTTACTGAAATTGACTATTTTAGTTTTTTTTTCAGTAACCCACTGGTGAATCTGATGGTGGAGCAGACGAATCTGTATGCCCAACAGTTCGTCGCTCAAAACCCAGGCTCATTTTTGGCTAGACCCGGTGGCTGGACGCCGGTCAGTGCAGCCGAGATGAGGACATTTTGGGGCCTCGTGCTGCATATGGGTCTAGTCCAAAAACCCAGTGTCAGGCAATACTGGAGTGGGGACGTCCTATACCAGACCCCACTGTACAGTATGGTCATGACACGCTCCCGGTTTGAGGCCGTCCGGAAATGTCTGCATTATTCCGATAATGCAGCATGTCCACCCCGAGGTGATTCTGCCTATGACCGGCTGTATAAGATACGGCCGGTCATCGATCACTTTGGGGCCAAATTCATGGAGGCCTACGTACCTGGAAGGGAGGTCGCGGTTGATGAGTCTCTCGTTGCGTTCAAGGGGAGACTCAGTTTCCGCCAATACATTCCCACAAAGCGGGCGAGGTATGGCGTGAAGCTATACAAAATTTGTGAGAGTACCTCAGGGTACACTTACAAATTTCGTGTGTACGAGGGGCGAGATTCCCGTATTCAACCCCCAGAATGTCCCCCCACTCTGGGTGTTACCGGGAAACTCGTGTGGGACCTTATGTACCCACTGCTGGATAACGGTTACCACTTGTACGTGGACAACTTTTATACCAGTATCCCCTTGTTCAGGTCCCTTGCCGCCAGATCCACGTTCGCTTGTGGGACCGTGCGGAAAAATCAACGCGGCCTCCCTGCCTACCCCCTCCAGGTACCTATCCCCAGGGGTGAGACCTGTGCCCTTACCAGTGGAAACCTGTTGCTGGTCAGGTATAAGGACAAGAGGGATGTCCTTATGCTGTCCACAATCCACGGTAACAGCACCACCCCAGTCCCTGTGCGAGGTACCGCGGCAACGGTCCTCAAGCCCGATTGTATCGTCGACTACAATCGGTATATGGGAGGAGTTGATCTCTCTGATCAAGTCCTCAAGCCATATAACGCCATGCGCAAAACCCGGGCATGGTACAAAAAAGTTGCGGTCTACTTGGTACAGGTTGCCATGTACAACTCTTTTGTACTATCCCGAAGCGCTGGCAGCACAGGGACATTCCTCCAATTCTATGAGGCAGTCCTCAAGGACCTGATCTTTTCGGACCGGGAAAGAGCAGGCCGGAGTACCTCGGGAATTGGAGGCGCCCGGATCGTCCCTGGCCAACACTTTCCAGGTGTGGTCCCCCATACTGGAAAGAAGGGACGAACCCAAAAAAAGTGCAGAGTGTGTCACAAGAGGGGGATACGGAAGGACACCACCACTCAGTGCGACACTTGCCCCGATCATCCGGGCCTCTGCATTATCGATTGCTTCAGGGAGTATCACACTTCCATGGAGTACTACATTTTTATAATCCCCAACAGTCCACTAGAGAACATAAAAAACTATGGCTCTCAGACTTTGGAGACACGGAAACATTTTTTTTTTCCCAAAAAAATATTAGTTTTAGTGCAGGCATCCTCAAACTGCGGCCCTCCAGATGTTGTAAAACTATAACTCCCAGCATGCCCAGACAACCTACAGCCATCAGCAGGGCATGGTGGGAATTGTAGTTTTACAACATCTGGAGGGCCGCAGTTTTTAGGATGCCTGCTTAGTGTCTCCAAAGTCTGAGAGCCATACATATTGGGCATCGTCGCGTGCGTAAAAGTCGTCGCTATAAAAATAACTTTTGCCCAAACGCCTCGGATGAACGGTGTTAAAAATATAAAATAAAAACGGTGCCAAAACACCCATTTTTGGGCAAAATTTCCATTTGAATCCTTTTTGCCGGTAATAAAGCAAGGGTTAACAGCCAAACAAAACTCAATATTTATGGCCCTGATTCTGTAGTTTGCAGAAACACCCCATATGTGGTCGTAAATGGCTATATAGCCGCACGGCAGGGCATAGAACGAAGGGAACTCCATATGGTTTCTGGAAGGCAGATTTTGATGGACAGTTTTTTTTTTGACACCATGTCCCATTAGAAGCCCCCCCTGATGTAGCCTAGACTAGAAACTCCAAAAAAGTGACCCCATCTAAGAAACTACACCCCTCAAGGTATTCAAAAGTTACTTTACAAACTACGTTAACCCTTTAGGTGTTCCACAAAACTAAATAGCGAATGTAGAAACAATTTTAGAATTTAATTTTTTTGTTACATTGCCTCAAAAAGAGTAATATAGAGCAACCAAAAATCTAATTTACCCCTAAAATAGTCCCAAAACAACAACCACCTTATCCCATAGTTTCCTAGATGGGGTCACTTTTATGGAGTTTCTACTCTAGGGGTGCATCAGGGGGCTTGAAAGGGTACATGGTGTCAATAAACCAGTCCAGCAAAATCTGCCTTCCAAAAACCATATGACGTTCCCCTTCTTCTATGTCCTGCCGTTTAGCCAAACAGTAGTTTACGACCACATATGGGGTGTTTTTGCAAACTACAGAATCAGGGCAACCCATTTTGAGTGTTGTTTGGCAGTTAACCCTTGTTTTACTCCTGGAAAAAATGTATTATATTGGAAACTTTTCCAAAAAATAGAAATTTCAAAATTGTTTCTCCATCTGCCATTAACTCTTGTGGAACACCTAAAGGGTTAACAAAGTTTGTAAACCCAGTTTTGAATACCTTGAGGGGTGTACTTTCTTAGATGGAGTCACTTTTTTGAAATTTCTATTCTAGGGGTGCAACAGGGGGCTTCAAATGGGACATGGTATAAACAAAACCAGTCCTGCCAAATATGCCTTCCAAAACCCATATGGTGTTCCCCTCCGTCTATGTGCTACCGTTCGGCCAAACAGTAGTTTACGACCACATATGGGGTGTTTTTGCAAACTACAGAATCAGGGCAACCCATTTTGAGTGTTGTTTGGCAGTTAACCCTTGTTTTACTCCTGGAAAAAATGTATTATATTGGAAACTTTTCCAAAAAATAGAAATTTCAAAATTGTTTCTCCATCTGCCATTAACTCTTGTGGAACACCTAAAGGGTTAACAAAGTTTGTAAACCCAGTTTTGAATACCTTGAGGGGTGTACTTTCTTAGATGGAGTCACTTTTTTGAAATTTCTATTCTAGGGGTGCAACAGGGGGCTTCAAATGGGACATGGTATAAACAAAACCAGTCCTGCCAAATCTGCCTTCCAAAACCCATATGGTGTTCCCCTCCTTCTATGTGCTACCGTTCGGCCAAACAGTAGTTTACGACCACATATGGGGTGTTTTTGCAAACTACAGAATCAGGGCAACCCATTTTGAGTGTTGTTTGGCAGTTAACCCTTGTTTTACTCCTGGAAAAAATTGATTATATTGGAAAATTTTCCAAAAAATAGAAATTTCAAAATTGTTTCTCCATCTGCCATTAACTCTTGTGGAAGACCTAAAGGGTTAATAAAGTTTGAAAAAACAGTTTTGAATACCTTGAGGGGTGTAGTTTCTAGAATGGGGTCATTTTTGGGAGGTTTCTATTATCTAAGCCTCACAAAGTGACTTCAAACCTGAACTGGTCCATAAAAAGTGGGATTTTGAAGATTTCTGAAAATTTCAAAATTTGCTTCTAAACTTCTAAGCCTTGTAACATCCCCAAAAAATAAAATATCATTCCCAAAACAATTCAAACATGAAGTAGACATATGGGGAATGTAAATTCATCACAATTTTTGGGGGTATTACTATGTATTACAGAAGTAGAGAAACTGAAAGTTTGAAATTTGCTAATTTTTCAAAATTTTTGGTAAAAATTGTATTTTTTTATGCAAAAAAATTAAATTTTTTGACCCAATTTTAGCAGTGACATGAAGTACAATATGTGACGAAAAAACAATCTCAGAACGGCCTGGGTAAGTCAAAGCGTTTTAAAGTTATGAGCACTTAAAGTGACACTGGTCAGATTTCCAAAAAATGGCCTGGTCCTTAAGGTGAAAATGAGCCCGGTCCTTAAGGGGTTAAACCAGACCAGTGGCGATCAACCGATCCTCATCCTCGCCTATCCGGATAGGACAACCGCTTTCTCAATGGAACCCGACAAATACATTTTTTTTCTAAAGCCTGATATCGGCAAACATGCCTTCTATGTCCGGACTGGCGCAGAACAGAGCGGCCGGGCACCCTGCATGCGCCACTGGCTGCCATTACCGGCTTTATGCCCACAGCCTGGCCTCACAAGACAATTCTCTTCCCGCCCGACATCCAGATTAATGGTTTACCAGCGACGCCGACATTAAAGGGAACCTGTCACTGGGATTTTGTGTATAGAGCTGAGGACATGGGCTGCTAGATGGCCGCTAGCACATCCGCAATACCCAGTCCCCATAGCTCTGTGTGCTTTTATTGTGTAAAAAAACAGATTTGATAAATATGAGACTCATCTCACGTACAGAACTCATCTCAGGTTAATTTGCATATGTATCAAATCGGGCTTTTTTACACAATAAAAGCACACAGAGCTATGGGGACAGGGTATTGCGGATGTGCTAGCGGCCATCTAGCAACCAGTGTCCTCAGCTCTGTACACAAAATCCCGGTGACAGGTTCCCTTTAAGAGGTTAATAATGGGAGCGATCCTTCTGTCCCGATAAACCCCGACTACCATTTCTACCCTCTCCGGCCGCTTTACTCCGCTATAAAGAAAGGCAATAAAACACCTGCATTTTATAGATCTCCTTCCCAGGCCAACTCCTGGTACTGAGCAGCCATATAGATAAGGAGGCTCTCCGCAAACAAGATCGCTATCGCCCTCGCTGTCTGCAGCCGCAGTCCACTACGCCGCTCTCCTTCTTAGGCCTCCTGCACGAAGACCCACCGCGGGGCAGCCGCAACGGATCGCGGACCCGTTCACTTTAACGGGTCCGCGATCCGGCCGTTCCGCAAAAAGATAGCACTCTGTAGTGCTTTCGTAAGGTTCCGTTCCGTGCTTACGTTCCGCCTCTCTGGATTTGCGTACCCATTGAAGTGAATGCACACGGAACAGTGCCGGTGTATTGCGGATCCGCAAATGTGGTCCGCAATACGGCCTTAGGCCTCTTGCACACGAACGTTTTTTTTTTCCGTTTCCGTTCCATTTTTTGCGTTCCGTATACGGAACCATTAATTTCAATCGATCCACAAAAAAAATGGAAGGTACTCCGTATGCCTTCCGTATTCACGTTTTTCCGTTCCGTTCAAAGATAGAACATGTCCTATTATTGTCCGCATAACGGACAAGGAGAGTACTGTTCTATCAGGGGCCAGCGGTTCTGTTCCGCAAAAAACGGAATGCACACTGACTTCATCTGTATTATTTGCGGATCAGTTTTTTGCAGACCGCAAAATACTGAAAAAGCCATACGGTCATGTGCAAGAGGCCTTAGGGCTCGTTCACATGAACGTTTTTTGCGTTCCGAATATGGGCCGATTTTTGAGTTCCATATACGGTCCGTATACAGAACCATTCATTTCAATGGTTCCGCAAAAAAAACTGAATGTACTCCGTATGCATTCCATTTCCGTATTTCCGTTTTTCTGTTCCGTTCAAATATAGAACATGTCCTATTATTGCCCGCAAATCACGTTCCGTGGCTCCATTCAAGTCAACAGGTCTGCAAAAAAAACTGAACACTTACGGAATGTACTCCGTATGTCTTCCGTATCGGTTCCGTTTTTGCGGAACCATCTATTGAATATTTTATGCCCAGCCCAATTTTTTCTATGTAATTACTGTATACTGTATATGCCATATGGAAAAACGGAACGGAAAAACATAACAGAACCGGAAAGACTACTGAAACAAAAAACGGATCCGTTAAAAATGGCCCATAAAACACTGAAAAAGCCATACGGTCATGTGAACGAGCCCTTTTTTTCCGTTTACGTCCCATTTTTTGTGTTCCGTATACGGACCACATACGGAACCATTCATTTCAATGGATCCGCAAAAAAAACAGAAGGTATTCCGTTTCCGTATTTCTGTTCCGTTCAAACATAGAACATGTCCTATTATTGCCCGCAAATAACGATCCGTGGCTCCATTCAAGTCAATGGGTCCGCAAAAAAAAAAACGGAATGCATACGGAATGCATCCGTATGTCTTCCGTATCCGTTACGTTTTTGCGGAACCATCTATTGAAAATGTCATGCCGAGCCCAATTTTTTTATATACTTACTGTTTAAACATTATTGTATGCTTCCGTTTCCGTTTGCGATCCGCAAAAAACGGATCACAAACAGAAACCAAACGATTAAAAAGGGAACGGCAAAACGGAGCAGAAGCATAAACACTACTGAAACAAAAAACGGATCCGTAAAAAACAGACCGCAAAATACAGAAAAAGCCATACGGTCGCGTGCAGGAGGCCTTATACTTTTCAGTTTCTTTCTGATCTGAAGGTGATGGCTGCAGCCTCGTCACAGCTTACAAAGCACAGCGCCGTCCATTGTATAGTGGCCGTGCTTGGTATTGCAGCCCATTCACTTGAACAAGACTGAGCTGCGCCTTGACGCGTGACTGATAAAGGTGACGTCGCTGGCCTAGGAAAGGCGAGAGTCGGGCCCTCACCGACCAGATGTTGATGACCTATCTAGAGGACAGGTAATCAATATTCTACTCCCAGAAAACCCCATTTAAAGGGTTTGTGTCACTTCCAGGATTTCGCTAGGATATGCCACCAATGTGTGGTATCTTTTTCTGATAGCTGCAAATCATATGTGATCCCCCCCCCAATATTGTGGCTTGCTTTATTACAAAAGCAGCACTATCCTCGCCCAATGGTTTTGTCTGGTATTGCAGTTAAGCCCCACTTAATTGAATGGGGCTGAGCGGCAATAGCAGACATTTAACCCATGAACAGGTGTGGCGATGCTTCTGGAAAAAAAATACAAATAAAAAAGCAGACGCTTTTTCTAATTATGGACAATCCCTTTAAATTCAATAGTTTTTTTTTCATAATGACTCCCACTGTTGGGCTTGCAGGTTCAGACTTTTTGTAAAGTTGCACTCTATACAGGGTAGCACATTTCCTAGTGTACTTTGATCCATGCAATAAATGCTTTCTAGTGCACAGACATGACCCCTGTAATAAAACCCGTCCTGATACAGTATAAACTTAACTGTACGCTACATACTACAGAAACTGTGAATTTAAGAGGGGGGGGGGGGGGGGGGGGGGTGTCCACTGTTCACTTCTACTTCCAATGAGTGTAAAATTGGCAAATAAACCCACTTTGCAATAGGTTTTGATTAAAAATGTGCTCCCACTTTGTTTCTACAGCTCCTAGGTAGACTTAGGTGTCTCCATGGCAACAGACAACAAACTAACCTGTGTAGTCTGATCATGCAGTCATGTACTCCCTTCCATCTGTCCCTCTCAGTAAACTACCGAATATACATGAAAATAAAAAAGTAGGGGGCAGACAGAAAGGGGTATGACTGCAGGATCAGACTACACAGGGGTTTCTTTGTAGTCTGTTACCATGGAGACGTACAATTTTGTGTAGAATCTGTATACATCAACAGGTAGAGAGCTACTGCAAATCAGATCATCGCTTTCTTTTTCACTAGGGGAAGGGGCTTTCCAGGAACCACTTAGCAAAATTTTTGTAAATTCGCATAGCCCCAAAGTGGGGCTTACATAAACCCCACCTATTTGGCTCAGAGAATTAGGGACAATCCTTGCAAATTTGGGACTACTGGCAACTAGGTACAGGCTAGTGTGTGTGGTGGGGAAGAAGGGAAACCACCACTTTCTAAAAAGGGTTTGTCTTGGTGAGACGGCCATGATGTCACGACTGAGCACCTGACACTAGTGGAAGGAAAGGCAGTAATAGGGAAGGCTCTCATTTTGAGATATCACTGACATGAATCAGAAGATGTGAAGGGTGGGGTTCTGTGTCCTGTGGCCACCAATGGTCAGTAGAACATGGGCTGTGGAGCTTCTTCGATAATGTGCCCCTTCCTCTTATAACCCATTCATTTTCAAAGGGCTTGTAATCCTGGCGAGGGGCGCAATGATTGGAGGAGGACCAGGGTCCTTTCGTCAACAGGGGCCTCAGACCCCTATTGGTGACATATTCTGCAGACCTCCCAAGTATCCCTTTTTGGAGGGACAGTCCCTATTTTTGACCCAAGGCCCTCTGTCCCTCTTTGCTCCATAAATGTCCCTCTTTTCATTACTGCATTTACAATATTGATCCAGAAAGTGTTTGGCTGGTTCCCATGTGCATATTAGAGCCATCATTGGATATTATTTCATTATTTGATGCAATCTGGATTTTTTCGAAATTTCTAATTTTAGAATCTAACATTTTTAAAATCTAATTTTTGAGATATTTCATAAGAAAAAAAAACTATTTCAGTATATAGATATGCAGGAAAAATGGACCCTTCACACAATGGACCAAAAGTGTCCTTCTTTGAATGTCCAAAAAGTTGGGAAGTATGATTCTCTCATATCTCAGTATATTTTGAGGACCTTCCCTTCTATCTGACACATTTCAGGAGACCACAAGTAGTTACAGTGTGGAAACCATACAGTAACAGCGAAAATAGGGGATACATTTTTCAAGAAATGCTTCACAAGCGATAAAAACCTACAAAAACACCAAGGACAGGGCTCGAAAGAACCACATCAAACCCTAAAGACTTCATGGCCTTAACCCGCCATGTTTGCGTGAATTTTTTTTTGATAAACTATGTAAATTCTTCCACTTAACAACTAATCTCTGAACACACCATAAAAGTTCCAGCATACACTGCCGAAATCGGGGCCCGCTGGAAATAACGTCGGCCGCATTCTTCGAGGGGCACAAACAGGACAGGTGTAGCCTCTACCTCCCTGACATATGGGCATTCTTAACTATTAGGTTTCATCTGAAGCCTGGAGAAGGAAAACGTTAACCCTATCATTCCCTGAGATTTTGGAGAAATGATCTGCAAAGGGTTCATCTATGGAAGCTGTGGAGTAGGTGACCACTGTCTATCCAGTTTCTTGAATATTTTGGAGAAACCCTTGAGGAGCAACCCAACAATGAATGTATCTGGGAGCATAATGAGGGTCTCGTTTGTTATGGTCCTAAACAAGGTCCCTTGGTAAAACAAGGGTGGAGGAGCCAACCAGGAGCTTATCCCACCACCATCTGCAAGGTATGAATGGGAAGTCCTAGCAAACAGCAAACATTACAGAAGCCACTGCTGCCTGGTGAAGGCCACTGACTTCTTGGCCACAATTTTTCAAACCATCAACCATTCGTGTCTTAAAGTTCACATGGTTCGGAGCAAGACCTAGAATCTATAGCGGTTGTGAACATAAAAGAAAGGGGTCGCACATCTAAAAACAAAACTGAGGACAGCAGGGTCTGGTGTTTGACCAACTAGGAATGGGGGCGTTCTCTTTAAGGGCGCCATAGCAGCCCCATGATCTGCCTCCATGGTGCCTATATAAAACAACATGTCTGCGTTCTGTAGATGTCTATATTATGGAGAAGCTGTGGATGTCTATATTATGGGGGAGCTGTGGATGTATATATTATGGGGGAGCTGTGGATGTCTATATTATGGAGGAGCTGTGGATGTATATATTATGGGGGGGCTGTGGATGTCTATATTATGGAGGAGCTGTGGATGTATATATTATGGGGGGGCTGTGGATGTATATATTATGGGGGAGCTGTGGATGTCTATATTATGGAGGAGCTGTGGATGTATATATTATGGGGGGGCTGTGGATGTCTATATTATGGAGGAGCTGTGGATGTATATATTATGGGGGGGCTGTGGATGTCTATATTATGGAGGAGCTGTGGATGTATATATTATGGGGGAGCTGTGGATGTCTATATTATGGAGGAGCTGTGGATGTCTATATTATGGGGGAGCTGTGGATGTCTATATTATGGAGGAGCTGTGGATGTATATATTATGGAGGAGCTGTGGATGTCTATATTATGGGGGAGCTGTGGATGTATATATTATGGGGGAGCTGTGGATGTCTATATTATGGGGGAGCTGTGGGTGTCTATATTATGGAGGAGCTGTGGATGTATATATTATGGGGGAGCTGTGGATGTCTATATTATGGGGGAGCTGTGGATGTCTATATTATGGGGGAGCTGTGGATGTATATATTATGGGGGAGCTGTGGATGTATATATTATGGGGGAGCTGTGGATGTCTATATTATGGGGGAGCTGTGGATGTATATATTATGGGGGAGCTGTGGATGTCTATATTATGGGGGAGCTGTGGATGTCTATATTATGGGGGAGCTGTGGATGTCTATATTATGGAGGAGCTGTGGATGTATATATTATGGGGGAGCTGTGGATGTCTATATTATGGAGGAGCTGTGGATGTCTATATTATGGAGGAGCTGTGGATGTATATATTATGGGGGAGCTGTGGATGTCTATATTATGGGGGAGCTGTGGATGTATATATTATGGGGGAGCTGTGGATGTATATATTATGGAGGAGCTGTGGATGTCTATATTATGGGGGAGCTGTGGGTGTCTATATTATGGAGGAGCTGTGGATGTATATATTATGGGGGAGCTGTGGATGTCTATATTATGGGGGAGCTGTGGATGTATATATTATGGGGGAGCTGTGGATGTCTATATTATGGGGGAGCTGTGGATGTCTATATTATGGAGGAGCTGTGGATGTCTATATTATGGAGGAGCTGTGGATGTATATATTATGGGGGAGCTGTGGATGTCTATATTATGGAGGAGCTGTGGATGTCTATATTATGGAGGAGCTGTGGATGTCTATATTATGGAGGAGCTGTGGATGTCTATATTATGGAGGAGCTGTGGATGTCTATATTATGGGGGAGCTGTGGATGTCTATATTATGGGGGAGCTGTGGATGTCTATATTATGGAGGAGCTGTGGATGTCTATATTATGGAGGAGCTGTGGATGTCTATATTATGGGGGAGCTGTATATCAGTGATGGCCAGTTCGCAGTGTTCGCCGACGAACACATGCGATCTGCCATCTTTATTCCCAAGCCCGGCGATGCAGAGATAAGTCCTTACCTGTGCCTGCGCCGCAAGCCGCTCTGAAACACATGCGGTCACCGGGAGCAGGCAGTTCCGAAAACAGCCCGATGAAGGCTGTTCTCGAAACTGCCTGCTCCCGGTTACCGCATGTGTTTCAGAGCGGCTCGCGGCGCAGGCACAGGTAAGGACTTACCTCTGCATTGCCGGGCTTGGGAATAAAGATGGCAGATCGCATGTGTTCGTCGGCGAACACTGCGAACTGGCCATCACTGCTGTGGATGTCTATATTATGGGGGAGCTGTGGTGGATGCATGTATCATGGATGTCTATAATCTGGGGGCACTGTGGTGGATGCATGTATCGGCGATGTCTATATTCTGGGGGCACTGTGGTGGATGCATGTATCGGGGATGTCTATAATCTGGGGGCACTGTGGTGGAAGCATGTATCGGGGATGTCTATAATCTGGGGGCACTGTGGTGGATGCATGTATCGGGGATGTCTATAATCTGGGGGCACTGTGGTGGAAGCATGTATCGGGGATGTCTATAATCTGGGGGCACTGTGGTGGATGCATGTATCGGGGATGTCTATAATCTGGGGGCACTGTGGTGGATGCATGTATCATGAATGTCTATAATCTGGGGGCACTGTGGTGGGTGCATGTATCGGGGATGTCTATAATCTGGGGGCACTGTGGTGGATGCATGTATCGGGGATGTCTATAATCTGGGGGCACTGTGGTGGAAGCATGTATCGGGATGTCTATAATCTGGGGGCACTGTGGTGGATGCATGTATCGGGGATGTCTATAATCTGGGGGCACTGTGGTGGATGCATGTATCATGAATGTCTATAATCTGGGGGCACTGTGGTGGGTGCATGTATCGGGGATGTCTATAATCTGGGGGCACTGTGGTGGATGCATGTATCGGGGATGTCTATAATCTGGGGGCACTGTGGTGGATGCATGTATCGGGGATGTCTATAATCTGGGGGCACTGTGGTGGATGCATGTATCATGAATGTCTATAATCTGGGGGCACTGTGGTGGGTGCATGTATCGGGGATGTCTATAATCTGGGGGCACTGTGGTGGATGCATGTATCGGGGATGTCTATAATCTGGGGGCACTGGGGTGGAAGCATGTACCGGGGATGTCTATAATCTGGGGGCACTGTGGTGGATGCATGTATCGGGGATGTCTATAATCTGGGGGCACTGTGGTGGATGCATGTATCATGAATGTCTATAATCTGGGGGCACTGTGGTGGGTGCATGTATCGGGGATGTCTATAATCTGGGGGCACTGTGGTGGATGCATGTATCGGGGATGTCTATAATCTGGGGGCACTGTGGTGGAAGCATGTATCATGGATGTCTATAATCTGGGGGCACTGTGGTGGATGCATGTATCGGGGATGTCTATAATCTGGGGGCACTGTGGTGGATGCATGTATCATGAATGTCTATAATCAGGGGGCACTGTGGTGGATGCATGTATCATGGATGTCTATATTCTGGGGGCACTGTGGAGGATGCATGTATCGGGGATGTCTATAATCTGGGGGCACTGTGGTGCATGCATGTATCATGGATGTCTATATTCTGGGGGCACTGTGGTGGATGCATGTATTGGGGATGTCTATATTCTGGGGGCACTGTGGAGGATGCATGTATCGGGGATGTCTATAATCTGGGGGCACTGTGGTGCATGCATGTATCATGGATGTCTATATTCTGGGGGCACTGTGGTGGATGCATGTATTGGGGATGTCTATATTCTGGGGGCACTGTGGTGGATGCATGTATCATGGATGTCTATATTCTGGGGGCACTGTGGTGGATGCATGTATCATGGATGTCTATAATCTGGGGGCACTGTGGTGGATGCATGTATCGGGGATGTCTATAATCTGGGGGCACTGTGGTGGATGCATGTATCGGGGATGTCTATATTCTGGGGGCACTGTGGTGGATGCATGTATCGGGGATGTCTATAATCTGGGGGCACTGTGGTGGAAGCATGTATCGGGGATGTCTATAATCTGGGGGCACTGTGGTGGATGCATGTATCGGGGATGTCTATAATCTGGGGGCACTGTGGTGGATGCATGTATCATGGATGTCTATATTCTGGGGGCACTGTGGTGGATGCATGTATCGGGGATGTCTATATTCTGGGGGCACTGTGGTGGATGCATGTATCATGGATGTCTATAATCTGGGGGCACTGTGGTGGGTGCATGTATCAGGGATGTCTATAATCTGGGGGCACTGTGGTGGATGCATGTATCGGGGATGTTTATAATCTGGGGGCACTGTGGTGGATGCATGTATCATGGATGTCTATATTCTGGGGGCACTGTGGTGGATGCATGTATCGGGGATGTCTATAATCAGGGGGCACTGTGGTGGATGCATGTATCATGGATGTCTATAATCTGGGGGCACTGTGGTGGATGCATGTATCGGGATGTCTATAATCAGGGGGCACTGTGGTGGATGCATGTATCATGGATGTCTATATTCTGGGGGCACTGTGGTGGATGCATGTATCGGGGATGTCTATATTCTGGGGGCACTGTGGAGGATGCATGTATCGGGGATGTCTATAATCTGGGGGCACTGTGGTGGATGCATGTATCGGGGATGTTTATAATCTGGGGGCACTGTGGTGGATGCATGTATCATGGATGTCTATATTCTGGGGGCACTGTGGTGGATGCATGTATCGGGGATGTCTATAATCAGGGGGCACTGTGGTGGATGCATGTATCATGGATGTCTATAATCTGGGGGCACTGTGGTGGATGCATGTATCGGGATGTCTATAATCAGGGGGCACTGTGGTGGATGCATGTATCATGGATGTCTATATTCTGGGGGCACTGTGGTGGATGCATGTATCGGGGATGTCTATATTCTGGGGGCACTGTGGTGGATGCATGTATCGGGGATGTCTATAATCTGGGGGCACTGTGGTGGATGCATGTATCGGGGATGTCTATAATCTGGGGGCACTGTGGTGGATGCATGTATCATGAATGTCTATAATCTGGGGGCACTGTGGTGGATGCATGTATCGGGGATGTCTGTATTCTGGGGGCACTGTGGTGGATGCATGTATCGGGGATGTTTATAATCTGGGGGCACTGTGGTGGATGCATGTATCATGGATGTCTATATTCTGGGGGCACTGTGGTGGATGCATGTATCGGGGATGTCTATAATCAGGGGGCACTGTGGTGGATGCATGTATCATGGATGTCTATAATCTGGGGGCACTGTGGTGGATGCATGTATCGGGATGTCTATAATCAGGGGGCACTGTGGTGGATGCATGTATCATGGATGTCTATATTCTGGGGGCACTGTGGTGGATGCATGTATCGGGGATGTCTATATTCTGGGGGCACTGTGGTGGATGCATGTATCGGGGATGTCTATAATCTGGGGGCACTGTGGTGGATGCATGTATCGGGGATGTCTATAATCTGGGGGCACTGTGGTGGATGCATGTATCATGAATGTCTATAATCTGGGGGCACTGTGGTGGATGCATGTATCGGGGATGTCTGTATTCTGGGGGCACTGTGGTGGATGCATGTATCATGGATGTCTATAATCTGGGGGCACTGTGGTGGATGCATGTATCATGGATGTCTATAATCTGGGGGCACTGTGGTGGATGCATGTATCGGGATGTCTATAATCAGGGGGCACTGTGGTGGATGCATGTATCATGGATGTCTATAATCTGGGGGCACTGTAGTGGATGCATGTATCGGGGATGTCTATAATCAGGGGGCACTGTGGTGGATGCATGTATCGGGGATGTCTATAATCTGGGGGCACTGTGGTGGATGCATGTATCGGGGATGTCTATAATCTGGGGGCACTGTGGTGGATGCATGTATCATGGATGTCTATAATCAGGGGGCACTGTGGTGGATGCATGTATCGGGGATGTCTATAATCTGGGGGCACTGTGGTGGATGCATGTATCGGGGATGTCTATAATCTGGGGGCACTGTGGTGGATGCATGTATCGGGGATGTCTATAATCTGGGGGCACTGTGGTGGATGCATGTATCGGGATGTCTATAATCAGGGGGCACTGTGGTGGATGCATGTATCGGGGATGTCTATAATCAGGGGGCACTGTGGTGGATGCATGTATCATGGATGTCTATATTCTGGGGGCACTGTGGTGGATGCATGTATCGGCGATGTCTATATTCTGGGGGCACTGTGGGTGATGCATGTATCGGGGATGTCTATATTCTGGGGGCACTGTGGTGGATGCATGTATCGGGGATGTCTATATTCTGGGGGCACTGTGGTGGGTGCATTTACTATCGGGCACAGGAGCATTGCAGGGTCCATCAAGAAGGGGCAGATGGTGCTGCAGAATGTTGGGGGTCATGATACATCATACGATGGGGATCTCAGAAGGACTTTATACTCTATGTTATGTTTCAGTCTTCGGTTTTATATAGAATGCGTGGCTCTGACAAGATGGCGGCCGTGGCATCGCCCCCTGAATGGTGAAGCCGGGCCTATGCTGGGATCAGGCGTTCGCGCTCCATGACGGTTTTCGATGGGATCGCAGCCTAAAGCATTTATAAAGAGAGAGGAGGGGAAAAAAAAAATTAAAGGCCTGAACGTCAACTCCAATTATTGCCATAGCAACCGGCGGCCGATTCGTAACTCGCAACGGTTTTACCGTCAATCACGTCGACACATTGAGCTCATTAATTACTAACTGCATGTTTTACTGCTCGATAGGGGAATATGTAGCCAAAGGCCATGCGTGTCCCTAGCCTGATTAACCCCTTCCTGTCCACCTCCGGAGAGGCAGAGTAAGGCTTCACACTGACAGTATCGTTATGCGCGAACTGGCGAAAAAGAAGACGATCAAAATGTGCGCTGCATTTATCGATGTATGGCCTCATTTCTTCAGAAATTGTGACAGTATCAGAAGACTGGTGCCATTGGAGTCTGAGCTAAGAGGGGTGACGCCCCCCACCCCTCCGTTCAGGACCCTCATCTATTGGCCCGAGCAGACAGCGACTACACAGAGCGTCTCTCTCTCTGGAGGACTCGGCAGGTCCATGCATTACATACAACAATATAATACTTCATTTCTCCTGTGGTGGCGCTGCAGGGAAATCAACTACTTGCTAATAGGTTCCCAACAGGTTAAAGCTAAACTTGACAACCCCTCTGAACTGGCCATAGACGTCCAAAGGCGGCAGAGCAGGCAGGAAACGGACAGGGGGCGAGGCGGGTGGGCAGGTGGGCGCTTCTTCTCCTCTGCCCCCTACAGGTGAAGACGACTGAATGATGAGACGAATCTCTACTCCCAGTGCAGCGTCCCACTAGTGTACGTGGGCACTGCAAAAGCTTGTTTTGTGATATGCAATGTCATGCTGTATTTCATTCTTCTGTGAAATCCCTGATACCAGGCTGTCAGGTGCACTACACACATTCCACCACTAGATGGGGGTAGCACCACAGTATATATATATAGGACAGTTCAGGCCTAGTTAGGGAGTTGAGAGGAGGAGTAGGAGTTGAAGGAGTGAGAGTGCAGCTGCTAGCTGTGTTTAGTGGAAGTCAGTTCAAGTAAGAAAGAGTGGACAAAGACACAAAGGACAACAGCCATTTTACCAGGCTTTAAGGACCTCTGGATTCAAGGTGAAGGACTTATTAGCTTTCGGCAGCCTCACCATTAATAAGCTGGAGGAACGGAACCAGATTAAGGAGCTGAATATCAGTGAGCACATAACTACCTACTATAGCCTGACCACATTACTACCAGCACAGCCTGATACTGGGATTCATCACATCCAACTTACATGTATATCAGAGACGGCTTTATCACTGGATGTAAACGGTTATCAAGAACCTGGTTATAGTAAAGTTCCATTCTTCTATCTCCATACTACTACCACTCTCAACATTTTGCACCATCAAGATGCTGGCGTCACAACATTACTTAAGTCAGGGGCCCAGCCGCACAAGCACTCAGAAACCCAATCACCATCAAGGGCCCCTCGATCACCACCTGGCCGGTGTCCCCTGTAATAGAGTGTGCCCTGGAGAATCCGGTGCTGTTCTCCCCTTCACTGCACTGCTGGCCCAGGGAGGCGTCTGCTAAACCGTGAGTAACCGATGAACTGTTTGCATGCTTCGGCCCACCGTGAACCTCACGTGTTCTACCCCTGCGGACTGGCACGCTGCATATGAAATTGGCGTCACGAACAGGATCAATATCCTCTGTGCCTTATGTGAATGAGCTTCATTTGTTTGACTGTTTTATTGAGCTAAAGAACTGTTAAAAACTACTTAAAAACTGCATGGATATACTGTGTCAATTGACTACTTTGAAATCGCACTGTTAAAACGGAGAAAATCGCAGATTTTTGTGTCACTAGAACTGCTTGCTGTGACTGAATTGACTTTGACCTTGAACCTAAAATACCCGCCGGAGGCCTTCTTATCTAAATTACTGCTGTGCCATCACTCTGCAAAACGTCTGGCTTGGCGGGAAAATTGATGGGCTGCACCTCTAGTCCATGTCCGAAAGAAAGATGGTAACATTTGATTCTGCGTAGACTATAGGAAGATTAATAAAATCACCTACAAGGACACCTATCCTTTACCAAGAATCGAGGAGTCCCTGACAGCATTAGGATCCTCAGCTTACTTTTCTACCCTGGACTTAACCAGTGGGTACTGGCAGGTACCTATGGCCCATGAAGACCGTGAAAGAACAGCATTTACTACCCCTATGGGCCTATTTGAATTTTACTACATGCCTTTTGGACTTTGCAATGCCCCTGGAACTTTCCAAAGATTAATGGAACGATGCTTAGGCCACAAGAACTTTAAAACTGTCCTGCTATACCTGGATGATGTAATCATCTATTCAAAATCCTACGAGGATCACTTAAAACATCTTGCAGAAGTTTCCCAAGTACTCATCAAGCATGGACTCCAAATCAAACCATCTAAGTGCTATCTACTAAAATCAGAAGTCAAGTACCTGGGACATGTTGTCGGTTCTGAAGGTGTCAAGCCAGACCCAGAGAACATAGCGGCAGTCCGGAATTGGCCTACTCCTACCACAGTAAAAGAGGTGAGAAGTTTTCTTAGTTTTGCAGGATACTACAGACATTTCATCCCTCACTTCGCTCAGATTGCTGAACCGATACAAGAGCTCCTGAGAGGACATCCTAAAAAGTACCAGAAATCCCAGATATCGGTTAAATGGAATGAACACAGAGAAATCGATTTCCAACTCCTGAAGAAGTTGACAGAACCACCTATCTTGGGCTATCCGGATTATCAACAGCCATTCCATCTTTACACTGATGCCAGTCAAAGAGGCCTGGGAGCTGTCCTGTCTCAAGTGCAAGAAGGTAAAGAGAGAGTAATTGTTTATGCTAGCAGATCTCTTAGAGGTTCCGAGAAAAATGACCAGAATTACAGTTCCTTCAATCTCTTAGAGGTTCCGAGAAAAATGACCAGAATTACAGTTCCTTCAAGTTAGAGTTCCTAGCACTTGTCTGGGCCGTCACTGAAAAATGTAAAGACTACCCACTGGCACATCTCAACACAGCCAAGTTAGGAGCCTTAGAACAAAGGTGGGCCTCACGTCTTGCCAACTACTACTTCACCGTCAAGTACAGAACAGGCAAGTCAAATGAAAATGCCGATGCCTTATCTCGCCTGCCTACCAAAGAAATCCTGCTGAACAGATAGATGTATGGGAAGAAGTGCGTCAAAGGTAAAGAAGTTTTCCAATTCCAACAACAGACAGATCCAAAATCCCAAGTTGAAAAAGAAAGTTGGATCAAGTTGCAATCAGAAAGCAGGGTCTTAGGTGAACTTCAAGACTTCTTCACTAGTGGAAGAACCCCGGAAAGAATCTACAGGAGAAATGCAGATACAGAGTTACTCAAGCTATGGAGACACCGAAAGCAACTCTTCATGCAAAAGGGAATAATGTTAAGAAGAACCCTAGATCCAATCACCAACGGTCGGCTGTACCAGATCCTAATACCACGCCGAGATGCCAGAATCGTCCTCGAAATGTACCATGATAGATCCGGACACTTTGGGGTACAAAAAACTGAGGCTACTATCCGCAGAAGATTTTATTGGATTGGAATGAGAGGAGATATTGAAAGTTGGTGTCGAGAATGTTCTACTTGTGCCATTGGAAGAAGTGAAAGACATGAACAGAGAGCACCATTGCATCCCATTGTAAGTAAAACACCTCTAGAAATAGTAGCCATTGATCATGTAAAGTTAGAACCAAGTCGCTCAGGGTATACCTACGCCATGACAATAATTGATCACTACACCAAATTTGAAGTAGCCGTACCCGTTAAAGACCAAAACCGCCGCAAATGTTTTCTGGAAAAACTTCCTGTTGCCCTATGGATGCCCTGAAAAGATTCTTACAGATCAAGGATCTGCCTTTGAGTCCCAACTGTTCCATGAACTGTGTTCACCTCACAATTGTCAGAAGATCAGAACAGCAGCTTACCATCCTCAAGGTAACGGACTTTGTGAAAAAATGAATCAAACCTTAATTGAAATGTTGAGGGCTGTACCACCTACTAAGAGAACAGAGTGGCCAACTTTACTACCTCAATTGATGTATACTTACAACAATACCATCCATTGTTCTACTGGATATACTCCATATTATCTTATGTTTGGCCGTCAAGGAAATTTGCCTGCAGATCACACCCTGGATGTGCAAGTTCCAGATTTAATTAATCCTCTACCACAAACTGATTGGGTGAGTGAACATCAACGCCTAGCTGATGCCCAAGAGATTGTTCAAGTCCGTATGGCAAATGCACGCAACAAACAACAGAACGACTATAACCAGTCTGCTAAAGCAGAACCTTTAGAAATTGGTAACCATGTGTGGCTGAGAAATAACCATCGCACTAGCAAGCTGGATAGCAAATGGGAAAGAGAACCCTGCATCATCACAGCTATTCCTAATGGTGAGAATGATGTCTATGAAATCACTAAAGAAAACAGAGCACCACAAATAGTGCATCGCAAACGTCTTAAGTTGTGTTTAAAAAGAGCTGTTCAAGAGGAAATTCCATCCACAGTGCAAGTGCCGGAAAAATCAGCTGTTCCAGAGGGACCAATGCAGACAATTGAGGAACTGTTACTGGAGTCAGATCCTCTACAGTGGTTCCTTATGCCGTGGCTTAGCATTCCTGTACCCGCAAAGAAAAATACCATTCCACTTCAGCCAGAAGAACTACCTCAAGGAGGATCCTCGGAAATCCCTGATGTACCCAGTTCTCTTGAACCAACGTCTATGAAGTCACTACCGCTTCGGAGATCCGACCAGACTACCAAGGGACAACCGCCTGCCCGTTACAGAGAATTTCTGCAACCGCGGCCGAGGGGAAGACTTCCAGCCCTACTTGTTTAACAGTAATTCCCTTTCATTACAAGTTGAAGCGCCACAGAGCCGGGTGAGAGACTTATTACTTTGATTGTTTTGCCTTACCCTAAGGACTCTCTACAAACTTGCTTCTACTTGTTTGTTGCAACGTTTAAGCATTGTGCCCGGAGATAGACTTTAACGTACCTGAGCCTCCGTGATATTCCACTATTGACATTTTGCTCAGGGAACGGACTTATGCCCTGTAAGCCTCCTGTAAGATTTATTGTTGGATTTCATTATGGACTATCCTGGTTTTGTCTGTTTGCTGTGCCAGGTCAGCGCCCCAGGTCACCAGTCTTGAAGGAGAACGACGGCCCCTTGTCACCCAGATTATACTTTGATGTATTTTTATAACGTGAATTTTCATATTGTTTGTTATTCATAGCTGCATGCTTGTCTGCATGCTTTCCCCTTTTATATCTTTCAGGAGACTTCGTTGAGAATGTGTCAAAGCCGACACATCTTAAACAAAGGGGGTATGCAGCGTCCCACTAGTGTACGTGGGCACTGCAAAAGCTTGTTTTGTGATATGTAATCTCATGCTGTATTTCATTCTTCTGTGAAATCCCTGTTACCAGGCTGTCAGGTGCACTACATACATTCCACTACTAGATGGGGATAGCACCACAGTATATATAGGACAGTTCAGGCCTAGTTGGTCAGTTGAGAGGAGGAGTAGGTGTTGAAGGAGTGAGAGTGCTGCTGCTAGCTGTGTTTAGTGGAAGTCAGTTCAAGTAAGGCTACAAATTGCAGGTCTGCAAAACACGTCTACCGGCCGTGTGAATGTAGCCGGCCCTGAGAAAGAAATGCCTATTCTTGTCCGCGATTGCGGACAAGAATAGGACATGCTCTATCTTTTTTGTGGGGCCGTGGAACGGATCTACTGATGCGGACAGCACATTGTGTGCTGTCCACATCTTTTGTGGCCCCATTGAAATGAAGGGGTCAGCACCCGTTCTGCAAAATTGCGGAACGGATGCAGAGCCAAAAATACAGTCGTGTGAATGTACCCCAAGAAAGAGTGGACAAAGACACAAAGGACAACAGCCATTTTATCAGGCTTTAAGGACCTTTGGATTCACCTCACCATTAATAAGCTGGAGGAACGGAACCAGATTAAGGAGCTGAATATCAGTGAGCACATAACTACCTACTATAGCCTGACACATTACTACCAGCACAGCCTGTTACTGAGATTCATCACATCCAACTTGCATGTGTATCAGAGACGGCTTTATCACTGGATGTAAACTGTTATCAAGAACCTGGTTATAGTAAAGTTCTCAGTTGGATTTAAACCTGCCTCGTTCTTCTATCTCCATACTACAACCACTCTCAACATTTTGCACCATCAAGGTGCTGGCGTCACGACATTACTTAATTCAGGGGCCCAGCCGCACAAGCACTCAGCAACCCAATCACCATCAAGGGCCCCTCGATCACCTCCTGGCCGGTGTCCCCTGTAATAGAGTGTGCCCCGGAGAATCCGGTGCTGTTCTCCCCTTCACTGCACTGCTGGCCCAGGGAGGCGTCTGCTAAACCGTGAGTAACCGATGAACTGTTCGTACATTCCGGCCCACTGTGCACCTCACGTGTTCTACCCCTGCGGACTGGCACGCTGCACCAGCTCTACCGTTTTTTTTAAGAACTGTCCCACTAATAGACGTGACGTGGATTATACAGGGGTGAATAGTCTGCTATATAAGAAGATAGTTCAGTGGCACGCTCCTCTCATATATGGTGCAGGAGATGAGCCCCAAGCTTTAATCAAGATGGCCGCAGTGGCCTCTACGAGATCAAATGGATTAGGTGAGTATATTTTTTTTCCCTGGATTAACCCCTGAAAGCCCTCAATGTTAGGCATCTTGCACACGACTGTGTGTCCCCCGTGGCCGTAGTGCGGCCTGCATACGGCGGATCTGCAGTACACGGGACACCGGCCGTGTGCACGCCACATCACGGATGCGGACTCTTTCACTTGAATGGGTCCACAAATCCGGAGATGCGGAACGGAACCACGGAAGGGAAGCACTACGGAGTGCTTTAGTGGGGTTCTGTTCCGTGCTTCCTATTTTTTTGCGGAACGGATGGATCGTGGACCCCATTCAAGTGAATGGGGTCGCTATCTGCATGTGGCTGGCCCACGGTCAGTGCCCGTGCATTGCGGACCGCAGCATGGGCAGCACACATTCGTGTGAGAGAGGCCTTGAACTCAGATGTCGCGATCATCGATGAACACGGCATCTGAGGGGTTCAATAATGGGGGTGGCACAATCACCGTTCCCCATCATTGCGCCCGCTAATTACAAATAAATGCACTTTGTAACTAATTAATAGGCAGATAGACTGAAGGACAGATAGATAGATAGATAATAGATAATAGATAGATAATAGATAGATAGATAATAGATAATAGATAGATAATAGATAGATAATAGATAGATAGATAGATAGATAGATATAAGATAGATAGATAATAGATAATAGATAGATAATAGATAGATAATAGATAATAGATAGATAGATAGATAATAGATAGATAGATAATAGATAGATAGATAGATAGATAGATAGATATAAGATAGATAGATAATAGATAATAGATAGATAATAGATAGATAGATAGATAGATAGATAATAGATAGATAATAGATAATAGATAGATAATAGATAATAGATAGATAATAGATAGATAGATAATAGATAATAGATAGATAGATAATAGATAGATAATAGATAGATAATAGATAGATAATAGATAATAGATAGATAGATAGATAGATAGATAATAGATAATAGATAGATGATAGATAGATAATAGATAATAGATAGATAATAGATAGATAATAGATAGATAATAGATAGATAATAGATAGATAATAGATAGATAGATAATAGATAGATAGATAGATAGATAGATAGATAGATAGATAATGGATAGATAGATAGATAGATAATAGATAGATAATAGATAATAGATAGATAGATAATGGATAGATAGATAGATAGATAGATAGATAGATAATAGATAGATAATAGATAATAGATAGATAGATAATAGATAGATAGATAGATATGAGATAGATAGATATGAGATAGATAGATAGATAATAGATAGATAGATAGATATGAGATAGATAGATATGAGATAGATAGATAGATAATAGATAGATAATAGTAAATAGATAGATAGATAGATAATAGATAGATAATAGATAGATGATAGATAATAGATAGATAATAGATAGATAGATAATAGATTATAATAAATAGATAGATAGATAATAGATAGATATGAGGGGGCCATGAAGGAAAGCCCCCGCTCCCTAATTACACGTAGCTAGCTGTGAAGAGGACAGGAATGATTTGGAGACGGGCCGGTGATGATGATGTCATGTAATGTTCACTCCTGCCCTACAATAGCAGTCTGCACATGTTGGGAGTTGTAGATCTCTCCTCTTATGTCCACTAATGCTGTATATTAATAGTCTGGTAATACTGGGGGTTGTAGTTCTCTCTTCTTTTACCCTCTCCCTGTAATGTCAACCTGTGTTCCATGATAACGGCCTGGACATGCTGGGAGTTGTAGTTCTCTCTTCTTTTACCCCTCCATGTATTGCCCACTAGTTTTCAGCACTAAGGCCTGTTTTGCACTGCCGGCAGTAGTTCCAGCAGAGAACAGTTTGAGGTCTCTAGATCCAGCATTGCTGGAGATTATCGGCGAGCCCGCCGGCTGCATTGTACCCAGAGAGCTCTGGCAGGTTGCACTCTGCTAGAACTACTGCCGCCGGCAGTGTGAAACTAGTCATCATGAAACTTGTAGTTCTCTAATCACTATAACCAGGCATGTCCAACCTGCGACCCTCCAACTGTTGCAAAACTACAACTCCCAGCATGCCTAGATAGCCTACAGCTATTACAGCATGCTGGGAGTTGTAGTTTTGCAACAGCTGGAGGGCCGCAGGTTGAGCATCCCGGACTATAATCATGTTCTGCAGCAGCTGAGGTGTGTATTAGGCTTTGTTCACGTCTAGTGACGTTTTCTGTCCTGCTCCGTCATAGGGGCACAACAACGAAAATCACTGTAGTGCCGGATCTGGCGCATCCGGGCGTGGGGGCCCAATTCAGATTCTTGCTATGGGCCCCAATGATTTTTATTTACGTCCCTAGATAGATAGATAGATAGATAGATAGATAGATAGATAGATAGAAAAATGGAAATGACAGACAGATTTTAGATAGATGCAGTGGCGTACTAAGGGGGGGGGGGGGGGGGGGCGGGTGCCGGCTCTCAGGGGGGTGCCAGAAACAATGAGCGCTTCCATCAATACAGATAGAAGCGCTCATTGCTGGAGCGCAGGGAGCTGTGACCCTGTCACTCACCGGTCAGTTCCCCACACTCCTCCCCTCCTTCAGGCCGGCGGCGCACAGAATGGATCGCACAGCCCGCTGGTGTGGGTGGAGCCTGCAGACTGATAATCTGCATAAGCCCGCCCACACAGTGCTGCAGAGCGATCTGTGTCTGCAGGGAAGAGAGGACTGTGAGCTTCAGGAGCGGGACAAGGTGAGTACTTACTGTGTTGTTGTTTTTCTGTTTTTTTTATACAGAGGGGGCACAGAGGGCTTTATTACTATGGAGGGGGCACAGAGGACTTTATTACTATGGAGGGGGCACAGAGGACTTTATTACTATGGAGGGGGCACAGAGGGCTTTATTACTATGGAGGGGGCACAGAGGACTTTATTACTATGGAGGGGTCACAGAGGACTTTATTACTATGGAGGGGGCACAGAGGACTTTATTACTATGGAGGGGGCACAGAGGACTTTATTACTATGGAGGGGGCACAGAGGACTTTATTACTATGGAGGGGGCACAGAGGACTTTATTACTATGGAGGGGGCACAGAGGACTTTATTACTATGGAGGGGGCACAGAGGACTTTATTACTATGGAGGGGGCACAGATGGCTTTATTACTATGGAGGGGGCACAGAGGGCTTTATTACTATGGAGGGGGCACAGAGGACTTTATTACTATGGAGGGGGCACAGAGGACTTTATTACTATGGAGGGGGCACAGAGGACTTTATTACTATGGAGGGGGCACAGAGGGCTTTATTACTATGGAGGGGGCACAGAGGACTTTATTACTATGGAGGGGGTACAGAGGGCTTTATTACTATGGAGGGGGCACAGAGGACTTTATTACTATGGAGGGAGCACAGAGGACTTTATTACTATGGAGGGGGCACAGAGGGCTTTATTACTATGGAGGGGGCACAGAGGACTTTATTACTATGGAGGGGGCACAGAGGGCTTTATTACTATGGAGGGGGCACAGAGGACTTTATTACTATGGAGGGGGCACAGAGGGCTTTATTACTATGGAGGGGGCACAGAGGGCTTTATTACTATGGAGGGGGCACAGGGGGCTTTATTACTATGGAGGGGGCACAGAGGACTTTATTACTATGGAGGGGGCACAGAGGGCTTTATTACTATGGAGGGGGCACAGGGGGCTTTATTACTATGGAGGGGGCACAGAGGACTTTATTACTATGGAGGGGGCACAGAGGGCTTTATTACTATGGAGGGGGCACAGAGGGCTTTATTACTATGGAGGGGGCACAGAGGACTTTATTACTATGGAGGGGGGGACAGGGGGCTTTATTACTATGGAGGGGGCACAGAGGGCTTTATTACTATGGAGGGGGTACAGAGGGCTTTATTACTATGGAGGGGGCACAGAGGGCTTTATTACTATGGAGGGGGCACAGAGGACTTTATTACTATGGAGGGGGCACAGAGGGCTTTATTACTATGGAGGGGGTACAGAGGGCTTTATTACTATGGAGGGGGCACAGAGGGCTTTATTACTATGGAGGGGGCACAGAGGGCTTTATTACTATGGAGGGGGCACAGAGGACTTTATTACTATGGAGGGGGCACAGAGGGCTTTATTACTATGGAGGGGGACAGGGGGCTTTATTACTATGGAGGGGGCACAGAGGACTTTATTACTATGGAGGGGGCACAGAGGACTTTATTACTATGGAGGGGGGGACAGGGGGCTTTATTACTATGGAGGGGGCACAGAGGGCTTTATTACTATGGAGGGGGTACAGAGGGCTTTATTACTATGGAGGGGGCACAGAGGGCTTTATTACTATGGAGGGGGCACAGAGGACTTTATTACTATGGAGGGGGCACAGAGGGCTTTATTACTATGGAGGGGGTACAGAGGGCTTTATTACTATGGAGGGGGCACAGAGGGCTTTATTACTATGGAGGGGGCACAGAGGGCTTTATTACTATGGAGGGGGCACAGAGGACTTTATTACTATGGAGGGGGCACAGAGGGCTTTATTACTATGGAGGGGGACAGGGGGCTTTATTACTATGGAGGGGGCACAGAGGACTTTATTACTATGGAGGGGGCACAGAGGACTTTATTACTATGGAGGGGGCACAGAGGGCTTTATTACTATGGAGGGGGCACAGAGGACTTTATTACTATGGAGGGGGCACAGAGGACTTTATTACTATGGAGGGGGCACAGAGGACTTTATTACTATGGAGGGGTCACAGAGGGCTTTATTACTATGGAGGGGCACAGAGGACTTTATTACTATGGAGGGGGCACAGAGGACTTTATTACTATGGAGGGGGCACAGAGGACTTTATTACTATGGAGGGGGCACAGAGGACTTTATTACTATGGAGGGGGCACAGAGGACTTTATTACTATGGAGGGAGCACAGAGGACTTTATTACTATGGAGGGGGCACAGAGGACTTTATTACTATGGAGGGGGCACAGAGGACTTTATTACTATGGAGGGGGCACAGAGGGCTTTATTCCTATGGAGGGGGCACAGAGGACTTTATTACTATGGAGGGGGCACAGGGGACTTTATTACTATGGAGGGGGCACAGAGGACTTTATTACTATGGAGGGGGCACAGAGGTCTTTATTACTATGGAGGGGGCACAGATGGCTTTATTACTATTAGGGTTGTCCCGATACCGATACTAGTATCGGTATCGGGACCGATTCCGAGTTTTCTCGGCGGTACTCAGCCGCCGATACCCCGCCCCGATACATAAATAGAATACTTTTTTTTTTTCCCGCAATGAATATTTTTGCGGCCCGGCAAAGATGCAGCATCGGGAGAGAGGAGGGGCTGGAGTCCGTAACTAGGGGCGGGGCCCGGTGCAGTCACTGTACTCTTACACCGGGCCCCGCCGCTCACCAAAGTATTTATAAACGTGAATCCTTATCCTGTTATTAAGTTGAACTAACGCTGCCCTCTCCCATGTTCCCCTGTATCCCCCTGTAAGCTTCAATAGCAGGCAGAGCAGACGGCACCAGTAACGTCACTCACTGACGTAGAGCGCCTGCTCCGCCCCCTTTATGAATGAAGCAGGCGGAGCAGACGCGCGACGTCAGTGAGTGACGTTACTGGTGCCGTCCGCTCTGCCTGCTATGGAAGCTTAAGTAAGTGCTGTGGGGATACAGGGGGATACAGGGGAACATGGGAGAGGGCAGCGTTAGTTCAACTTAATAACAGGATAAGGATTCACGTTTATAAATACTTCGGTGAGCGGCGGGGCCCGGTGTATTGGGGGACACTGTTATGAGGGGGATCTGTGGATGACATATAGCAGTGTCATCCACAGATCCTCCCCATAACAGTTCCATCCACAGATCCCCTATAACAGCACCATCCACAGATCCCCCACCAAATAACAATGCCATCCTCAGATCCCCCCACCCCATAGCAGTACCATCCACAGATCCCCATAACAGTGCCATCCACAAATCCCCATAACAGTGCCATCCACAGATCCCCCATAACAGTGCCATCCACAGATCCCCATAACAGTGCCATCCACAGATCCTCTCCATAACAGTGTCATCCACAGATATCCCACCCCATAGCAGTACCATCCACAGATCCCCATAACAGTGTCATCCACAGGTCCCCCATAACAGTGCCATCCACAGATCTCCCATAACAGTGTGTCATCCACAAATCCCCATAACAGTGCCATCCACAGATCCCCCATAACAGTGCCATCCACAGATCCCCCATAACAGTGCCATCCACAGATCCCCCATAACAGTGCCATCCACAGATCCCCCATAACAGTGTCATCCACAGATCCCCCATAACAGCGCCATCCACAGATCCCCCATAACAGTGCCATCCACAGATCCCCCATAACAGTGCCATCCACAGATCCCCCATAACAGTGCCATCCACAGGTCCCCCATAACAGTGCCATCCACAGATCCCCCACATGACAGTGCGTCATCCACAGATCCACAGATCCCCCAAAACGGTCACATGACATTTAAAAAAAGTATCGGTATTCGGTATCGGTGACTACTTGAAAAAAAGTATCGGTACTTGTACTCGGTCCTAAAAAAGTGGTATCGGGACAACCCTAATTACTATGGAGGGGGCACAGGGGACTTTATTACTATGGAGGGGGCACAGAGGACTTTATTACTATGGAGGGGGCACAGAGGACTTTATTACTATGGAGGGGGCACAGAGGTCTTTATTACTATGGAGGGGGCACAGAGGACTTTATTACTATGGAGGGGGCACAGAGGGCTTTATTACTATGGAGGGGGCACAGATGGCTTTATTACTATGGAGGGGGCACAGAGGGCATTACTACTATAGAGGGGGCACAGAGGGCATTACTAATGTGAAGGGGACACAATGAGCATTTCTACTATGGAGGGGGCACAGAGCCAGAGGGCATTACTACAGTGAAGGGGGCACAGAGGGCATTATTACTGTGAAGGGGGCACAGTGGGCATTATTACTATGAAGGGGGCACAAAGAGGGCATTACAACTGTGAAAGGGGCACAGAGAGGGCATAACTACTGTGAGGGGGGCACAATGTAGGCATAACTACTGTGAGAGGGCACAATGAGGGCAATACTACTGTGAGGAGGTACAAGTATGGGGAGGGGGGATGCCATAGAAAGGACCCGCCCTGGGTGCCAAACACCCTAGGCACACCACTGGATAGATGATAGATGATAGATATTAGATAGATAGACATGGTGCAAGTGAATCATGTATCCCCTTTGACTTTGCGCCAGGCCGTGTGAAAGGCACTTTAAACGGGTATGAGGACACTCTCTTCCATCTGCCTCCTCTTTACTTCTGAGGGTTGCAGTGACATCAGACTACACTGGGTTCGTTTGCAGTCTGTAACCATGGAAACCCATAGGTCTGCAGCAGAGAAGTGTTACAGAACTCCTACAATGCTCAGCTCCTCGCCCTCCTTTTCCTTACACAGAGCATGCCCCCAACCCCAGTGCTGTGGGCATGCTCAGTGAGTCATGGTATGACTAAGTAATATGGGAATAAACAAACTCTTATGTGTCTAGTCTTGTAAACTCAGAAAAAGCCCTAAAAGGGGAATTCTAGCCTGAAACATTTTTGTCATCAACCCACTGCACAAGTTTTTTTTTTCAGGATTACTATTGTGTGGAGCGGCAGTGCGTGCTCAACCATCGCTCCATACAAATTCTCCATCACTGCGACAATGTGGTCGGGGAGGGGGTACCACGGCCATTGAGGTGGCTGCTGTTGAAACCTAACCCTTTGGTCTGCCATTGAATAAGTGATCAATGTTTGCAGCTGGAATACCCCTTTAAGTAATTTTCTTGCTGAAAATTCCATTTGGCCATGTCTTATTTATATCTGTTTTGGTTGGGTTAGGCAACTTGGCTAGAACTCTGAATAGCAAATTAACCCCTAGAGCACTACTTGGTTAAGAAGACTTATCGGGTAACCAGGAAAGCTGGGTGACAACCCCCTGAAAGCCAAAGTGATGGAAACATCTAAATCCACTGCGGTTTGTAATTGGTTGAGCTTTCCTCACCTTCGAGGTATGCTGAGAAAGTAAAGGGCAGAGGGGACTGGGCAGCAGAAGACCAGGGAGGTAAGTAATGATTCTTTTTCTGGAAGATGCTTACAATTGAAATAAAAATAAATAATAAAAATTAAAAAACAATTACAATGAATCGGAAATTAATCATAATAAAAATTACTGAAAATTAAAAAAAAAAACTATTTAAAAAATCACTAAATTAATATTCAATACAGTTGTGTTTCCTTCCACAATATTTCCATTTGCAGATTTCCACACAAGAAGAGAAGCAGCTCTGGGTGTGGGAGAGCAGCCTGTCCCCAGCTGGGGCTCATTACACGCAGAGCGCAGGCTTTTCGCCCTGAAGAGCTGTGTGCGGTGCCCTCTCTCCTGGTGTGAATAAGTCCGCTCTGCAGGGTACTCACAACCATGTGAGCACCGGGCGCTGCGAACCTCTGCCTTCCACAGTGGAGACAAGTGATTTCCTCGGCTACCCGGGATTTCCCTAGAAATTTCTTACAGTTTTCTGAAACAGGACGGCAAAATGTAAAGGAATAAAAACATCACTAAAAAGAAAATTGAAATAGGACACCGATATACTGCAGACATCAGGGGAGTGGTATCCAGAGCTGGGTATGCAGGTAGCATTACATTCTATCTATCTATCTAATATACAGTCGTGGCCAAAAGTTTTGAGAATTACATAAATATTGGAAATTGGAAAAGTTGCTGCTTAAGTTTTTATAATAGCAATTTGCATATACTCCAGAATGTTATGAAGAGTGATCAGATGGATTGCATAGTCCTTCTTTGCCATGAAAATTAACTTAATCCCCAAAAAACATTTCCACTGCATTTCATTGCTGTCATTAAAGGACCTGCTGAGATCATTTCAGTAATCGTCTTGTTAACTCAGGTGAGAATGTTGACGAGCACAAGGCTGGAGATCATTATTTCAGGCTGATTGGGTTAAAATGGCAGACTTGACATGTTAAAAGGAGGGTGATGCTTGAAATCATTGTTCTTCCATTGTTAACCATGGTGACCTGCAAAGAAACGCGTGCAGCCATCATTGCGTTGCATAAAAATGGCTTCACAGGCAAGGATATTGTGGCTACTAAGATTGCACCTCAATCAACAATTTATAGGATCATCAAGAACTTCAAGGAAAGAGGTTCAATTCTTGTTAAGAAGGCTTCAGGGCGACCAAGAAAGTCCAGCAAGCGCCAGGATCGTCTCCTAAAGAGGATTCAGCTGGGGGATCGGAGTGCCACCAGTGCAGAGCTTGCTCAGGAATGGCAGCAGGCAGGTGTGAGCGCATCTGCACGCACAGTGAGGCGAAGACTTTTGGAAGATGGCCTGGTGTCAAGAAGGGCAGCAAAGAAGCCACTTCTCTCCAAAAAAAACATCAGGGACAGATTGATCTTCTGCAGAAAGTATGGTGAATGGACTGCTGAGGACTGGGGCAAAGTCATATTCTCCGATGAAGCCTCTTTCCGATTGTTTGGGGCATCTGGAAAAAGGCTTGTCCGGAGAAGAAAAGGTGAGCGCTACCATCAGTCCTGTGTCATGCCAACAGTAAAGCATCCTGAGACCATTCATGTGTGGGGTTGCTTCTCATCCAAGGGAGTGGGCTCACTCACAATTTTGCCCAAAAACACAGCCATGAATAAAGAATGGTACCAAAACACCCTCCAACAGCAACTTCTTCCAACAATCCAACAGCAGTTTGGTGAAGAACAATGCATTTTCCAGCACGATGGAGCACCGTGCCATAAGGCAAAAGTGATAGCTAAGTGGCTCGGGGACCAAAACGTTGACATTTTGGGTCCATGGCCTGGAAACTCCCCAGATCTTAATCCCATTAAGAACTTGTGGTCAATCCTCATGAGGCGGGTGGACAAACAAAAACCCACTAATTCTGACAAACTCCAAGAAGTGATTATGAAAGAATGGGTTGCCATCAGTCAGGAATTGGCCCAGAAGTTGATTGAGAGCATGCCCAGTCGGATTGCAGAGGTCCTGAAAAAGAAGGGCCAACACTGCAAATACTGACTCTTTGCATAAATGTCATGTAATTGTAGATAAAAGCCTTTGAAACGTATGAAGTGCGTGTAATTATATTTCACTACATCACAGAAACAACTGAAACAAAGATCTAAAAGCAGTTTAGCAGCAAACTTTGTGAAAACTAATATTTGTGTCATTCTCAAAACTTTTGGCCACGACTGTATATCTTTCTACCCATTATCTATCTATCTATGTCATTTGTACCTATCTGTCTATCTATATCTACATTTCCGTCTATCTATCTATCTATCTATCTATTCATCTATCTATCTATCTATCTATTCATCTATCTATCTATTCATCTATCCAGTAAAAATAAAATGCTCACATTTCTTTGAAAATCCATAAAATCCATCAAGTGACAAGAGGCTTACTGCTCATGTGTTTCAGGCATATACTGCCTGTCATAGCATATCAGAGGTACTGTAAAGCGTGCTCAGTATAAAACACAAATCACAACCAATAGGATTTCAGAACAGAAACATGTGACCAAAATGAGTCAAGAAAGAAACAACAACAATTGCACTTAGTAACACATATAAGTAGAAATGTAACACTGCGATATGTGTCGAGGCCAAAGTCGCCATGCAGCCCTTGCCTCCCGTTATGCAGGTGTCCAGAAGGAACATCCAAAAACCTTCACATCTAAAGACCACCAAAAACCTCATCTGAAGACTACCAAATACCTCATCTGAAGACAACTAAAAACCTCCTCATCTGAAGACCACCAAAAACCTTCTCATCTGAAGACCACCAAAAAACCTCCTCATCTGAAGACCACCAAAAACCTCCTCATCTGTAGACCACTAATAATCTCCTCATCTGAAGACCGCCAAAAACCTTCTCATCTGTAGACCACTAAAAACCTCCTTACCTGAAGACCACCAAAAACCTCCTCATCTGCAGACCACCAAAAACCTTCTCATCTGCAGACCACCAAAAACCTTCTCATCTGCAGACCGCCAAAAATCTTCTCATCTGAAGACCACCAAAAACCTTATAATCTGAAGACCACCAAAAACCTCCTCATCTGCAGACCACCAAAAACCTTCTTATCTGAAGACCACCAAAAACCTTCTTATCTGAAGACCACCAAAAAACTCCTCATCTGAAGACCACCAAAAAACTCATCTGCAGACCACCTAAAACCTCCTCATCTGAAGACCACCAAAAACCTTCTCATCTGTAGACCACCAAAAACCTTCTCATCTGTAGACCACCAAAAAGTTTCTTATCCGAAGATCACCTCCACCTTTTTTGTTGCTTGCAAAATCTGATTTGACAAAGGGCAAGAAAATTTGCAGCTAAAAATTTCCACCAACATCTGACAAACTGCAAAATAAATATTTCACCTCTTGTTTTATCAGGGGCTCAGGTTACTGCTCTCCGCCTCCACCATGGTTTACACTGCAGCTCCACTTGTTCAGATTGGCTCCTGTGTATAAGCACACGCTCTCCACAAGCTCAGCAGAAATCTAAGGCAACTAAATACAGCCCAGATTATTAGGTCATGGCCGCCAACAGCCAGACGTAAGGAAGAAGCCAGGAGCTCTGCTACCATGATCTTAATATGGGTCAGAAGGATTAGGGTCAAACGTAGAGACTATCCCTCTAAAAAATAGGGACAACTGAAAGGTATCTTTCCAATGCTGCAAGTAAGTGATCAGCAGAAGTGCTTGCAACACCCTTGTCTGACCATAGCTTGGGAAATATGTGCCGTCTGACATCAGCGGAGCAGGAATGTCTGGCATCCAGCAAAGCCACTTTTTCCTCTACAACCTCAGTCCGACCAGTCGCTCCTTACACACCCCATTTTTTTTTTACTTCGTCCACATCACGTTTCAGCCTCCTGGTGAGGTAGATATCAGGCTGTAAGTAGTGTGAACAGTGCCTTATATGCTGATGATCATGATACATGCCTCAGCTGCTGCAGAACCTCACAATACACACTTCAGCGGCTGCAGAACATCATAATACTTACCTTAGCTCCAGAACCTCATTATACAGACCTCAGCTACTGCAGAACCTCATTATACACACCTCAGCTACTGCAGAACCTCATTATACACACCTCAGCTACTGCAGAACCTCATTATACACATCTTAGCTGCTGCAGAACCTCATAATACACTCCTCAGCTGCTGCAAAACCTTGTAATACACACCTCAGCTGCTGCAGAACCTCATTATACACACCTCAGCTACTGCAGAACCTCATTATACACACCTCAGCTGCTGCAGAACCTCATTATACACACCTCAGCTACTGCAGAACCTCGTAATACACCCCTCAGCTGCTGCAGAACCTTATAATACACCCCTCAGCTGCTGCAGAACCTTATAATACACACCTCAGCTGCTGCAGAACCTCAATACCTCAGCTGCTGCAGAAGCTCCTAATATCTCAGCTGCTGCAGAACATCATAATACCCACCTTAGCTGCTGAAACTCGCAATACACACCTCAGCTGCTGCGGAACCTCCTAATACAGACCTCAGCTGCTGCAGAACCTCATAATACAGACCTCAGCTGCTGCAGAACCTCATAATACACACCTCAGATGCTGCAGAACCTCATAATACACACCTCAGATGCTGCAGAACCTCATAATACACACCTCAGCTGCTGCAGAACCTCATAATACACACCTCAGCTGCTGCAGAACCTTGCAATACACACCTCAGCTGCTGCAGATCCTCCTAATACACCTCAGCTGCTGCAGAACCTCATAATACACACCTCAGCTGCTGCAGATCCTCCTAATACACCTCAGCTACTGCAGAACCTCGTAATACACTCCTCAGCTGCTGCAGAACCTTGCAATACACACCTCAGCTGCTGCAGATCCTCCTAATGCACACCTCAGCTACTGCAGAACCTCTTAATACACACCTCAGCTGCTGCAGAACCTTGCAATACACACCTCAGCTGCTGCAGATCCTCCTAATACACACCTCAGCTACTGCAGAACCTCTTAATACACACCTCAGCTGCTGCAGATCCTCCTAATACACCTCAGCTGCTGCAGAACCTCATAATACATACCTCAGCTACTGCAGAACCTCTTAATACACTCCTCAGCTGCTGCAGAACCTCATAATACAGTTCACAGCTGCTGTAGAACCTCCTAATACACACCTCAGCTGCTGTAGAACCTCCTAATACACACCTCAGCTGCTGCGGAACCTCATAATACACACCTCAGCTGCTGCAGAACCTCCTAATACACACCTCAGCTGCTGCAGAACCTCCTAATACACACCTTAGCTGCTGCAGAACAACATATGTGTAACTATAGGTGTAACTATAGGTGGTTTTGAGTTTGCCCCATAGTCCCTCTCCTTGTATTTTAGTCGGGGGTCCTTCTTGGTACATTGCCCCCCAGGACATCAATGCCCAGCAGCGTTCTCATTAGCAGCTATAGGTCCCGTTCTGGTCAGAAAACAGTGACAAATGAAAAAAAAAAAACTCCAGAAGATAAAACGTCTTTTCTGCTACTTTCTGCCTTCTCGGTGATCCTTGGGGTTTCTGCAGCGGATCCTCCTTCCACCTACACATCTCCACAAATACAAAATTCATTTTATGTCATGACATTAATTACCATTATCCTGACGGCGCGGGGAGCGCAGCGCGGCCGGTCCGTGCCAGAGAACAGGCGCCGCTTTTCTCGTCATTTTTAATTTTGTGTGAAACAAGGGCTAATTCCGCGTAGATGGTGCGGCGGGGTCGGGTGAGGTGAGCTGGAAATTTGCTGTTTTGCACAGATGGATTAAATTTCAGCCACATTTCCAGGCTCGGAGGGTTTCTTTTCCTCTAATAATATTATTATCTTGTTTGTCGGTCTGTCTGCACCTCGCAACGTCTTATCGTTAGTTAAAGGCACAGCGACGTAGAGTCCGGCGCAAATCAAGATGGCGCCCCCATTGTCCTGGAAAATGAATTACATTCTAACATTTCTATGTGGTTCGCCGTTTCTTGGCGTCTCTCTTGCCCGGAGACTCCAGCTCAATGGCAGCGCTCAGTGCGGTCTGCTGGAGTCCATCTCATGACTTGGACCATGCCACAGTTTGTTTCCCCCCCCCCCAATGTGCTTTACACTTCAGCACTGCTTCCTGGCACTGGTCAACTATTCCAAACCAGAGGTTTGCAAAAGTACGACTCCCAGCATGCACACTGTTCTCGGAACTTTCACAGAAGTAAATGGAGCATGCTGGGAGTTGTAGGCGTTCGGTGTAATCACATGACCTGGGCAGATTTGTGTTCAATGGAAGTAAACAAGGTAGGTTGCCATAGTATGACAGCAAGCAGAGATTCTGAGAGGAATTGCTACAAAAAGTATAGTGGAAAATTCATCGGTCACATGACCTATGTGCATCTCAGTCCTATTCAAGTGAATGGGCCTGGGCTGCAATACCAAGAACAGCCACTATAGAATGCACGGCGCTGTGCTTGGTAAGCTGTGAGGAGGCTGGAAACGTATGGGGCCCGACACATGTTCCTTTGGGATAGACTGTTCTCCATTCCTCACATCAGATCCATCCTTACCCCCGACATTATTAAAGGGGTTGTCTGGCTGTTAACTAAAATTAAGCAGGGTGTATAAAAGAATAAAAAGGAGACACTCACTTGATGAAGGTCCCACCGATCCAGCACCATGGCTCCCATCCCCTGATGGGCCAGAAGTGATGACGTGCCGTTCCCCCTCACCTGACTGTCATGTGTCACTGAAGAGGCTCCGTGATGACGTGACTGGTACTGGTCATTACTTCCCCTCCATCGGGAATTGGGGCGGAGAATGCTGGATCGGCAGAACCTTCATAAGGTGAGTGACTCTGTTTTAATCTTCTCTGCTTAATTTTCATTTTTGGTCGGACACCCCCTTTAATCTACTGATGTACGCTCTTATCATCTGCCATTCACCCCGCAACAACAGCCCGCGCGAAGCTCATCCACCGCTCTTCCAGCTCTGCTACCACAGCCCCCCCTACTCTAGTCAGTCCCGTCCCTTTGAGAACACATGCATGTTCAGCCAAACTGAGCTTGCATGTGGGGGTGAGGAAGAATAGCTGACAGCTGTTGAAGGTGCATGGCCATCTTTCGTGTGAACCATAATTTCGACGTCACCAATAAAATATAAACATTATTGGGGCATCTAGTTTAGAAAACCCATTTTCCAACAAAGGGTTAATAGAGGGTGTCTCAGAGAGGAGAAAAATTTCAAGGGTGTCTCTTGCTCTGGAGGACCCAACATGTCCATGCATTATATGGACAGCTCATTTAATTTCAATGAGAACGGTGTAATACTTCATTTCCCCTGTGGGGGCGCTGCAGGGAAACTGAAGACTTGTTGCTTATAGTCGATCCCTGGGGGTTCCAGCGATGAGATGCCCTGTGATCGGATTATTGCTGGAGGACCCTTCTGACAAAAAGGGATTGTACAGAGCTGCCAAAAGAAATGAATCGGCGCAGTTTTCCTTACCGCTTACAGCTCCGCAGAAGTACTAACAATCCCAAAGCAGCGCCATCTTCAGGTACATCCAGGCATCGATACTCCTCCAAAGTCTGCGGTGGTTCCTACAAGACAGAAGTCATAAGTAATCATGTTAGTGTGTCATCCATGTAATCATATATAATCCTATGTATCACCTCAATGTAACATTGTATCTGAAGGAAGTTCACCCAGAGGGAAACCTGGAGAGGATGGAGTGAGCTGCAGTACCAGAAATAGCCCATGGACAAAGGTGGCGCTGTTTCTGGGTAAAAAGCAGAACCATTACCTATCCTGGTTCAAGTTTTTATGTAATAGGGTGGAACCATTGGTCTGTAAACCTTACTGTAGTCATGGATTCTAGATAGATAGATAGATAGATAGATAGATAGATAGATAGATAGATAGATAATAGATAGATAGATAGATAGATAGATAGATAGGAGAGATAGATAGATAGATAGATAGATAGATAGATAGATAGATAGATAGATAGATAGATAATTAGACAGATATTAGATAGATAGATAGATAGATAGATAATAGATAGATAGATATTAGATAATAGATAGATAGATAATAGATAGATAGATAATAGATAATAGATAGATAGATAATAGATAGATAGATAATTAGACAGATATTAGATAGATAGATATGAGATAGATAGATAATTAGACAGACAGATAGATAGATAGAAAGATAGATAATAGATAGATAGATAATAGATAGATAGATAGATAATAGATAGATAGATAATAGATAGATAGATAATAGATAATAGATAGATAGATAGATAGATAGATAGATAGATAGGAGAGATAGATAGATAATAGATAGATAGATAATTAGACAGATATTAGATAGATAGATAGATAGATAGATAATTAGACAGACAGATAGATAGATAGATAATAGATAATAGATAGATAGATAATTAATAGATAGATAGATAGATGCTGATAACCCTCCTCCTGTATCATTGGTGCAGTGTCCACTTAGCCTTGACTAATGACTGTAGGTCAGCAGGAATCTGGAAATAAACATGATCCCAAGAGCAGGACAGACAATGGTCCTAGTGTTCAGAAGATACAAGTTAGTGCAGTGGACGGATCAGTTTTCCCTCTAGAAATATCTGTTTTTGAAGAGGAGGCAATGTTTTCCTCTCATCTTCCTGTAACCGTTATAAAGTGATAAGTGCTCCGTACATCCGTGTGACTCTGTGGGAACTCCGCTCAGGTCCACTTACAGCTCCGTCATCTGCCAAGGGTAACGTTTCCCAAAATCCCTAACCTAACAAAATCTTTATGTTGCAGATTTTCTGACAGAATTTCCTGCCAAGTGTTAACGCAAACTACGCCCCCTCATAGAGACTGCCTAGTATTTGTGAGGAATCTTATAGGCCAGGCAATGCTCCTCTGGGTTTTTAGGGAAAAGATAAGCAAATTAAGGGCAATCACCCTGAGTTATTGAGGGACAATCATCCCAAAAAAACCATCTCTCCCCAATTCGATTTGTATCTGAATTGAAATTAACTTTAAAGGCCCTGTAAAACTTTAGGGGAAATTGTTTTTTATTATTGCATTGTACTCATTATGAGATAAAAAAATCATTTTTTCAATTGGTCTTTAGTGAAAATATGGAGCCCTTTTCTCTATACAGAGCTGAGAAGCCCTACTAGCAGGATCAGAATTTCCTCTCTGCTGCGTCAGACAGGGAGCTGACGGCTCCTTATCTCTGCTCTCTGACATTATAAACACTCATTATAGCTCTGCTCTTCTCTTACTAATAACAATGTGGCTTAAATAAGTGTTTATGACCTCTTAATAATTTAGAGATAAGGGTTATTAGATGACCGGCACAAAGCGAAAGTAGGATGCACAAAGCTAGAAAAACTGTTAACCCTTTGTGACAGAATGGCTCAATATTTTGAATAAAGACCAATGACTTAATAAATGATTTTTAGCCCCAAATGAGTAAAATGCAATCATAAAAAGAAAATTGCCCCGAAGGTGTACCTTTGCCTTTGAGAGATTTGCTCAGCCTCATCTGGGCACTACCTATCTGGCACAAGTGTCTTCAGGAGCGTTGTATTTTTAAAGGGGGAGGGAACAATATTTTTGACACCATTATATTTGAAGTACAGCATTTTGTGGCGCTGCACAACACAGCAGGAATAATAATGGGGGCAAATGGAACATTAATAAGAAATGGGGGTATCATCAGAATGGGGAGCTTGCATAGGTTGGAAAAAAAGTAGGAAAAATGCTGAAAAAAAGAGAAGCCAAAGATTTTTTAATTGTTAACAAATTTTGGCTGGAAGAAGTCATCATGGTGGTCTGGGCCGAATGGGAAAAAAAGGAAAAAGTAAACAACTTCAATATGTGATGTCAGTTGTCAGGTCTTTCTGGGGGCCGGCGGGTGAACTTCTCTGCAGGCAGCACCATTGACGGACGTTCATCAGGGAAACCAGGCCGGGTGGGTTTTTCGCTCCTGGTTGACCCATAGGACGGATCGCGCAACAGGTAGGGACAGTGGTATGGGTAGTTCATAGTTCACCGTTCCCTACTGTGACATCAGTCACTGGATTTAATTGAGGGGCTCAACATTACCGCGCTCATGGGATTGTCACTTGAAGGGGTTATCATATCCCTATAATGATTGCCGGGGGCCCCTCCTGTAGAGCATACTTACCTGCTCCCCGGCACCCACATCCCTGTGCGGCGCCGTCGCTGCATCTCCCCATCGCTCGGATCAAAACATCCAGCAAGGAGGAGAGCAGCCAAAAGCAGGCCCCCCGCCAACGGATGTTTTGATCCGAGCGATGGGGAGATGCAGCGACGGCGCCGCACAGGGATGTGGGTGCCGGGGAGCAGGTAAGTATGCTCTACAGGAGGGGCCCGGACGTCCTGGGGGTCATTAAAGGGATTGGAAAACCCCTTTAACTATACTAATCAAGGGAGTAAGGAAAAAAAATTCTTCGTAATGTGATAATGTTTATAATTTAGAAATACATTTTCAGTTACCCTGTTAGGGCAATCTGATTTTCTGCCAAGAGTGTCTCTTCTTCTGGAGGACCCAGTACATCCATGCTTTATATAAAAAGGCCATTGATTTCAGTAGTAACTGTGTAATACTTAGTTTCCCCTGTGGAGGCGCTGTAGAGAAATGAAGAACCACCGGTTACAGCTGATCGGTGCAGGTTCCAGCAGCGGGATGTGCTGTCATTACCTAAGCCCTTTAATGAGGAGCCCCAGCAAGTTAAAAACCTAGAAAACCCTAAAAAACTTTTTTTGTTTTTTTGTTTTGGTGCTTAAAAATCAAGGAAGTTGCCTTGAGATGATACATTTACTGTTATGTAGTACGCTCGGCATATCAGACACATAAAGTAGAGTACACATCCTCCCCGGCGGCGCTTCCCCTGGGACTGGTAGTACGGTAATTAATTGTCAGCGGTTGTTACAGAAAATGGGAAATTTTTAAGCGTCTGTGGAGGAACGTCACATAAAAATAAAAGTTTGTCAAGTACGCGAATGGCTGAGTGCAGACAATTCTATTATCACTTCAGATTCCTGCGGCGCTGAGTACGAGGTTCTGATCGCTCCCGTCAAGTCTCTTCTCACCCGGATCATGGCCGATATCAATGCCGAATTATAAGACTGACCGATGTACAGGATTTTCTAACATAAGATCGTTGGGCTTCCGCCGATAAGAGGAGCCGAGTCACAGCGACATCAGTACAAATGTGGCGGCCCCTGGTACTGCAATACGGAGCACTCAGGTAGAGCTACAGTATGGGGCTCCAGTGAGTGCTATGGCCCCGTCATTCTGTAGATCAGCAGGGATCCCAGGGGTCAGACCCAAACCGAATTTATAGTCAGGGTCTATTCGAAAATCCTGAATCCCCCCTTTAAAGGGAATGGGTGTATACACCAATATATCCTCCGTCCCCACTGTGAACTCTGGAAGGGCCCTTCTTCTTCAGTGTACCGGGTGGAGGAATCATCCCAGGGGTGACGTCATCATGGCAGACGCCAGCCACATAATACTGTGCCTAAATAATACCGCCAACACCCACATGATACTGCCACATAGTGCCAAGACATGCCCAAATAATTCTACCATCGTCTACCCACGTTATATATATGCCTGAGTCATACAGCCATTCGGTAACCAAATGATAGCACCAGCAGCGCCCATATAGCAATGCCAAATAATGAGCCACATGGTGTCATGGGTGTTACCAGAAATGCCTGCATAATGACCGGTATTGTCAGATACATAGATATAAATGATAAATGAGATAATTAGATAGATAGATAGATAATAGATAGATAGATAGATAGATAATAGATAGATACTAGATAGATAGATAGATAGATAGATAGATAGATAGATAGATAGATAATAGATAGATAATAGATAGATAGATATAAGATAGATAGATAGATAGATAGATAGATAGATAGATAGATAATAGATAGATAATAGATAATAGATAGATAATAGATATGAGATAGATAGATAGATAGATAGATAGATAATAGATAGATAATAGATAGATAATAGATAGATAGATAGATAGATAGATAGATAGATAGATAGATAGATAGATAATAGATAGTTAATAGATAGATAGATAATAGATAGATAATAGATAATAGATATGAGATAGATAGATAATAGATAGATAGATAATAGATAGATAATAGATAGATAGATAATAGATAGATAATAGATAGATAGATAATAGATAATAGATAGATAATAGATAATAGATAGATAGATAATAGATAGATAATAGATAGATAGATAATAGATAATAGATAGATAATAGATAGATAGATAGATAGATAGATAATAGATAGATAGATAGATAATAGATAGATAATAGATAGATAATAGATAATAGATATGAGATAGATAGATATATAGATAGATAGATAGATAATAGATAGATAGATAATAGATAGATAGATAGATAGATAGATAGATAATAGATAGATATGAGATAGATATTGGAGACTCTCTGATCTACTCCCAGACTTCAGCTCCATGGAGGAAGAGGAGAACACAGCGGCCACAGCAGCACAATATATTACTGCCTGCCATAGACTGAGAGGAGCCTGATATACCATGGATTCCTATACCCTGACCCGGGGTGCACCCCCCCCCCCCTCCCTCCGTCATGATCTGCCACGGACTCCTATACACCGACCCAGGGTGTGTCCCCATTCCTTAACCCCCTATTTCCCACATGCTTTGGCAATAATTATGTATAATCAGCTTTATTGTCAGGACTAAATACATTGTAGCATTACCAAAGCAAGTGGGAAATAATTGGGTAGGGATAGGAGGTGGGGACACGTCCAGGGTGGGGGTACAGGAGTCCATGGTATATCAGGCTCCTCTCAGTCTATGGCAGGCAGTAATATATTATATTGTGCTGCTGTGGCCGCTGTGTTCTCCTCTTCCCCCAGCAGTATGGAGAGTCTCTCTTCCTCCTCCTCCATGGAGGAGGATCTATCTATCTATCTAATATCTATCTCATATCTATCTATCTATCTATCTATCTATCTATCTATCTATCTATCTATCTCTATCTCTCTCTCTCTCATATCTATCAACCTGTTCTCACATTCCCTAATAGCTCAGTGTGTTATTAGGTTGATTCCCAAATGAAAGGTCACTGGTAAAATCGAGGAGCAGCCATGAAGAAGATTTCCCAAGAAAAGAGACACGGCATCATGCAGCTCATCGATAGCGATATCTCGGCCAAGAAAATTGCCAAACTGCATCATGTGAGGCCATGACAGCTGGAAGAATACGAAATGAAGTCCATCCATTCCAAACCCAAGAGGTGGACGTCAACAAGTCGGCTCTTCACAAGGTCTATCAGTTCTGGGGTGACAAACACGACGGTGGAGGCGGCTCGTATGCCTCATAACAGTGAGATCACAGGTGTCCATACAAGTGACGCGCATTACACAAGTCTGGAATGGTGGCCTGAAAACAGGTGAAGAAGCCTCCACTTCAATATCATCATAAGAAGCGTCAGCTCGAGTTTGCAAAAAATGTACGAACGGTGGATATGGGTGATTTGGAGCGATGAGATGGAAGTCAATAGACTGGGGTCTGATAGGCGCAAAGGGGTCTGGAAGGGAAAAGGGGGCTAACAGATCGAGAAAGTGAAGGATCTGTCAAGTTTGGTGGATGAAGCCTGATGATATGGGGTTGTTTCACAGCCAAAGGTGTTGGACACTTGACCAGGATGGATGGTGGTCTCAATGCCGAGCTATATGTGAGGATCCTACAAGACGAGTTACTTCCTACACTCGAGTACTATGGGTATGAAAAGGACGACATAGTGTTCCAGCGGGACAACGACCCGAAGCATACGTCGAGATTAGAGAAGAAATGGTTCAGTGACAATGAAGTAGAGGAGCTGGATCGGCCCCCACAGTCCCCAGACCTCAACCCAAACAAACACTTGTGAAGAAAAAGCTGGTTTCGTACCCAAGTTAGTCGACCATTACAGACCAACATTGGGAAAGTGTAGAAGAGACCTGGGGACAGATTTCGGTCGAGACATGCTTGAATCTGATCAACATCATCCCCAGAAGGATTCAGGCCGTGTGGAAAGCCAAAGGTGGATTTACAAAATGCTAATAAAATAATAAAAATTTTAATTTTAGGAGCAAAACAGTAACAATGCAGTTACATGAGAAGAATCTGCAGAACTAATCATCTGCTGAATAGCTGCGGGTCCAACGTATGTATGAGATAGCCGAGAGGATTGTCTATAGGAAGAAGCTGTGGTGGGTGGTGAGACATGGAGCCTGGAAGCCAAACGTTCTAAACATTGGTACCCTATGTGCTCGTCAGTGTATGAGATAGATACTAAATAGAGAGATCAATAGACAGATAGATATTAGATAGATAGATAGATATTAGATAGATAGATAGATAGATAGATAATAGATAGATAGATAATAGATAATAGATAGATAATAGATAGATAGATAATAGATAGATAGATAGATAGATGATAGATAGGAGATAGATAATAGATAGATAGATAGATAGATGATAGATAGATAATAGATAGATAATAGATAGATAGATAATAGATAGATAATAGATAATAGATAGATAGATAGATAGATAGATAGACAGATAGATAATAGATAGATAGATAGATAGATGATAGATAGATAATAGATAGATAATAGATAGATAGATAATAGATAGATAATAGATAATAGATAGATAATAGATAGATAGATAATAGATAGATAATAGATAGATAGATAGATAGATAGATAATAGATAGATAGATAGATAATAGATAGATAGATAATAGATAGATAATAGATAGATAGATAGATAGATAATAGATAATAGATAGATAGATAATAGATAGATAGATAATAGATAATAGATAGATAATAGATAGATATTAGATAGATAGATAATAGATAGATAGATAGATAGATAATAGATAGATAGATAGATAGATAATAGATAGATAGATAGATAATATATAGATAATAGATAATAGATAGATAGATAGATAGATAGATAGATAGATAATAGATAGATAGGAGATAGATAGATAGATAATAGATAATAGATAATAGATAATAGATAGATAGATAGATAGATAATAGATAGATAGATAATAGATAGATAATAGATAGATAATAGATAGATAATAGATAGATAGATAGATAGATAGATAGATAATAGATAATAGATAGATAAATAATAGATAGATAGATAGATAGATAATAGATAGATAATAGATAGATAATAGATAGATAGATAGATAGATAATAGATAGATAAATAATAGATAGATAGATAGATAGATAATAGATAGATAGATAGATAATAGATAGATAATAGATAGATAATAGATAGATAATAGATAGATAGATAATAGATAGATAGATAGATAGATAGATAGATAGATAATAGATAGATAGATAATAGATAGATAGATAGATAGATAGATAATAGATAGATATTAGATAGATATCATAAAAGATCTTGCCATTAACCTTTTAACATAGAAAAAAGGGGGCCCCATCCGGTCTCCTCAGGGTCTGACCCGCACACCTCCAAAATAAATCAGTGCCCCTCAGATGCAGAGAGCGGGCAATTAACATGACATCCACTAAGCGTTCCCGTATGCTTCACCCTAGATTAACCTGGCGCTCCGCTGCCCCTGGGGTACACGAATTCTGCAAACCTGATTTACAATCTCTACAACTAATTGCCATTCACTGTCTATCAGCGCAGTCTGTTGCTACAGCAACCTATCACCCCGCGCCTCCACTTCTAGAACTGTTATGATTTTATTCTCCGATGAAATGGAATATTTACGGAAAATATTGAGGGGAACCAAAAATCTGACACAAATCCTTCACTGCCGAGATGGAAATCGCAGAATGTACTGCATTCAAACCATTCATCATGTCATCGTACAGTATATCTATATATCTATCTATCTATCTATTATCTATCTATTATCTATCTATTATCTATCTATCTATTATCTATCTATTATCTATCTATTATCTATTATCTATCTATCTATTATCTATCTATTATCTATTATCTATCTATCTATCTCATATCTATCTATCTATCTATCTATCTATCTAGCTATCTATCTATCTATCTATCTATCTATCTATCTATCTATCTATCTATCTATTATCTATCTATCTATCTATTATCTATCTATCTATCTATTATCTATTATCTATCTATTATCTATTATCTATCTATTATCTATCTATCATATATCTATCTCCTATCTATCTATCTATTATCTATCTATTATCTATCTATTATCTATTATCTATCTATCTATCTATCTATCTATCTATCTATCTATCTATCTATCTATCTATTATCTATCTATCTATTATCTATCTATCTATCTATCTATCTATCTATCTATTATCTATCTATCTATCTATCTCCTATCTATCTATCTATCTATTATCTATCTATCTATTATCTATCTATCTATCTATTATCTATCTATTATCTATCTATTATCTATCTATCTATATATTATCTATCTATTATCTATCTATCTATCTATCTATCTATCATCTATCTATTATCTATTATCTATTATCTATCTATCTATCTATCTATCTATCTATTATCTATCTATCTATTATCTATCTATCTATCTATCTATCTATCTATCTATCTATTATCTATCTATCTATCTATCTATCTATCTATCATCTATCTATTATCTATCTATCTATTATCTATCTATCTATCTATCTATCTATCTATCTATCTATTATCTATCTACTATGTATCTATCTATCTATCTATTATCTATCTATCTATCTATCTATCTATCTATCTATCTATCTATCTATTATCTATCTATCTACTATGTATCTATCTATCTATCTATCTATCTATTATCTCATATCTATCTATCTATTATCTATCTATTATCTATTATCTATCTATTATCTATCTATTATCTATCTATCTATCTATTATCTATCTATCTATCTATCTATCTATCTATCTATCTATCAATAATAGCATACAGTGTAAATGGCACCGCAGGTCCAAAGACAATTGGGTGCCAGCGGATGTTGAAGCGATCCAATCTCCAAAAAATTAAAAAAATTTATATTCCACGGCACTCCAAAAAAGTAAAATAAATGTGACTTTTATTCACCAACGCAACGTTTCAGTCCATATCTATCTATCTATCATCTAGCTATCTAATCAAATCAGCTTTATTGTCAGGACTAAATACATTGTAGCATTGCCAAAGCAAGTGGGAAATAATTGGGTAGGGTTGGGGAATGGGGACACGTCCAGGGTGGGGGTATAGGGTAAGTTTGGGGGATGGGGACACGTCCAGGGTGGGGTTTCCATGGTATATCAGGCTCCTCTCAGTCTATGGCAGGCAGTAATATATTGTGCTGCTGTGGCCGCTGTGTTCTCCTCTTCCCCCAGCAGTATGGAGAGTCTCTCTTCCTCCTCCAAGGGGATGAAGTCTGGGCAGAGATCAGACAGTCTCCTGAAGTGAGTCTCCCTCACTGCTGAGTATTTGGGGCACCGCAGCAGGAAATGAGCCTCATCCTCCACGGCCTCCTGGTCGCACTGCTGGCACAGTCTGCTCTCCATGGGCTTGTACCTCTGTCGGTGACGCCCGGATTCGATGAGCAGGCTGTGGGCGCTCAGTCTGTACCGGCTCAGGATCTATCTGTCTCTTGGATTGGGGAGTTTCTCCAGATATGGAGCCAGTTTGTACTCCCTCTGCAGGCTCTGGTATACTGTCAGCTTCTGGGATGTTCTTGTGTCGTTCCTCCAGACGCTGATATACTCCTCTTTGTACTTGTGTATCGTCCTCTGTATTTCGCCCTTTGTCAGGCTGTATTGGTTGGTGGCTTGGGCAGGCTGGGTTTGGGTGACTTGTTGCAGGGTGCTTTGTTTTTCTGTTGCTTCTTGGTGTAGCAAGGCTTTGTGATGGTAGGAGCTGGGACTGCTGCTATGCAGATGGGCTCTGAATGATAGCGCCCTCTTCCGGACAGCAAAGTAGAGTGGGAATCTGCCCAGTTTTGCTCGACAGGCACTGTTTGAGGTGCCCCTGTGGACCTGGAGAAAGTGTTTGCAGAGTTCTAGGTGGAAAAGTTCTATTGGCCCAGAGTCCCACTTTGCCCAGTCTGAGTATATAGTCTTCAGGTTATCTTGGAGACCTTTCTCAGTTGGCGATAGTAGCAGTAGATCATCTGCATAAAGGAGAAATTTCACCTCGGTGTCATGGAGGGTGAGACCAGGTGCTGAGGAGGACTCCAGAGCCGCCGCCAGCTCATTGATATAGATGTTAAACAGGGTTGGACTGAGGCTGCAGCCCTGTCTGACTCCTCGGCTCTGCCGGAAATAAGCCCTTCTCCTCCCATTTACCTTCACGCTGCATTTGTTCTCAGTGTAGGAACTTCTGATGTTTTTCCTCATTTTCCGCTTTCAAAAAGTTTCAGGAATAGGCCCGGATGCCACACTGAGTCAAAGGCCTTCTTAAAGTCCACAAAGCAGGCATAGATCTTTCCATGCTTTGTATTGTGGACATGGCTCTTGATGAGGCTCTGCAGGGTGTAGATGTGGTCCGTGGTGCGGTGGTTTGGTATGAAGCCTGCTTGGCTTCTGCTCAGGATGTTGTGCTGGGTGAGCAAGCTGAGGATCCTCTTATTCAGGATACTGCTGAGGAGTTTCCCCAGGTTGCTGCTGACACATATCCCTCTATAGTTGGCTGGGTCGTACCTGTCTCCGCTCTTGTGTATGGGGGTGATGATGCCCTGGTTCCAGCTCTGGGGGAAGTAGCCGGCACTCAGCACAACATTGTAGAGTTTTACTAATGCATACCTGGCAGGCTGTATTTGATCATTTCTGGAAGGATCCCATCTGGGCCGCTGGCTTTTTAACTCTATCACTGAGATCCTCTCTGTTATTTCCTGCAACGTGATCGGTGTGTCTATAGGGTTTTGGAAATCTTAGTTTTTTTTTCCTCCATATCCTTCAGCTTTTTCATGATTTCTTTTTGTTCTGGGCTTTTGGTCCTCCCTTGAGCTGGCTTTGTAAAGATCCTTAAAGTACTGGAGCCAGATGTTGCCGTTTTGGATGTGGTGGTTGGTGTTTTTACTAGTTTTGTCCATGTGCTTTCATAGTTCCCAGAAGCAGTTGTCCGGTAGAGAGTCTTGGAGATAGAGGAGCTTGGTTGAGATGTTGCCTTGCTTTTTCTTTCTGAGAGTATTTTTGTATTGCCTTTGTATGTTGTTGTTGTAGGCTTCCCTCAGACTGGGGTTGTTAGGATCTGGAGTTTCCTATTTGAGGCCATTCTTAGGTCCTTCCTTATATCTTTACACTCCCAGTCGAACCAAGTGTTGGGTTGTTGCTTTTTTGGCCTTTTGTTGTATCTTTTGAGGTCAGACATTTCCGCCACGGTGTAAAGTATATTATTAAAGTCCCTTACCGCGAGATTTACTCCTTCTGGGTTCAGCTCATACACTTTCCTATGGAAGTTATGGAGCATCTCCTGGATCTCTGCGCTGTTTATGGTCTCCATATACTTTGGCGCTGACTTCTTGGACCATTTAAAAGATGGAGGTAGGCTAAAGAGGCCGCTCTGCTGTGATGTTTGTGCCGGTGGTTTACTTGTGGATTTAATGTATAGGAGCAGTTGGTTATGGTCTGACAGGTGTGTCTGTGGGGTGACTATGAAGCCCCCAACATTTTTGGAGTCCATATCTGTGATGGCATAGTCTACCACACTGTTGCCTACATGGAAGTTTAGGGTATATCTCCCTTGGTGTGGCCATTGAGAATATGAAGTCCGAGGCTTCGACATAAGTTCAGCAATGTTCTGCCACTTTTGTTTACTGTGCTGTCATAGCTGCTCCTCTCGGTGTGCACTGAGATGTCACAGTCAGTGTCTGCTCCGAATATATAGACATTTCCGTCAGTTGTCAGGTAGTCTCTCTACCTCCCTGTTCTTGCATTGAGGTCTCCAAAGATGAGAACATTGCCCAGGGCCTGGAAATGGGCGGCTTCCCTCTGTAGGATCTCAAAGCTGTCGGGATGGAAGTATGGAGACTCTGGTGGGGCTATGTATGCTGCGCAGAGGTAGACGTCAGCCCGAGCTAACTATCTATCTATCATCTATCTCATATATATCAATCTCATATCTATCAATCTCATATCTATCTATCTATCTATCTATCTAATATCTATCTATCTAATATCTATCTATCTAATATCTATCTATCTATCTAATATCTATCTATCTAATATCTATCTATCTAATATCTATCTATCTATTATCTATTATCTAATATCTATCAATCTCATATCTATCTCATATCTATCTATCTATCTATCTATCTATCTATCTATCTATCTATCTATCATCTATCTCATATCTATCAATCTCATATCTATCAATCTCATATCTATCTATCTATCTATCTATCTATCTATCTAATATCTATCTATTATCTATTATCTAATATCTATCAATCTCATATCTATCTTATATCTATCTATCTATCTATCTATCTATCTATCTATCTATCTATCTATTATCTATCTCCTATCTATCTATTATCTATCTATTATCTATCTATCTATCTATCTATCTAATATCTATCTATCTATCTATCTATCTATCTATCTATTATCTATCTATCTATCTATCTATCTATCTATCTCATATCTATCTATCTATCTATCTATCTATCTATCTATCTATCTATCTCTCATATCTATCTATCTATCTATCTATCTATCTATCTATCTATCTATCTATCTATCTATCTATCTATCTATCTATCTACTGTATCTATCTATCTATCTATCTATCTATCTATCTATCTATCTATCTATCTATCTATCTATCTATCGCTCCTCTAGTCTCACAGGCTGTGCCGATGTCCTAGACATCAGACTACAGAAGGGTCTTTAGTTACAGCCTGAGCTGAACCTGTAGCTGACAATCCCCCGGTCTCAGGAGGCGCCTGGAATAGCTGCATGTGTTACTACAGGTGTGAACACTACGTAGAAGGTGAATACATGCTCTCTTGCTTTACACAAGTCTTTGAGTTAAAATTAGAGTTCTCATCAGAGAGTTCTAAATGATATCCTGGGAAAGTTGGGTGCCAGGGTGCTTGGCTGGCATTGGGCTCCCCCCCTGGGGCTGCATCCCTCATGGCCAGTGTGATGGCAGTAATTACTGGGACTGCACACTGGAGGAAGGACTGATATTTCCAGAGAAATTTTGCAACATTGCTTAAAAAAATATAACAATCAGTATTTTCAGTTTTGGGTACATTGACACATTAACCCCCAGAGAAACCAGAAGAATCCTCTCCTTTCCTTGTTATGAGCAGGAACCTACAGATGAGGGCCAGAATCCAGCAGGTCTCCAGATGAGACCATCCCTGACCAGCTTTGACCAGGAGATTTGTGATGTCACAGGCCCTCCACTACATAGCAATGCCCAAAACAAGTATTTGCTTACCTCTGGTGTCTCCTGGGACATTCCTGCAATAAACTCCCCGCATTCCTCCAGCAGCCGGCTTGTCTCAGCTGGTAACCTAATCCGAAAACAACCAACCTGACCTAAACTCCAGACATGGGCAGCAGAAACCAAAACCATGGTGTAACCAGTGTCTGCGGCCCTGCCCTCCAGATCTTGGCCGAGGCCCATACCTGAGTCAGGGGCACACCAAACCCCGGCAGCCTCCTTTATGGGTAAAGCTCAATCACAGCCTTCTTCTTAAAGGAAGGTTGTAAATGTTTCTGATTTACTTACTGTGTTGTTTTTTTTTACTTTTTCTACACCTCTGCCTGCTGTCAGTGAATGGGAGCACTCTTTCTTCCATTCAGCGGCAGTAATCCTGTGCATAGCTAGTCCTGATCTCAGCTGAGAAGTGGACACAGTTGTATCTGGTCTGAACAATGCTCTGTGGCCTTCAGACTGATACATTGTAACAGATTATCAGAGAGCGTCCTGGAGCTGCTGTGGAGGGCTCCGCTCACAGAGCATTGTCTAGACCGGAGCCCCTCAACCTTTTGTATGTTGGGAGCAGGCTCGGACTGGCCCACAGGGGAATAGGTGAATCCCCTGGTGGGCCCCAGAGAAAGGTGGGCCCCATCTTTGCATAAGTTGCACGTGGCACATTAGACTGACATATAGAAAGGCTGAGACGCCGTCCAGTGCATTGCCAATGTTTGTATATAAAGCTGGGTAGTGTGGCAGTAGTTTTACAGTGGGCCCCCAAAGTGAATATTACCGGTGGGTTCTAGGCAGCCCAGTCCGACACTGATTGGGAGCCACAGTCAACTTTCAGGGACGGTCGGGAGCAACCGGCAAATCAAAAACAGAGGAGAGGAATTTAGTACGTGGACAAAAACATTAAATTGCAAACATTTGCTGATGAATATTTCAGTGCAAAATGTAACGCTAGTATTACGGTATATAGCGGTGTAGTATTGTGCCATCTGAACTGGCACTGCCCGGTGGTGAATCCAGGATCGGTCTGCGGCGGCCTCAATGTCAAATGCCGATACATACAGACATAGCGAGCCACTGGCTGGGGACCATTAGTCTAGACCAGGGATGATCAACCTGCGGCCCTCCAGCTGTTGTAAAACTACAACTCCCACCATGCCCTTCTGTAGGCTGATAGCTGTAGGCTGTCCGGGAATGATGGGAGTTGTAGTTTTGCAACAGCTGGAGAGCCGCAGGTTGAGCATGCCTGGTCTAGACTGATAAAACTAATATCTATCTATCTATCTATCTATCTATCTATCTATCTATCTATCTATCTATCTATTATCTATCTATCTATCTATCTATCTATTATCTATCTATTATCTATCTATCTATCTCCTATCTATCTATCTATCTATCTATCTATCTATCTATCTATCTCCTATCTATCTATTATCTATCTATCTATCTATCTATCTATTATCTATCTATTATCTATCTATCTATCTATCTATCTATCTATCTATCTCCTATCTATCTATTATCTATCTATCTATCTATTATCTATCTATTATCTATCTATCTATCTATCTATCTATCTAATATCTATCTATCTATCTATTATCTATCTATCTATCTATCTATCTATCATCTATCTATCTATCTATCTATCTATCTATCTATCTATTATCTATCTATCTATCTATCTATCTATCTATCTATTATCTATCTATTATCTATCTATCTATCTATCTATTATCTATCTATCTATCTATCTATCTATCTATTATCTATCTATCTATCTATCTATCTATTATCTATTATCTATTATCTATTATCTATCTATCTATTATCTATCTATCTATCTATTATCTATCTATCTATCTATCTATCTATTATCTATCTATTATCTATCTATCTATCTATCATCTATCTATCTATCTATCTATTATCTATCTATCTATCTATCTATCTATCTATCTATCTATCTATCTATTATCTATCTATTATCTATCTATCTATTATCTATCTCTCTATCTATCTATCTATCTATTATCTATCTATTATCTATCTATTATCTATCTATCTATTATCTATCTATTATCTATCTATCTATCTATCTATCTATCTATCTATCTATCTATCTATTATCTATCTATTATCTATCTATCTATCTATCTATCTATCTATTATCTATCTATCTATTATCTATCTGTCTCTCAATCATTATTTGTTTAATTGTTATAATTTTTAAACATTTTGGCGGCAGATTTATCCCTTTTTCTTCAGTCTGTGTCGCCATCATTTGTAACATTGCTCGTTGTCTCAGAATCCCTGCTCTTGTTGCTCCCATTTTGATGCCTCTCTTCTACTGAAGTGAAAAAGCAACATTTTTATGCAACTTTTTTTTTAAGAAAAGCACATTTCTGAAATCAGTCGCGTACACGTTTGCCTAGCTAACCACACCACTTTCCCGCCTACATTTCAAAAACGGTAAAAGTGGCGTAAAGTCGCAAAAAGTGTTTGTGCAAAAACGGTGGCGCCAAAATGTGCACCTTTTTCAGACTAGTGTACAAGGCTTTATAATTTCTCATCTGTATTTTCATTTTTTTACATATCTTTTTCATCCTCGTGAGGTAATAGACCATGCAACCTCCTGATCACTGATATAATACTCTGCAGTACTACGGTATTGCAGTGCATTATGCCTGTCAGTCAAGGGGCCACTGGCAGACCGGGGGAGGGGTGTGCGTGCTCTTTTTAGGCTTTTGCTGCCATGACAACCCATCGGCACCCTGTAACTGTACTGCAAGGACAAAAATCAGGGAGACATTCCCTCTGTCGAGCCCCTTAGATCAGGCATCCTCAAACTGCGGCCCTCCAGCTGTTGCAAAACTACAACTCCCAGCATGCCCGAACAGCCTACAGGTATCAGCCTACAGCAGGGCATTGTGGGAGTTGTTGTTTTACAACAGCTGGTGGGCTGCAATTTTAGGATGCCTGCCTTAGATGCTGCGGTCACTATTGACTGCAGCATTTAAAGGGTCAAATGACCATGATTGGATTTATCTCCGATCCTTGCAGTTTCAGCACGGTGCCAGGTATCCGCTGATGGTGCAGGTTTCACCCCGTCTTCTGAGAGGCCGCTGTTTGTTATTCTAGTAGTGTTTTTCATGATTTTTTTTTTATTTCTTTATTCGCTTTTTAGCATCGAGCTGTTATATTGTGCGTCTCTGTTCTCCAGAGCGTCCACCTCGTGGCTTCTTCTCGCTTCGGGTTGACTACCACGCTGTCATTTCTTTGGAGATAGGAAGCATTTCTTGCTGTAATTTGTTAATAAATCTTCGGGGCCGGTGGTTGCCATAGAAACAGATAACCGGTTTAATAGTAAATTCATGCAGATCCGGCGCTCAGCACAACATGGAAATCTTAGGCTTCATAGATGACAGCGCGGGACTAAAGACACGAAAACGGGCGACAGACTCAATGACGGCTCTGATCATGAAGAGGTCTGAAGGCTAAATAATTGAAGGGATTTTATTTTTAATTTATAGATTTTTTTTATTTTTAATTCGGGGGCAGACGGGTAGATGACATGGTCACAAGGACTGCACTCTCCAGTGTTTATATAGGGCATAGTGTGTCCATCGGGATCAGGCACAGAATGACAAAATTAAAATAAAATAAAATAAAAAATTAACTCCATAAAACAAAAAAAAACATTTTAAATACAATAAAAAAAATGCAATAAAAAAAATGTCCTATACGTGCACATTAATGACTGCCCCAGCCCCCATAGAAGAGCAGCCCATATGGCCCCCAGTAGAGACAGTCAGCGTCCCCATTACTCCCAGGTCCATGCCCTGCAAGTGCCAGCCAGTATCCAAAAGTAACAGCCCATGTATCCATAAGTGCCAACCACAATACCCCACCAGTCACGGTAAAATCAGTGCCCTCCCTTCCAAATGGGAGTACTTAACAGACATGAAATGCCCCACAGAGCACCTGCTGTGGGGGCATGGAGACCCTAAATGGGAGGGGGGGTAAGAATCTATGCCGCAAAGCAGTCAAGGCGGGTAAAGGGCAGGAGACAGGGGCAACACTCTATTGATCTCATCTCTATGGAGCTGTCCCTGCCACCCATGTGCCTACGGGAGGACGGAGGGGTGAGATACCCTAAACCATAGTCTCATCATCAAACCCGCAGGTCCAGTTGCTGCAACTTTCACCTAAAATCATGACGGAAGCAACATCAATGCAAAAATGTATACCAGACACCATATAGTACATGGCAACGTCTTTCTAACAAGGCTAGACTAGATCCAGAGATCTCCCCATTCATTGCTCCAAGGCGTGTCCTTTCTGCTGCAGCTCTCTCTCCCAAGCATAGCTCTGGGTGTGTGTCTTGTCTATTGCAGCTCTCTTTCTATAACTGTCACAGTGTCTATATTAGGATAATGGAACTGAGCATGTGCGTCCACCTCAGTGAGATGGACAGAGAAATAAGGAAAAGAACAGACAGCAGGTGGCGCTATACAGATACATTTTATGGAATAGGTGCAATTGTAAAAGTATTCAGATCCAGGTGCTGGTGTGAAAAATGAAGAATATTTTCTGTGGGACAACCCCTTTAAGCAGGGGTGTAGCTATAGGGCATGCTCAACCTGCGGCCCTCTAGCTGTTGCAAAACTACAACTCCCAGCATGCCCAATCAGCCTACAGCAGGGCATTGTGCGAGTTGTAGTTTTACAACAGCTGAAGGGCCACAGGTTGAGCATGCCTGCTATAGGGGGTGCAGAGGTAGCAGTCGCTACCGGGCCCATGAGCCTGAGGGGTCCCAAAGACCCTTGTGCCACATAAGAAGACACAGGTATTACACCTCTGGCTGGAGTTACGTCAAGAATTCGGCATCGGGGGGGGGGGGTCGTTTCATAAGCTGCACTAAGGCTATGTGCTTCCCTAGCCACAAGGCACTGAGAGAAGGAGGTCCCAGGCTGAACTCATAAACCCTACCTTTAGGTGCTTGTTATTCCTGCAGCGCCTCTACAGGCAAAACAGGGCATTGCAGGGCGTCTACTGAAATCTATGGTTCTTTCCTAAAGAACCAAACTGAAAGTGACAGAAAAGGCAGACCTTATTTTCAAGGCCTATTACACCGCCACTTATAACAGAAGAAAACAATCGGGAAGAAATGTACAATGCCCTCTGCGGCCGCCTTGGATAAGGAAGCTTTGTGAGCGTCGGCTTCGAGGACGGTATTAACATCTCCTTGGATTGCCGGGGATGTTTTGTTTCTTTTCTTTTTTTTAATTCTTAGATAAAAAAGAGAAATGTCAGCGTTCTAATGGAACACGCGGCACACGATGCTCTCTTTCTACAGCAAATGTCACCTGTCAGGGGTCAGCCAATTATTTTTGTGCCACCAGAAGAAGCACATTGCGAGCGCGTTGTAAACCGGTCTCCAGTGTGCAGCTAAAAAAATAAGATCAAAATCTTATAAAAAGTAAGGAAAAAGAAAGACGGACGATAAGAAAGGACAACAAACAAAGCCAGAAAATAAGGGAGAAACACGAGGAAACGGTGACGGCATCTGTGAAAACCAATACATCATCTCCACTCTGCGAGACAGTATTATAGTAGTGATATACTTGTATATAGGAGGCAGTATTATAGTAGTTATATTCCTGTACATAAGAGCAGTATTATAGTAGTTATATTCTTGTACATAGGAGCAGTATTATAGTAGTTATATTCTTGTACATAGGAGCAGTATTATAGTAGTTATATTCTTGTACATAGGAGCAGTATTATAGTAGTTATATTCTTGTACATAGGAGGCAGTATTATAGTAGTTATATTCTTGTACATAGGAGCAGTATTATAGTAGTTATATTCTTGTATATAGGAGGCAGTATTATAGTAGTTATATTCTTGTATATAGGAGCAGTATTATAGTAGTTATATTCTTGTACATAGGAGGCAGTATTATAGTAGTTATATTATTGTACATGGGAGCAGTATTATAGTAGTTATATTCTTGTACATAGGAGCAGTATTATAGTAGTTATATTCTTGTACATAGGAGCAGTATTATAATAGTTATATTCTTGTACATAGGAGCAGTATTATAGTAGTTATATTCTTGTACATAGGAGCAGTATTATAGTAGTTATATTCTTGTACATAGGAGCAGTATTATAGTAGTTATATTCTTGTACATAGGAGCAGTATTATAGTAGTTATATTCTTGTACATAGGAGCAGTATTATAGTAGTTATATTCTTGTACATAGAAGGGAGTATTATAGTAGTTATATTCTCGTACATAGGAGCAGTATTATATTAGTTATATACTTGTACATAGGAGGCAGTATTATAGTAGTTATATTCTTGTACATAGGAGGCAGTATTATAGCAGTTATATTCTTGTACATAGGAGCAGTATTATATTAGTTATATACTTGTACATAGGAGGCAGTATTATAGTAGTTATATTCTTGTACATAGGAGCAGTATTATATTAGTTATATACTTGCACATAGGAGGCAGTATTATAGTAGTTATATTCTTATACATAGGAGCAGTATTATAATAGTTATATTCTTGTACATAGGAGCAGTATTATAGTAGTTATATTCTTGTACATAGGAGCAGTATTATAGTAGTTATATTCTTGTACATAGGAGCAGTATTATAGTAGTTATATTCTTGTACATAGGAGCAGTATTATAGTAGTTATATTCTTGTACATAGAAGGGAGTATTATAGTAGTTATATTCTCGTACATAGGAGCAGTATTATAGTAGGTATATTCTTGTACATAGGAGCAGTATTATAGTAGTTATATTCTTGTACATAGGAGCAGTATTATAGTAGTTATATTCTTGTATATAGGAGGCAGTATTATAGTAGTTATATTCTTGTACATAGGAGCAGTATTATAGTAGTTATATTCTTGTACATAGGAGGCAGTATTATAGCAGTTATATTCTTATACATAGGAGGCAGTATTATAGCAGTTATATTCTTGTACATAGGAGCAGTATTATAGTAGTTATATTCTTGTACATAGGAGACAGTATTATAGTAGTTATATTCTTGTACATAGGAGGCAGTATTATAGCAGTTATATTCTTGTACATAGGAGCAGTATTATAGTAGTTATATTCTTGTACATAGGAGCAGTATTATAGTAGTTATATTCTTGTACATAGGAGCAGTATTATAGTAGTTATATTCTTGTACATAGGAGCAGTATTATAGTAGTTATATTCTTGTACATAGGAGGCAGTATTATAGCAGTTATATTCTTGTACATAGGAGCAGTATTATAGTACTTACATTCTTGTACATAGGAGCAGTATTATATTAGTTATATACTTGTACATAGGAGGCAGTATTATAGTAGTTATATTCTTGTACATAGGAGGCAGTATTATAGCAGTTATATTCTTGTACATAGGAGCAGTATTATATTAGTTATATACTTGTACATAGGAGGCAGTATTATAGTAGTTATATTCTTGTACATAGGAGCAGTATTATATTAGTTATATACTTGCACATAGGAGGCAGTATTATAGTAGTTATATTCTTATACATAGGAGCAGTATTATAGTAGTTATATTCTTGTACATAGGAGCAGTATTATAGTAGTTATATTCCTGTACATAGGAAGCAGTATTATAGTAGTTATATTCTTGTACATAGGAGCAGTATTATAGTAGTTATATTCTTGTACATAGGAGCAGTATTATATTAGTTATATTCTTGTACATAGGAGGCAGTATTATAGTAGTTATATTCTTATAGATAGGAGCAGTATTATAGTAGTTATATTCTTGTACATAGGAGCAGTATTATAGTAGTTATATTCTTGTACATAGGAGGCAGTATTATAGTAGTTATATTCTTGTACATAGGAGCAGTATTATAGTAGTTATATTCTTGTACATAGGAGCAGTATTATAGTAGTGATATTCTTGTACATAGGAGCAGTATTATAGTAGTGATATTCTTGTACACAGGAGGCAGTATTATAGTAGTTATATTCTTGTACATAGGAGCAGTAGTATAGTAGTTATATTCTTGTACATAGGAGCAGTATTATAGTAGTTATATTCTTGTACATAGGAGGCAGTATTATAGTAGTTATATTCTTGTACATAGGAGCAGTATTATAGTAGTTATATTCTTGTACATAGGAGGCAGTATTATAGTAGTGATATTCTTGTACATAGGAGCAGTATTATAGTAGTTATATTCTTGTACATAGGAGCAGTATTATAGTAGTTATATTCTTGTACATAGGAGCAGTATTATAGTAGTTATATTCTTGTACATAGGAGGCAGTATTATAGTAGTTATATTCTTGTACATAGGAGCAGTATTATAGTAGTTATATTCTTGTACATAGGAGCAGTATTATAGTAGTTATATTCTTGTACATAGGAGCAGTATTATAGTAGTTATATTCTTGTACATAGGAGGCAGTATTATAGTAGTTATATTCTTGTACATAGGAGCAGTATTATAGTAGTTATATTCTTGTACATAGGAGGCAGTATTATAGTAGTTATATTCTTGTACATAGGAGCAGTATTATAGTAGTGATATTCTTATACATAGGAGCAGTATTATAGCAGTTATATTCTTGTACATAGGAGCAGTATTATAGTAGTTATATTCTTGTACATAGGAGCAGTATTATAGTAGTTATATTCTTGTACATACGAGCAGTATTATAGTAGTTATATTCTTGTACATAGGAGCAGTATTATAGTAGTTATATTCTTGTACATAGGAGCGGTATTATAGTAGTTATATTCTTGTACATAGGAGCAGTATTATAGTAGTTATATTCTTGTACATAGGAGCAGTATTATAGTAGTTATATTCTTGTACATAGGAGCAGTATTATAGTAGTTATATTCTTGTACATAGGAGGCAGTATTATAGTAGTTATATTCTTGTACATAGGAGCAGTATTATAGTAGTTATATTCTTGTACATAGGAGGCAGTATTATAGTAGTTATATTCTTGTACATAGAAGGCAGTATTATAGTAGTTATATTCTTGTACATAGGAGCAGTATTATAGTAGTTATATTCTTGTACATAGGAGCAGTATTATAGTAGTTATATTCTTGTACATAGGAGCAGTATTATATTCTTGTACATAGGAGCAGTATTATAGTATTTATTGAGATATTCTTTTATCACATTTTATATATATATAATATATAGTGACATCATTTTCATTTGTTTATTTTTTTTATTCTCTATTCTTTCACACAGGGGTGCACGACCAATGAGGCCAGGTTAGGCGATCGCCTCAGCCAGCACCAGGTAGGGGCAGCCGAAGGGCCATGGGCTGAAGGGGTTAGGTTAAGAAATTGGCATTGAGGAAGGAGGGGAGCCATTTCAGTTTTCTCCTCAGGCACCTGAAAGTCTAGACGCACCCTTGCTTTCACAGTACAATGAGGCACCTACAATTCTGCCCATCCTAAGCACCCTGGTTCATAAATACACAAACCGAGACAACCAAAAATAAATTGCAGGGAAGAGTGATGTATCCCTGCATAACAACTCAGATTTTTGCGGAATTCAGTGTCTGTAAAAAACGGATGAAACTCCTTATGGGTGCTTCCGCTAGCAGTTATCACCCGCCATCTCTTACCCACGTAACTGACCATGTTACATCTGAACGTAAGACGAGGACTCGCGGCCTGATATTTCATGCTCCTTTAAGGCCGTCAGGTTAATATTAACTCCCTTCTCTCCTCCAGACAGACCTGGGCCGCAGCCTTCGCCTGCAGTTTACGGCTGCTGCGCTGCGTTCGTTAATAGGGTGCTAATTGTGATGGTGTTTTTAGTGTTGTGTGCAATGCTCAGTGTGAAATGAATCGACACCAACCCCGGGGCCCGGCAACACAGTTCGGGTAATGACTCTCGCCTGCCTGTAACTACTGGTTTTCACCGCTGCGTACGGATGCACCGCCTGCCACTGTGTGCAAACACTCTCCAGGAGGATATGGAAGCAATCACGCTTCTTAGGTTACAAATCACGCCCTGCTCCAGGCTGTCGGGCTCCCTGTTTAATCAGACGTAAAACAAACGCTTGTTGAGGCTGAGGCTTGTAAACATGGAGTAATTACAAAACTGTAACGACAATTAGAGATCTATCTAAATATAGGACTCCGCAATCCCTGCCCTGATATTACTCCCATGTTGGGATAATTACTGCTAATTAAGCTGGGAACTCATTAAGCTAAACGATCTCATTTATACCGACGAATAAAGATGGCTTCTCCTTATTTTGGAAATAAATAAAAAATAAAAAATACGTGGAGAGAGTTTTTTTTTTTTTTCCCTTCCACGGGGAGGTTTCGCCACTCGTCCTGGCTGATCCATCCGGTCTTTGCTGGGAAACGCAGATAGAGATCGGCTCGGCCGGGAAAATCTCATTCACCGGCTCAAAGTGTTTACATGGATCTTTCGGTCTTAATGTTTTCATTTGAAGGAGCTGCTCGCAATCCTCCCCGCGCTGGGAGTCGGGTCTCCGTACGATTACCGAGGACTTTATCTCCAGTCTCAACAGTTCAATGGAAGGAAGCCAAAGGTTAATAGCGTTATAAAAGACGCCAACCGGCAGAAATCGCCCTGAGAAAATTGGGAGCGCTTACGCAGAAGGAGCCAAAAAGAGATGCTTGTCCCTTTAAATCCCTCGCTAGTCTCCCTGACACACTATCAATTATAAGAAAGGGTAACCTGTCTGACCAGGAGGATCCACTGCTAATTACATGACCCCAGCAACGACCTCGAAATGTCACCTTAGTTAATGCCAGGCTGACGCGTTTTACCAAAACTGTAGGTAGGGTGTCGTAATGGGCGGTAAGAGTCTGGCAGTGGCCCTTGGGCACCCCTGCCATCTCTCAGCACACTGCAGATTGTGCTGTTAGATCCTCAAGTTAGAAATGAAGAGCTGGCGCGTTTTGTGCATTCGTTTTTTTTTAAATATTAGGTTGACATTCCATGTCGTCTTTGCAACTATTTGCTTTAATGCATCAAGACTGAAACTTTGCTATTAATCTTCATTTTACAAATTACCTATCGTTTTGTGTCTGCAGCTCCTATGCAGATCTATGTGTTTCGATGATTACAGACTATTATAAAGTCAGATTCTACAGTCATTCTCCTTTTTTTCTGTCTCTTACACTGACATACATCTGATGACCTGAATAATCTGAGACAGACTGGCTGCCAAGGCCAGTGTCACGGATCAGAGTGGGGGTAACTCTAATCCGTGGGATGTCAATATGAAAGATAGCTGCTAGGCCAGGACAGGAATCAGGGAGCAGGTCACCTCCTATCACATCCCTAATTCTGACCGTGTCTCCTAGCCGTATGAGCCGACCCTGATGGTAGGAAGGCTCATACTCAGGAACCTAAGATCCCTACTAGCCCTCAGGGTGGCCCTGGACTAGGAGCAGAGCAAGACGACCTGTTCCTCCACATCACGGACGAACAGGAGTCTCACTGGCCAAGCTGCAAGGAAAGGGGCACATGTACAGCATATGGCAATGGCAGGTAAGTAAACTAGTATTACACGTACCTGCCACAGACACACAGCCTGGAACACAAGAACACAAATGGACACAGCCCACACCACACATCACACAGGAACCCAGGACCATAAGCTGCAATAAAGATAAAGACCCCACTAGACATATAACAATACAAGGACAATAATGTCTAACATAACTTATGACCACAAGGGTGGCCCTCACTGGCAGATGGTATATAACCAGGAGGATGACTCCAGCTAACCATGGCTGAAGTACCCCTCAGAGTCTGGCATCCAGCAGGAGCTAAATAGCCCAAGTGGCCACACACAGACACACCCAGTGTTCACACACAAAGAAGGGAGTTAACCCTTCCTACACCAGGCAAGGGAATAAAGCCACTTAAAGGGGAAGTGTACAAACAACTAACAAACTGCAGCTGTTACCGCCGGCAACGACATGCGTGGCAACCATGTCCAGGGAAACAGCCAGAAGGCCGAGACACTGCCACGACATGTACACAACAACACACGTTGCCACGGACAACCGCAAGTGACGAAAAGTGTCACAATGCACACATACACAACCTCGTGCACAACAAACCTGGAAAGTGCACACATACAAAGAGAGGTTGCCAGGTGAAACCGCATGCACTTGACAGCAAGCTGCCTAGCAACAGCTCAGGCTCCTATGCTGCCAAATACAAACATGTTGCCAGCGGCAACCACACGCGAGGCTACATACAAGCAGCCCTCACCATGTGGTTGACAACAAAACCAAAACCGCAGGCAACTGCATGCGCATAAGGAGTGACCACCATAACCATGGTCGTGACAGCCAGGCTGCCTGACAACCCAATATAAGAAGCTACAGTATGTTCTTAGCAACCAGACTGGCATGACTGGGCAGCTCAGTTCAAAGTTGCATTGATAGCAGATAAGGGGAAAATAGTTTGGCAGCAGTCACCTTGTTATTCCCCATCTCTACCTGCATTGGTAATGGTAATCAGATGTTTTAGGGCAGGACAGCTTTCATGCTGCCAACGGACTACAGGAAATACAAATTTCAGGTAAATAAATTTTCGTTTTTCTACAGATCTCAGCCTGTATTAGTAATCAGATTTTCTAAAGATCTCAGCCTGCATTGGTAATCAGATTTCTGGGATGTTTTAGGACAGGACAGCTTTCATGCTGCCAATGGACTACAGGAAATACAAATTTCAGGTAAATAAATTTTCGTTTTTCTACAGATCTCAGCCTGCATTAGTAATCAGATTTTTCTAAAAATAAATGTGGCAATCGAGGATCACCCACATACTCCAGAGCAACTCTCACTGTGGAAAACCAGCGGGTCTTTGCATTCGGGCTCATGCACACGACCGTGGTTTGGGTCCGCATCCAATCCACATTTTTGGCAGGTTGGATGAGGACCCATTCACTTCAATGGGGCCCACAAAAGATGCGGACAGCACACCGAATGCAGTCCGCATCCGCACGTCTCTTCTGTTTTGCCCGCAAAAATATAGAACATGTCCTATTCTTGTCTGCATTAAGGACAAGGATAGGACTGTTCCATAGGACTGTTCTATTAGGGAAGCGGACTAAATGCGGAATGCACACGACCAGTATCAGTGTTTTGTGGATCCGCAAAAGCAGCCAATGATCCCCTTCCACAGATGACTCACTGGTTTACATGGGTTCTAAAAAATACATTGGGAGTCATTTACCAACAGGTTTACGCTACTTTTGTGGCGTAGATCTGCCGCAGATTCTGTCGCACGCCATGTTGCAGCAGAATCTGCGACTTCTTCCCTGCTCCCACCATGTCCCTATGCGGCGTGTGTGCGGGGAAGGGGAGGGGCGGGAAGGCCCTTCTCATTCATCATTTTCTACGTCTAAATGTGACGACAGCAAAGAAGCGGCGGTGGATATGCCGAAGTTATGTAGAGGCCGGCGCCTTTTACGTAACTTCAGCGATCCAACGCTAGCATTAAGACCGACATCTGAAACGCCTCTTTACCCCTCTGCAGGGGTGTAGCTATAGGTGATGTAGAGGTAGCAGTCACATCTAGACCTTGGTGCCTATGGTGTGCCAAAGGGTTGCTTGAGAAGTCCACCACCGAATCGCAGAGCTTCTGCAATGTTTTTCCTTTTTAGTCCATGTTTTAATAAACAGTTTTTATTGGAGCCCTTCCGTGCAGTGCAACCCTTTCTACATGTTCCTTCCGGCGTCCCCGGAGGACCAGCACACGAGCGCAGCAGCATGGCTATCCTCCCAGGAGTAACTCCTCATTCCGCTGGTGTTGTGCCTAGCATGTACATCAAATGTTTTTTTTTGGTCTTCTACGGGGTTGGGACCTCACGACTAGAGCACCCGAATAATAGGACACGAGTGCCACATTCTACCTAACGTACATCATATGGTGAGGTATACTTACCTCCATACCTTGAGATCTTCAGAAAGGGTATTACACCAGGGAGCGTCCCCTTCTACCGCCCTTTTCTATGGTGCGCCAAAGACGCTAGAATTATAAATGGTAGTAGAGGGGCTGTTATAGTGCGGCCCAGGGGATTCAGGTTATGCCTCTGCTCCACCCGCATATTGCGACCCACAAACAACGGGTCCGCAATATATGGGCATCGGCCGTTCACGTATCCCTTTATTTGAATGGGTTCACAATCCGGAAGGTGCGGTGCGGAATGGAGTGCTCTGTGGGGTTTCTGTCCGTGCCTCCGCGCCGCAAAAAAGTAGTGCATGCACTATTTTTTTGCGGTGTACACCGTTGGATGCGGATCACGGACCCTATTCAAGTACATAGGTCCTGCCTCCGTATACGGCGACCCTACGGTCGGTGCCTGTGCATTGCAGACCGCAGCACGGGCCTGGCCGGCACAAGTTCATGTGCATGAGCCCTAAGATCTACCACCATGAGCTTGTCTTTAAAAAAAACCAGGGTTGTCCACACTTCCCTTCAAAATCTACGGAAAAAAATAAATCTGCAATGTGTTAAGTTGAAAAGCAGCATCAAAAAAGAGTCGAAAATGTGAAAAAATTCAAAACCTAAAAAGCTAAAAGACAAAACATCAGTTCAATGACTAAAAGACAAGTAGGACAGTGAAGCCCCTAAGCCGGCGTCGAGGCCCTAAGTCTCATCTTCTCACTCCTTCGACAGGTGTTGGAGAAACCATCAACTGCGAGTGAACAGCTGGCAGAGGCCGGCAGAAGCTCCGGTGGGCCGCGAAAGCTGATCTTCATGACATGAGTAAAAACGTATGGACACAAGGTCGCCTTACAGATATAGATGAACCGCATCAAATCCTCCCAGCAAGCAACATATGTGTGTGTGACAGGAGCGGCGGTATACTGTGCCCGTACGAGGGGACATGATGACCAGCAACAAGTGCGGTCACAGCATGGTCGCGGTCACATTCCGCTCAACATGTGACCAAAATATTACACCGTACAGTCTGCCTCCTGCTTTATACCGTACGGTCTGCCCCCTCCTTTATACCGCAGTCTTCCTCCTCCTCTGACAACAGAATGGCTTAGAGAGGAGCAAATAACGCAGTGAACTTTAATGCCATCTCCTTTCCATAGGACGTGGGCATCATACAGGGGTCCCCCTGTTCAAATCCCCTCCCCCCCCCCCTTTTTGCACTGTACTAGACCATGTATTATAAGGTCGGCCATCCATTCAATCTTAAAAAAAATGTATTTGGCTGGTTTTAAGGAAATGGGTCCCTGGTGCTCCAAGCTTTGCATTTTCAGACACTTTTTCATAATTTCATTTAAAATAATACCGCCATATAGTACCAAGCCAATACTGCCATACACAGCCCACACGATACCACCGAACAGTGCCCAAATAATATGTAGCCTCCTAATAATATCTACTTGAAGACTCTACCTAATACTGCTATATAGTGTTCACATAATACTGCAATTCCCAAATAATGCAACCATACTAGATGATACTGATTGGTTCCCGTTCTCTGAGGCTGCCTAGAAAATGGGTCCCTGGTGCTCCAAGCTTTGCCTTTTTAGCCACACTTAAAATAATACTGCCATATGGTACCAAGCCAATACTGCCATACACAGCTAACACGATACCGCCAAACACTCCCTGAAAAACACTTAGCATCCTAATAATATCTACATAATACTGCCATATTGTACTCACGTAATACTGCAATTCCCAAACAATGCCAGCCTACGCCTCTATATAATACTGAGTGGTTCCCGCTCTCTGAGGCGGCTTAGAAAATGGGGGTCCCGATCCCCATCCTCTAAAAACGGCCCTGTAATGAATACTGGATAATAGTAATAATGATCCAGTAATCCAGATAACCCTGACCATGGAGTTGTAATCATCATTACAATATCTATTTTTATGTGATCTAATAATCCGGCATCCATCAGCGCCCGTCCATGCCCGATTATAGGAATTTTACTATAGTAATAAATCTAATGTCTACAAGTGCGGGCAGTGAGATGTGCGCTGCCGGCTCGGTGCCAAGAGATTTGTCTGGATTTAATCTGGCTGCTTCCGATACGTAGATCACATTTTCCACATAGAAAGAGAAAAGTAATCCCCGCAGCTTCATCGTGGGTTAAATGCCACAGTCGAACATGCCCCCCCTATCGCCTATTTCCCTTCCTGCCCCCCCCCCCTTCATCTGGTCTCAATACTGAATCTTCACCGCCGCTCTCTTATATCAGTCGCTGGCTGCCCTCGGCCGGCTAAATGCCTGGTTTATGAAGTGGCACATTGAGCCAAGATGTAGTGGCAGCAGCAGGAACAGTGGCCGGAGTCAGCCGCGCTGAGCTGTTTGCTTTGGATCGTGCTCTGAGAGTCCCTTTGTCACACAAGCTGCAGATGGCTTTTCATTCCCAGGGTCTGTTTCACGAGCAGCGGCGCGCGCCATTCAAGCGCCTCTTAAGGTTCAGCCGTCCTGCTGAGACTGACAAGTTTAACCTGGTTTGGCTGTAATCTGTCTAACTGGCTCCAAGAGCAGAGATCAAACGAGCTATTACATGGAGAGTCAGCGGCAGAGGAGAGCGTGAAAGGGAAGACGCAAGAATGGAGGCCGCGGGGGCAGCGGGGCCGTCTGGACGCGCCTCCCAGATTTCTTTCTCCCCGGTGAAAATTGAAAAATCCTTTGCTTGTCCACATTTCACAGCCGTGTAACCAAGAGTCAAAACTGAGCACAAATAAGTGATTTCATTTAAAAAAAAATCTGATTACTACGGCCTTTGATATATACATTAATCCTCTGAATTATAAAGTGCTGCTATATAAAAAAAGACTATTATTATTATTATTATTATGATGGCGGACAGGCATCAGTTGTATTCAGGGGCGGACTGGGAACTCAAAGTGGCCCTGGAAAAAATACTAAGAGTGGCCCCATTTTGTAATCAGGTCCAAATTGATGGAAGGCAGGGCCAGCAATAGCATATTGTAGCACATTATACCGCCCAAATACCACGGTCCATCACAAAATACTGCCAGCAGCACAAAATACATCCCCAAAACTTTTCACCGGCCGGCCTTGAGGAGGGCCCAGGCGGCGCCTTGGGCGTTGGCCCACCGCGAAATTTCCCTCTAAGGTCTGTGGCCTAAGGTCAGTGGTGTCTATGAGGCGGTAATGTGTCTTTGTACACCACTGATTTCATATGGCTTTATTCCGTCAGGGTTTTGTCTAGATCCCTTGTTTTACAACCTTATAAGGCTTCGTTCACATCACCATTCAGCCTTTCCCTTCTCCTGCTCCGTTTAGGAGCCCTTAGAACCCCATCGATTATAATGGGGTCCGGTTATGTTTCCGCTCAGAAGATGATTTTGAAGCAGAGACAAAAGTCCTGCATGCACAAATACTGAGCACAAATACTTTTTTTTTTATTTTTTTAACAAAAATCTGATTACTATGGCAGAAAGCCCTTGGTATCTCCTTACCTACTGTATCTCCATACATGTCTGATTTCATAAGGCTTTATTATGTCAGGGTTGTCTAGTTCCCTTGTTTCACACCCATATAATGCAGGGTCAAAACTGAGCACAAATAAATAATTTCGTTTATTTTATTTTACAAAAATCGGATTACTACGGCAGAAAGGCCATGGCTGTATTACAGCTCAGTGAAGTCTATGAGGCTTCATATGGTTTGTCTAGGTCCTTTGTTTCACACCCATATGATAAAAAAAACTGAGCACAAATAAATAAAACATTTTTAAACTAAAATCTGATTACTATGGCAGAAAGGCCTTACTGTATTACAGCTTAGTGACACCCATGAGGCTGCACTATCTCTATCTCTATATACCTCTGATTTAATGTGGCTTTATTTTGTCAGGTTGGATGGATCCCTACTGATACACCCCCTTGCTATATGGCATACCATAGAGCATCTAATTAATACCGCCAAACGGTGTACAAATAACATTGAGGGACAGCGCCTAAATAACACCGCCCAATCAAAATGCTTGGAGATGAAGCCGCATTCTAAGTCTTTCCTTAGGTTCAGACATCAAATGCGGCATTAGAGGTATAAAATGTAACTGCCCCATCAGAGCCAGTGTCTCCCCCTTCAGTAATGAAAAAAAAATGATCCACTAGGCCGCAGCAGAAGTCTGACAGCTGGGGTTACTATGGAGTTGGACAGGAAAAACAAACTGTCCTATTCTATATGTTGTGGAGGTATTCTCCCCATTTCAGACTTATGCCCCACCCCTTAAAATAGGGTCATGCCCCCAATCTAATACCTTTAAACAATGCCAGCCACAGTGACCCCCATAACAGTAACAGTCACATAGTCCGAGTATAAGTGACAGCTGAAGTTCCAGCTCCTGCGCTCCCTTACCTAGGGCGGCCACGACACCATTCTCGGTTCCGTAAGGAAGGACGGGCATTTGTGATTACTTGCGCTCTAAGTCAGTACACAAACTGCTGTATGACAACTGATGCCGATGACCCGGAGGAGGAAAACCAACTCTTCTAGAAGTGTGCGAGAAGCGTGGTTTAACTCCTGCCAAGCCTTCTTGCCCTTGGTTCAGAGACCAGTTTGGCCTGGAGGTTGAAAATAATCTGAGACAGACTGGTTGCTATGGATGTGCTGCTTGGCAACCATATCGAAGTTTGTATATGTAAGACATTGTCTCCATAGCAACCAGTGTGTCACAAAGGTTGAAAGGTTCCAGTCCAGATTCTAGAGAAGGGCCCAGCAGCAGTATTAGTAACCAGGCGGAATTAGTAATCAGATTTTTACAGCTACCAAAGTGGTTATCACCCAGCTTTCCCAGGCCTCTCTAGATAATTAAACAGAGTGATATGTGCATGATGGTTCGGTTTGATAGATTCAGACATCCCAACCTGCAAATACTCATTTCAGGGAGGTTTTCTTTTTTTTTTTTCCACAAACTTTTTACTACATTTTCCAGACATATGCAGTATCTGCACACTGTGCTCTATGGTGCGGAGGACGGGGCTCATTACCCTGCCCCAAATTATCATATTTATGTATATGATTAAAGGGATTCTGTCACCACCTATAAGTCCTGTGAGCTAAACATCTGCTCATGTCCAGGGCAGCATTCTGATTTCTAAGGTGGCCTTATAAAAGCTATTTGTGGCTTTATTCTGCGGAAAAACAGCTTTTACTAACCTGTCAATCATTGAATTAAGGTGCTCAAGCAGGGGAGGTCTGTGGATGCATGGTGCCCGGCCGCACGCATCGCCGTTCGTGCCCAGCGCCGCCTTCTACTCCTCAGTGCCGCCTCTCCCTCCCTCCCCCTCCTCCCGCTTTGAGATCCCGCGCGTGCTCAGCCTGATGCGCCGTTGCGGACTGCTGGTATCGGCTTCTTCTTGCACTGTGCGCACGCGCCGAGAAGGGGACACTGCTACAGGTTGCCGGAAAGGTTTACTGCGAGTAAACTAGAGATGGGAAGTTCGGATCTTTCACATGAATCGGTTCATTCGCTGAGCTGACAAGAAGCAAGTGAACCGAAGCTTAGGTTGTGCAATGCGCATGCGCGGATGCTTCGATTCACTTGCTGACTCGCTGAGTCGGCTCTTGGTCTGAGTCAGGAAGTTTATTCTTTAAAACCCTGTGTGTAATTATCTATCCCACTGTAGGAAAAAAACAAGCATCCGGGGGGGGGGGGGGGGGTGAATTTAACACTGGGGTAAATAATATAATTAAAATGGAGGCTTAAATGTGTAAATGTATATAAAAAAAATACATCTCTCTCAATAGTTCTATAGCTACTGAATGAGACAGAAGGAGGGATGCCTTTAACATATAGATCTCCTTGAGAAGCCAATTTGACCCTAAAGGGTTAATTCAACCTGTAATCTAAACTCTGTGTCATCTGTCACTTCTCTTCTCTCTGCTATCAGTAAACCTTTCCGGGATATATTGTTTCACATGCGGGTGTCAGGGAGCCGCTATCTAATAGCGGGAGACTCCCTGAACCTCCGGGAGACTTGAGATCCCTGTAGATTTTCATTTATAAACAGGAAAAAGCCCCACGGGAGAGGTCACGGCATTCATATTTGGTGGCACCAAGCTTTCCCACAGATAGATAAACCTGTAGATAATATATATTATTAATTCCAGATTTACAGGCCATGGTAACGGTATGTGTGAGCATAGTCTCAAAGGGATCTACTAAGCTATCCGGGCAGCATCACTGGGCAGTGGCAGCCATCTTGTTCTCTCTCTGTTATGTGGTCACCAGAGCCTGATTTAAAAAGGGGTGGGGCTTACATAAATTTGCATACAATTAGATATTACCAGGCAGGCTTAAAGGGAGTATCTGGGAGGAACAAAGCTGAACAAGTCGCACAAGTTTGAGTTTAAATTTTAGGAGGTTTCCCTTTAAGATGACATTAGGCAACTGCTGTTATTATCTGAACTGCCCTCGCACATGGTCCTTATTCCGGCAGCTCAGAGCAGGACAATACCTGATCTCCCATAGGGACTGATTCACACTTACTGAAGCGCATCAGCGCGGGATCATGGACTCCATTACACATCGCAACCTAACTGGTTTACACTGGAGACGTCTGAAAGGTTTTGATTTTCATAGTTGGTATAAGGACGGCTCATAACACATAGCAGAAATCACAAATAACAAGATCCGGTAACCTCCCCCCCCCCCCCCCATCCCCCCAATTCCAACACCCCTCCTCTCCCGAAATCCGGCGAGATGCCTCGGACACAAGGCGGAGACGCAGGCGTAACATTTACATATGAAAAGGACTTGATGGCAAATTCATTTGTTTTCTCTGAGCTGTGGTGTGAGTGACAGTCCCAGAGGACATGTTTCACAAGTACTAATCTAGGTCATGTTGTAGCAGATCTGCTTTGTGCGCCTCATCCTCGCAGAGTTAATCCGGAGGTCAGGGAGAAGTCATCGGTGCCAACCTGACCACCGGCGTGCCGCATAAGAGAAAGAGGGCAGCCGGACATTAGCACTGAGTGCCACGATATAGTGCAAAAACTGTCACGAAGGGTTAATTTAAACGCGTTGCTTTAATTCGTACTGTAATACCGCCGAATGACGACTGATGGATTTAGGCGGAGCAGCGTGTACCTTTGATAGACATCACATGAGACGCAGCCGCGACAAAACTTTATTGGATCACAGTTAAAAAAATATTTTCTGATACAGAGCTCCAAATCCCCTGCATAAACATAAAAATGATAAAATGCTGTCTGTCTGCAGCTACCACTAGAGGGAGCTCAGCAGCTCACTGTATACAGTATTATAATTGTGTTCAATGTAGAATCAGTATGCAGTAAGCTCCCCCTAGTGGTGGCTGCCATTAATCATTTTATGCAGGGATTTTGGAGCATTGTAATAGTAAACTTGAGTCGAGGGTCTCCTAGAGGCCGTGACTTAAAGGGAATCTGCCACTAGAGCGCCCATGAATATCAGAGCTTATCGCCTCGCACTGGTGCTCTTCAGTACAGATTTTACCAAAACGGCTATAGAAAGTACTAAGGGTATCTTAGCTTGTGGGCCCCTCTTTCTTATGAGGCTTAGGGCTGTATGTATTTTGCGGTCCGCAAAAAAAACGGATCTGCAAAAAATACGGATGACGTCCATGTGCATTCCATATTTTGCTATATTTAGAACAGTGCTATCGTTGTCCGTGACATGTTTTTTTGCGGAACGGACAAACGGAAACGGAGTAACTTCCGCATTTTTTGCGGACCCATTAAAATGAATGGTTCCGCATACGGTCCGCAAAACAAATTGAGCGGACACGGAAAGAAAATACGTTCGTGTGCATGAGGCCTTACATTTACAGAGCTACAAAGGTGAGAAATGTACAGCAATGTCTTGATGCATCCTGACCTTGAGTAGTGCACAAGACTATGCGATCATAGCTGAGGGCATGCTGCCTCCACCAGCTGGCCACAAGCGGTACTACAAAGGTAGATATTATCATCCTATGCCGATCTTATTCTGAAGAGCTCTGCAGTAATACGTGTCAGTTATTACGAGGAGTATCGTTGGCTTTTTGGGCCCCACAAAATGAAGTCTGCGCCAGTTACGAGCTGGTGTAGATTTGCTTATAATTACACCCACTAATACCTGCTCACTTTTCTAGTCACTTTTAAAAACCACGAGAAAAGCGTAAAAGGGCAAAACACTAAATTTGCAACTTTTTACACCAAAGCCCTCCATTAATTTGATCCTTAATTGGCCACCATTCCAGCATCCCCAGAAGTCATCACCCAGCTTTTCCAGACTTTTTTTTCACTCAACGCCCCCCTAACCGGCTAGATCCGTCATACAAAAATCTACGACCACTGGCTGACAACCTCTGCGGGGACTATAATGGCAGTCCTGTTGGTTGTCACCCAGTTTTGCCACCTCTATAATAAATAACTGTCTAATAAAGTGAGGGAGAAGAATGGGTGACCTGGGCTGGCGGGTCCCCTGACTCGCTGGGGCAGCGGCTATGACAGCGGATTTGTGCGCGGGCGCACGTGAGGAAGTGCGCGCTCCAGCCTCTCGCAGGGAATGAAAAACAGATTTGTGCTTCATGTATCAACAAGACAGACACATGACTGAACACTGGCGGCCTTAATCAGATCCAGCGATGTCGCCGGAGCACAGCTGATCGGGGGAGAAGAAGCAGAGGCAACTGGTGTGTAACAAGGCCGCCACCGACAGCCGAGAGCTCGCACTCTGGGAAACAAATGGTTAACTGACTAGGGTTGGGATATCGACTGTTCATACAGAAACCACAATTTGTGTGATATCGCCCTGCAGATGCAGAATTAAAGTAGAACTCCGCCTCAAAGCTACTTTACTAGGCCATAATAGTCTTTAGAATGCTTATAGTCTATAGCAGGTAGTGATGGACGAACATCTGCCGGGACGGTTCGCGAACGCAAATGTTCGCAAACCGCAAGTTCGCGGCGAGTCCCATTTATTTTAATATCAGGCGAACCTGAAAAACCTTCAGCCAAGAAATAATTACTAGAAGTGCACAAATAGTCCCACAACATGGACAGTGACACCAGATGGATTATTCCAATTTGCGATCTCCATTCATTATTTTTTTAAATGCAAAATATCGGCAATATAATTTTCGCGTACACGCATGCACAAATGCACTATAAAGAAAGTATATTGGTATATAGCACCCCGCTTCAATCAGTTTTTTTGGGGGGCGACTGGTATATCACACCAGTAGAAATTATTTGTCCCAATAACGCTTGTCCCTCTATATACCTGCAGTATCGCAGCAGAACCGCACCCAACTGCCGCACAATACAAATGCACTATAATATACTGTCTAACATAGAAAGTATATTATAACATTGTACAAGGAAGGCAATCCATTAGAATATACATAAAGATAAAACGTAACCTTTAATAATGTTACCATGAGGGCCCATTCACACGTCCGTAAGTGTTTTGCGGATTCGCAAAACACGGACACCGGCAATGTGCATTCCGCAATTTGCAGTCCGCACATCGCCGGCACTATACAGGGAGTGCAGAATTATTAGGCAAGTTGTATTTTTGAGGATTAATTTTATTATTGAACAACAACCATGTTCTCAATGAACCCAAAAAACTCATTAATATCAAAGCTGAATATTTTTGGAAGTAGTTTTTAGTTTGTTTTTAGTTTTAGCTATTTTAGGGGGATATCTGTGTGTGCAGGTGACTATTACTGTGCATAATTATTAGGCAACTTAACAAAAAACAAATATATACCCATTTCAATTATTTATTTTTACCAGTGAAACCAATATAACATCTCAACATTCACAAATATACATTTCTGACATTCAAAAACAAAACAAAAACAAATCAGTGACCAATATAGCCACCTTTCTTTGCAAGGACACTCAAAAGCCTGCCATCCATGGATTTTGTCAGTGTTTTGATCTGTTCACCATCAACATTGCGTGCAGCAGCAACCACAGCCTCCCAGACACTGTTCAGAGAGGTGTACTGTTTTCCCTCCTTGTAAATATCACATTGGATGATGGACCACAGGTTCTCAATGGGGTTCAGATCAGGTGAACAAGGAGGCCATGTCATTAGATTTTCTTCTTTTATACCCTTTCTTGCCAGCCACGCTGTGGAGTACTTGGACGCGTGTGATGGAGCATTGTCCTGCATGAAAATCATGTTTTTCTTGAAGGATGCAGACTTCTTCCTGTACCACTGCTTGAAGAAGGTGTCTTCCAGAAACTGGCAGTAGGACTGGGAGTTGAGCTTGACTCCATCCTCAACCCGAAAAGGCCCCACAAGCTCATCTTTGATGATACCAGCCCAAACCAGTACTCCACCTCCACCTTGCTGGCGTCTGAGTCGGACTGGAGCTCTCTGCCCTTTACCAATCCAGCCACGGGCCCATCCATCTGGCCCATCAAGACTCACTCTCATTTCATCAGTCCATAAAACCTTAGAAAAATCAGTCTTGAGATATTTCTTGGCCCAGTCTTGACGTTTCAGCTTGTGTGTCTTGTTCAGTGGTGGTCGTCTTTCAGCCTTTCTTACCTTGGCCATGTCTCTGAGTATTGCACACCTTGTGCTTTTGGGCACTCCAGTGATGTTGCAGCTCTGAAATATGGCCAAACTGGTGGCAAGTGGCATCTTGGCAGCTGCACGCTTGACTTTTCTCAGTTCATGGGCAGTTATTTTGCGCCTTGGTTTTTCCACACGCTTCTTGCGACCCTGTTGACTATTTTGAATGAAACGCTTGATTGTTCGATGATCACGCTTCAGAAGCTTTGCAATTTTAAGAGTGCTGCATCCCTCTGCAAGATATCTCACTATTTTTGACTTTTCTGAGCCTGTCAAGTCCTTCTTTTGACCCATTTTGCCAAAAGAAAGGAAGTTGCCTAATAATTATGCACACCTGATATAGGGTGTTGATGTCATTAGACCACACCCCTTCTTATTACAGAGATGCACATCACCTAATATGCTTAATTGGTAGTAGGCTTTCGAGCCTATACAGCTTGGAGTAAGACAACATGCATAAAGAGGATGATGTGGTCACAATACTCATTTGCCTAATAATTCTGCACGTAGTGTAATAGAAAATGCCTAATCTTGTCTGCAATTGCGGACAAGAATAGGACATGTTCTATTTTTTTGCGGAAACGGAAGCACGGATGCGGAAGTGTGGATCCGAAAATGCGGATGCGGACAGCACATTCCGGCCCCATTGAAAATGAATGGGTCGGCACCGGTTCTGCAAAATTGCGGAACGGATGCGGACCCATTTTGCGGACGTGTGAATGGAAAAGATATCCCTCAAAATGAAAATAAATTAAATTATTAAAGTTAAGCAAAAAGCATAGATGTGGTCGGCAATAACAAGTGCTCGGCGGCACCAAATCAGAAACCATATGTCCTACCACAATCCGGGGGGTTCCAGTGCACATCCATGAATCCCGGAGGGAAAGCAAAAAACATCCATCCCTGGGCTAGATGATGATGTGGTATTGAAGGACAGGGTGGGCAAAGAACTGTCCCTGATATTGCCCTACAGGGGGTGCTATTCTGGCCCTGATAGCCTAACCACAGACCACCCGTCCTGATAAGAGTGACCCCGTCCGGAACCTTTCCCTATATGAATATGGCCCTAGTAAGCCCCTAGACCCTAGACCCCTGACTTCCAGGTGATCACTATATAGATCTATGGGTTTTTGACTCATTATAAAAGTATATTATAAGTATATCGCACCCCTCTGTGTATCACACCTATCGATAGCTCACCTATACCAGTCCTTAAAAGGACTTTTGTGGCTTTATTAGCTAGCGTTTGGTGTCCCTAACAGCCTGTCCCTGCTCCACACAGCAACCTCTCCCTACACTGGCAAACACTGAATGTAAAATGGCTGCCAGATCAGGTTTATTTATAAGGTAGGGGGTACGTCCATGTGCTGAAACGTCTCAATTGGCTGTCCTGTACCACCTGATGGAAGTGTCAAGGGTCAAAGTTCTTCACAATGTAAAAGAATATGGCGGGCGCGAATATCTCCCTATGTTCGCATGGTCGGCAAATCGCGAACAGACAAAGTTCGCCGCGAAACAACAGCCGGGCGAACCGCAAGGCCATCTCTATCTCTAATAGCAGGGGCCAGCGACCTTCGGCGGTCCAGCGGTTGGGTAACTACAATTTCCAGCATGCGCCTTTCATTTCTATGAGAGTTCTGAAAAGAGCAGAGCAAGTATGCATGCTGGGAGTTGTAGTTTCACAACAGCTGGAAATCATACTTACCTGATCCATACAGTAGTCACTATGCGAGTCGGGGGAGGAGTAGTGTTGAACGAATCTGGACTTCGATCTGAATTTCAGGGTAAATTTGATTCACCGCGAAGCCGAATTTCCTCGTGCTAGCGAATCGATTTACCCTGAAATAGTGTAAAAAAACAAACAAACATAACTACCTGATCCATTTGCTTGCGACAGGTCGGCCGCCGCCATCTTGCTTGAAGATTTGGCACAAAATTTTGCGCAGCTCGAGATGACGTCATCACGCTGGCTGGAGTGGTGAGGTCATACGTCGCCACGCACGGGGTTTCGTGCAAGATCTTCAAGCAAGATGGTGGCGGCCGGCCCCTCGCGAGCAAATGGAGGAGGTAAGTATGTTTTTTCTTGTTTTTTACACTATTTGAGGTTAAATCAATTCGCTTCCGCAAAGCTTTGCGGCAAATCGAATTTATCCTGAAATTCAGATGGAAGTCCTGATTTGCTCCAACACTACTCCTCCCGCTACTTGCATAGTGACTACCGTACGGAGCATGCTCACAACAGTTCCATATCAGAATGTAGTGAGCATGCTCAATGAGTAGATTTCCAGCTTAGGTTTAGTTTGAGGATGTTGTATATATTATGCAGAATTAAAAAAAAATATATATATATCTTCTCAAATATACTGTATAAAGCTGAGTGTATGTGTGTGTGTGTCTACTAAAGGGATCCGCACCGTCGCATTTACAATCACGAATTTTGGCACACAGGTACATCAGGTTTTAGACCGGGTCTCAGCTCTCTAGCACGTACCGTTCCCGAGATATTCCCCAATGCATTAGCCAATAGAAGCTTGGTCACATGACCCTTATCAGCCAATAGAAGCCCGCAGGTCCTCCAGCCTCCACATACAGTTTTACTCCAGGTTTCCATAACAACCCAGCCATTTATCTTCACTGCTGTAGGAGAGCTTTAAAGGAAATCTGTCACCAGGATAATCGCTATTGAAGTAAAGCCGTGGCCTAATAGCACTTAGCACCTTATTTCAAGATGTGCCTTTGTTCCAGCAATAGATGTTTTTATCCTCTGAAAATCCAGTTTATTTGGTATGGAAATGAGCCAGTAAGGTGCCCAGAGGGGCGTCACTCTTGCAGGGAGGAGCCCAGACATGCCCCCTGCCACAATGTGTCCACCCTCAAAAGACTTAAAACTCTGCCCCAAGGCCCCCCTAAGCCACAACCCTGATCAGGTTTGGTCACGCCCCTCCCACTCCTGAGCCGACGGGGATTGAAAAAATGAAGGTAAAAATCAACTTCTGTCAGCTGCAGAGGTGGGAGGGAGGGTGACTTTCTTCCTGCAGCTCACACTCAGACAGCACGGTGCTGCTGTCTGAGAGTGAGCTGTTCAAAATGACACGCCCCTATTTCGGTTAGGCCACGCCCCCTCCCACTTCTCAACCGACAGATTGAAAAAATGAAGTTAAAAATCAACTTCTGGTCCCGCTAAGCCATGCCCTGATCTGGTTAGGCCACGCCCCATCCACTCAGCCGACAGGGATTGAAAAAATGAAGTTAAAAATCAACTTCTGGTCCCGCTAAGCCACGCCCTGATATGGTAGACCACGCCCCCTCCACTCCTCAGCTGACAGGGATTGAAAAAATGAAGTTAAAAATCAACTTCTGGTCCCGCTAAGCCACGCCCTGATATGGTAGACCACGCCCCCTCCACTCCTCAGCTGAGAGGGATTGAAAAAATGAAGGTAAAAATCCACTTCTGTCAGCTGCAGAGGTGGGAGGGAGGGTGACTTTCTCCCTGCAGCTCACACTCAGACAGTACAGTGCTGCTATCTGAGAGTGAGCTGTTCAATAGGACACACCCCCGATCCAGTAAAGGTCACTCTTAAGGGGGCGGGCCCCTGTGGAGGTCACTGTCAAGGGGGTGGTATGCTGTGAAAGTCACTGTTGAAGGGGAAGGCTGCTGTAAAGGTCAAAGTTAAGGGGGTGGGCGGCTGTGGAGGTCCAATTTTAAGGGACGGGGCAATGTGGGGGGGTCAGTGTTAAGGGGTGGGGGGCTGTGGAGGTCACTGTTTTGGGGGCGGGGTGCTGTAGAGGTCACTGTTATAGTGTTGATATCTTTTAACGACACACACAAACATTAAATGAAATAGATTAAATATACCCGGGTCCTTCAGCCAGTATATATATATATATATATGTGTGTGAGTTGCACTGATGTTTGGGCTTTAATGGATCTGATAGTAAACCAATGAAATTAAATAATAAAAACTTTAAAAGGATTAGGCAGTGCCAGTACTTCAGGTGCCCCCACAGCCATCCATTTACCTGAGGGATAAGCCTCTACATTTTTTAAGAATTATTACATTTTTAGTACATTTTGGTCCACAAAACAGTAGTAGTGAAGCTCCACCTTTTGACTCTATAGTCACCAAGTGCAGTAATTACCATCAGTGCAATACATATATGCAACCATTTTTTTTGCTGCTTTTACTTATTTATTACTATTATTTTTAATATTTTAATATTTATTTATTAACTAATAATAATAATAATAATAATAATAATTCACAATAATATTTATTAGTTGGCAAAAATCCACAGAAAGCATTGCCATCAGGTAACCTGCTTATTGAGGGTTTCCATGATGGAGCAGATCGGTTATATATACTGTATGGTAATTATTACGGTATAATTGTTTGTTATAGATGAGTCCATTAAAACATGATTACCCTAACACATGCGCTGGGTATTGGTGTGCTCATGATTTACACTGCAGGGGGGGTATTAGGGTATATACACACACAGCAGATGTGTTGCACAAATTCCACTTCCCCCCCCATTGTCATCTGTACGGGGCTGGCAATAATCCATGTACTCGCCTCCAAAACTGTCCACATTGAGATGAATGGAACTGAGTTCCAGTCATAGAATCTTCAGCAGCTAATCTGATACATTTATAATGAGCCCGATCCATGACCCATTCATAGGCGGGGGGGGGGGGGGCGATCGCCTCGGGCAGCACCAGGTAGGGGAAAGAGGGCGGCAGCGGAAGAGCCATGGGCAATGAGCGCTTTCATTGTGGCAAAGGGGTTAGGTTAAGAAATTGGCATGCGGGTGGGGGAGCAGAAAGGCTAGGTGCACCCCTGTTCATGGGACACCATTAGGCACACAGAATATTTAATAGAAACACATAGTAGCAATACCAGCTCTGTCCACAGCAGCTTGTTGATGGTTTCCCCTTAGCAAAAGGAGTGAAAACAAACTGAAAAATAGGTAAAGATAGAAAGAAATCAGCACAATGACATTAAAGGGGTTATTGGGAAATGATAACGATGACCTATCCTCATCCATCGGCAGGGGTGACACTCACCGGTGCTCTGGTGCCCCCCTGGCAGCTCACTGATTGCAGGTCAGCCCCATTGATTCGAAAGGGGCTGAGTTGCAACTAGACTACGTGACTGATGTATGGCGATGTCAATAGTCTTGGAAAAGGCCGTGGCGCTTACGAAACACCCAGCACAACAGGTGATCGGCGGGGTCCTCCCTTATGCTGAGAATAGGTCATCAATATCATTTTCCCAGATAACCCCTTTAAGGCACCATGAAGGTGCTGATGAGTCACGGGACATTATTATGCACCCAAACTACAGTCGTGGCCAAAAGTTTTGAGAATGACACAAATATTAGTTTTCACAAAGTTTGCTGCTAAACTGCTTTTAGATCTTTGTTTCAGTTGTTTCTGTGATGTAGTGAAATATAATTACACGAACTTCATACGTTTCAAAGGCTTTTATCGACAATTACAGGACATTTATGCAAAGAGTCAGTATTTTGCAGTGTTGGCCCTTCTTTTTCAGGACCTCTGCAATTCGACTGGGCATGCTCTCAATCAACTTCTGGGCCAATTCCTGAATGATAGCAACCCATTCTTTCATAATCACTTCTTGGAGTTTGTCAGAATTAGTGGGTTTTTGTTTGTCCACCCGCCTCTTGAGGATTGACCACAAGTTCTCAATGGGATTAAGATCTGGGGAGTTTCCAGGCCATGGACCCAAAATGTCAACGTTTTGGTCCCCGAGACACTTAGTTATCACTTTTGCCTTATGGCACGGCGCTCCATCGTGCTGGAAAATGCATTGTTCTTCACCAAACTGTTGTTGGATTGTTGGAAGAAGTTGCTGTTGGAGGGTGTTTTGGTACCATTCTTTATTCATGGCTGTGTTTTGGGGCAAAATTGTGAGTGAGCCCACTCCCTTGGATGAGAAGCAACCCCACACATGAATGGTCTCAGGATGCTTTACTGTTGGCATGACACAGGACTGATGGTAGAACTCACCTTTTCTTCTCCGGACAAGCCTTTTTCCAGATGCCCCAAACAATCGGAAAGAGGCTTCATCGGAGAATATGACTTTGCCCCAGTCCTCAGCAGTCCATTCACCATACTTTCTGCAGAAGATCAATCTGTCCCTGATGTTTTTTTTGGAGAGAAGTGGCTTCTTTGCTGGCCTTCTTGACACCAGGCCATCTTCCAAAAGTCTTCGCCTCACTGTGCGTGCAGATGTGCTCACACCTGCCTGCTGCCATTCCTGAGCAAGCTCTGCACTGGTGGCACTCCGATCCCGCAGCTGAATCCTCTTTAGGAGATGATCCTGGTGCTTGCTGGACTTTCTTGGACGCCCTGAAGCCTTATTAACAAGAATTGAACCTCTTTCCTTGAAGTTCTTAATGATCCTATAAATTGTTGATTGAGGTGCAATCTTAGTAGCCACAATATCCTTGCCTGTGAAGCCATTTTTATGCAACGCAATGATGGCTGCACGCGTTTCTTTGCAGGTCACCATGGTTAACAATGGAAGAACAATGATTTCAAGCATCCCCCTCCTTTTAACATGTCAAGTCTGCCATTTTAACCCAATCAGCCTGACATAATGATCTTTTTTTGGGATTAATTTAATTTTCATGGCAAAGAAGGACTATGCAATTCATCTGATCACTCTTCATAACATTCTGGAGTATATGCAAATTGCTATTATAAAAACTTAAGCAGCAACTTTTCCAATTTCCAATATTTAAGTAATTCTCAAAACTTTTGGCCACGACTGTATTTAATAGAAAAACATACTAAAAATATTAGATCTGGCAACAGCAGATTGTTGACTGTTTCACTTTGCAAAAAGGATAAAAATAAATGGGAAATAAGTAAAAAGAGCAAATACGGCATAAAGACATTCAAACAAGGGAACCTAAGGGGGTGTTGGATACACTGCAGATTTGCAGCCACGGATTTGCATGTGGCAAATCCCGAAGCGTTTCAGGGTAAATGCACATGTTCAGGATTTATGTGCGGACAATCCGCGCTGAAATCCGCAGGTGTTTGCAAGGAAATCTGTGCGGTCAATCCGCATCAATTGGATTTGCATGCGGATTTGATGCGGATTTTCCACATGCGGATTTTACTCTCCCCATTGAAGTGAATGAAGAAAATCCGGTCAGGAAAAATAAAATAAATTGACATGCTGCGGATTTTAAAATCTGCACGGAAAAAATCCGCATCGTGTGCATGAGAATTTCAAATTCTCGTAGAACACAATATACATACACAAATCCGCGTGGAAAATCTGCAGGTAATCCTGACCGTGTGCATTTAGCCTTACAGCACCAGCAAAGTGGATGACAGTTTAAGAAATCTCATCCGTACGCTGCAAAAAACAAAAAAAATAAAATAAAATGCAACATAAATTTCCACTGTAAATCTGCAACGAAATCTGAGATAAATTTTTAGCTGCGGAAATTGTGCCCCATGTGTCCGCGTCCTTATGTGCTAATGAGCCATATCCGCAACCCATTCATAGAACCCCATTATTCACCCGAAATATTTCCTAGAAGCTCATACCAAGAAGAGAAGAAGAGCAGTCAGCGGCAGCTTGTTGACAGTCTCCCCGAAGCAAAAAGAGTGAAACATTGGCCTTCTTCTATTGGAATGTAAGCTCTGAGGTCAGGAATATAGTCGCACATACAGTATAAACAAGAAAATATTTTATTCTGCCGCTGCCTCTGCCTTGTAGGGAGAATCTGATGACTAAAGAACCGCCGCCGCCGCCGCCACGCACGGTCACTTTTTATCTGCAGAGAACGTGATTGATTTGACAAAAAAATAAAATTACGAGCGCAAGTCGATGTGAAATAGGAATATTGGTGACAACGGCACGGAAAATTGTCTCAACTGGTGGAGCAAATAAATAAATAAGTCAGTCAGCTGCCTCGCAGCAGGGGGGCCACGTCCTCCTCGCCCTCCCCAAAATAAAACTTTTTTTTTTTTTTTCCTGCAGGCCTTCTCACTCCGGTTTCCATGGCAGCTGAATGCAGACTCCAGAGGCGCTGCAAAACTCATTCTAAGCAGCAAGGCTGCTCAGAAATGGAGAACAGCTACGGAGAAGACATGAGAAAGAAGGAATCGGGGGGGGGGGGGGGGGAGGGATGTACCGCTGCTGCTGCCGCGCTGATGATGGCAGAGGAGAAGAAAGGAGGCGAGCCGGGTGGAAGGTGCGCAGTGATCGTCCAAAGGCACATTTTATTTTCTTCCACCACATGCATTATGGAAAAAAATGTGCGCCCCCTCCTTCCCCATCCCTTTAAGTGTCCCAAAAAAAAAGCTGATGGGAAAAGCAGAGCCACGAGGAGCGCAATTTCACGTCATGTAACGCCATTGTCATTCAGCGCACATTACAGGAGGGAATAAAATCAATGTTTACACGGGAGGCTTCAGTTCCTCGCAGCTTCTTCATTTTTATTTTTCAGGGACCGTTTATGTCTATAGGAGAGGAAACCTGGACCCATTTGGATAAAGCCGAGCATGCGCATTAGATATAGGACAGCCGAACCGGTGGAATGTGCCAGGATCGGGCGACCATCTAACGTGTACGGAGAGATCCCGACAGCAGACGTTTTGGGTGATAAGGATCAGGTGGTTGAATCTCAACTGCCCCATCCTTCTGTCTTCAGAGGTATATGGCGGCTTGCAGAACACATGCATGCTCGGCCGAGCTCACTTTGGAGAGGACACGAGATTGTATTGATGGCATGGCAGGCCTAAGAGTCCTTTTACACAGATCTGTATCTGGCTGACGAGCGCCGATCGACATTTGCCGGTTGATTGTTGGGCCGAAGGTCAGGATCAAATGTTCCTACAAACGTCCAGTCGATCATTGACCTGTGTAAAAGGGCCCTATGGGTGCCTGAGGGTCCTGTTACAGCCAGGTACAAGTGCCGATTCACGATACAGAAGACGATCGGTGATTGCACATTGAATTGATCACTACCGATGACGATTGTTGGTGCCACTTGAAAGAGGCCATAACAAGAGTCGATCGATGATTCAGCAAGTTCATTTCGATTGATCGAAAAATGAGATTTTACACTGGGCAATGGTCGGGGCGAACGGGCGCACCAACGATCTTTCAAAGCTTATGATCAGCTGATCGCAGGGCAGTGATCGGGAACTAGCGTTCGTTAGGCTGATCATGGACAGTTCCTTAAGAGGTAATGATGATTATTAAAGGAGGTGTCTTACCACAACAGCCCCTGACCATATACCCCTCTATGAACTAGAATGGAAAGAAGTGCATCTCGAGCTTATGGCACATTCATACATTGCATGGATGGACAGTTCTTGAAAGGGTTCATGTGATGTTACATGTGCATAGGCAGACATGACAACCCCCAAAGATCATACATGCACTGACTTGTGACACTTGTGAAGAATAGACCTGGTGGAATTTTTCACAGATGGTCCACGACTGGCTGGTCCGCTCATGCAGACGGGGATCTGAAGAGCCACAGCGAGGCAAAGGATAACCTATACAAAGGGTAAGTATATTGAAGTCTCTTTTTTTATTTTAGCATTTTGGGCATATTTAATTCCTAATTAAATTGAATTACTATTTTTTGGAACTGACTAGAGTTTTTTTTTTGAATAAACGTTTTTATTGGTTTTTCACAGAATGATATAGGAAAATAAAAAACAGAAAAAAGGTACAGTGCAACATGATTTTGCAAATCAATATTGGAGGTCTCGACTTGCATAGTTCAGTCTACATTTGACAGAAATGAGTTCAACAATCAGTTGTAGATCACATTGTGAAGTGTTGAGATCGAGCAGCCCTGGATGAGAGGGCAACATATGTGATGGTCGCATTTAGGAGTAGTCAGGTAAGTATAATATGAAAGAAACAAAAAGGAAAAGGAGAAAGGAAGAAAATGAAGAAAAACGAAAGAAAATTGTAGTAAACAACTATAAATTGGTAATAACAACGCTCTCGCCTCGCACTGGGTAGTGTAAGTACAAGCTTTTCTGGTAAGATAAAGATTCCTAGCAGCGCAGGAATCAGTCCAGCATCCGCAACCGCTGGTCATCGGCACCTCAGGCTTGAAAAATGAGCCCTGTTTGCTCCAAAACGCGTTGTCATCTTCAAAATAAATAGAAGCTTTTTATCCATATCCGCCTGGTCGTTTAGTTGCCCCGACGAAGTGAACTTCCACGTGGGTCCCATCCGCTTCAAATCTGTCACTTTTCTCCCAGGGGTTGGAAACCCCCCAAGTGAGGACCAGACGACACTGGCAGCACCGACCTCCGATAGATAACAAAACCCCTCGCACACTAGGGTTGTGCCTATGTTTGCACAACCACACACGGTGAGCCTAATTATCTTAAGTAACTGCTCCCTAACTATACATATCACCCCATGAACGCCTCTCCCCCTTTTGTTGCCCTCCAGGGGGTGTATTTAGGATGGAGGACCAAGGTGCCCAAGTAATATTCCTGGATTTGGAGGAGATCATGGTATCTGGCAATAGTCGTTAGCTCCTGGAGCACTTCTAGTATGGTTAGTGGGGTGATTTCCTTCCAGTGGCGGGTTATCACTAGTTTGGCGCTCAGTAGCACATCTCCTATAAGACTTCTATAATTAGGGCTAATTAACTGTCTACCCAGGAACAACAGTGCTAGCTCCAGGGATGAGGTTACTCTCGCTGAAGTCAGTTTTGATACCAAGTCCATTCCTCGTCTGAAAAAGAGTTTCCCAATTCAGATTCCCATTTTCTAATAGGGGAGATTTGACAAAAGTAGCTTTACCTCAGAGTAGGTCATAAATACATCTTGTGGAGTGTTTCTTAAAAAGAGTTGGATGTTGATATAGTCTAATAATATCTTTGTTAATCATTGAGGGGGAATATTGGAGGAGTTCAGTAAGGCAATGGCGTATTCTTAAGTAGTTGTAAAACTCTCCTTGAGATAGCGAAAAGGTATTCTTGATAGTTTCGAAAGGAAGGACTGAGTGGGCATCCATAAGTTGTGCAAGATTTGTGACCCCACCTGTGCGCCAGGCAGAGAGGTTAATATTAGATCTAAGATTCTCCAGTGTATATGTAGTGGAGTGGGGGAAGTGATAACTTGGAGTTCCCTTGTGTTTTATGAATTTGGGCCCATAGGGTTCCCGCGTAAGCTACCGTTAGTAGTTTGGTTTTTGAAAGATGTGGCTTCCAAACTAGTTGTATTAGATAGTACTTTAGTGTGCCTTGGCCAGTGGAATGAGATTCCATTTGGGCCCATGCTTTAGAACTATTAGGTAACTGTAACGGATCTCCTGCACCCCGACCGGGTACCTCCGTTGATGGATGCTCCTAGTGCTTCCCGAGGACTCCAAGCACTCCACTCTACACCATAACCGCCACAGACCCCACGAACCGCCGAAGCTTGGTTGAGGTCTCACCGTCTCCTACCCACCCTGGACCTACGACAAGGCTCCAGGCTCCAGTGGGTGAACCTCTCCTAAATCCAGAGAGCAGGAACAGCTCTTACAAGAGCTAGTCGTATAGCCAGGGGAGTATAGCAAATCTTTAGCGTATAGCAATCCCCAGTGTCGATCAGTTACCCAAACACCAGCCTCAACATGATGAAGGGTAAAACAGGAACTCACTTTATTGAAGATCAACTCAGTATATATACAGTTCAAGAAGTCTAACAACATAACGCAATCAACCATGAACAACATGCAAACAGACATCTTCACCCCCTCCATAATGAATAAATAGGAAGAGAGGAGACACGTGATGGGATTATCTCCTGAGTGTATCATAGGGTGATCTACTCATCTAGGAGTCGGCTGCTATTATAATCAACTATCTTAATCCCATCACTAACACAATCAGTGGGAGTCTCAGTGCAGAGTTAACCCTTTTTGTGTTGCTGAATCAACACTATGCCTTTTTAATGGGCAATAGGAAATATGTGGCATATAAATTGCACACATAAATCAGGGTTCATAGTTCCTTGTAACCCCAAAAGGTCTTAGGGGGTCTCCATAGTTCTCGGTCCATATCGGTCCATAGTTTGTAGGAAGGAGGCTGGCCCTCAGGCTTCTCCAGCAGCCCCAGTGGCGGTTCAGTCCGTCACAGTAACCACTAGAGCTGAGCGAATCGAATCCCGCGAAGTGGAATTCGATATGAATTTCATGATAAATTTGATTCGCGTAGAATCGCCAAATTTCCTCGCGCTTCATGTTAACCTGAAATAGTATAAAAAACAAAAAAATTCAAACTTACCTTCTCCATTTGTTGCCACCGTCCGCCCGCCTCCATCTTGCTTGAAGATCTCGTCCGAAATCCTGTGCGGCGCGAGATTACATTATCACGCCGGCCGGCGTGATGACATCATACGTCACCACGCCAGCCGGCGTGATGATGTAATCTCGCGCCACACAGGATTTCGGACGAGATCTTCAAGCAAGATGAAGGCTGCCGTCCCGTCGCGAGCAAATGGAGGCGGTAAGTTTGATAAAAAAAATATGTTATTGTTAATTTTAGACTCATGTATGAACGCGGCATCTGAGGGGTAAAATGACGGGGGGGGGGGGGGGGGCGGCCCTATCGCAGCTGCCTATCATTGCACCTGCTACTTACAAAACAATTTGAATTTTTTTGTGAAATTCGGCAAATCAGCTAATTCGAACTTTCAAGAAATTCGCTCATCTCTAGTAACCACCATTTTTGGATAAACGAAAGTCTTATTGCCTTGTGATTAAGTCTTTAATTGATGGGAGGCCCACTCCTCCAGCTTTTTTGTTTCTAAACATCAAGGTTTGGGCTCTTCTGGGTCTAGCGGATCTCCACAAATAAAAATGTATTAGGAAAAGAAATAGAAAGAGCACAAAAGATATATATGGGAGGGTCATCATCTGAAATTATGCAATTCTGCCCACCCATTGACACTGCTTTCATTGCAAAATTGGAGAAGTCTTGGGACATAGTAGAGAGGAGAGGTTCGTAATTGTGTTTATATAGAAGGGAGCATGGAGATGTAAGTTTGACTCCCAGGTATGGCAATTCGGAAGATTGCCAATCGAGATTATATAAGGATTGTAGGAGGGACACTTCCCTAGGAGGGATGTTGATGAGGAGGGCTTGGGAGTTAGAGCTATTTATTTTGTAATAGGAGAGAAAGCCAAAATGTGATATTATGGATAGAGCATTCCCCAGGGAACTAAAAGGGTCAACCATCGTGAGGATAATGTCATCGGCGTAGAGGGTAATAATGTGGGTTTGGTCTCCCACCTTGATACCAATGAGGTTTGGCGAGTTTCTTATGTGTTGTGCTACAGGTTCAAAGGCAAGAATGAAAAGCAGAGGCGATAAAGGGCAGCCCTGACGGGACCCATTTGAGATCTGGAAACTCTCTGAGACAACCCCATTGACCCACACTCTAGCAGAAGGGGATGAGTAAAGATTTTCAATGGCCTTCATTATGTGGCCGGCGAACCCCATCTCTTGAAGGGCCGAGAAGGCGAACGACCAATGAAGGCGGTCGAACGCCTTCTCGGCGTCCAGGGTTACCGCAAGCATAGGGGAGCGGTGGACTTCAGCGTAATTAAAATGGTCTACAAGTCTTCTGATATTATCAGATGCTTGTCTCCCAGCTATGAACCCGGCTGGGTCTGCTTTAATAAGAAAAGGGAGCATTGGCGATTAGTTTAACAAATATTTTTATGTCTGAATTAAGTAAAGAGATAGGTCTGAAATTTTGGGGAGCATCTGGGGATTTGCCCGGTTTGGGGAGAGTTACTATTAAGGGTACTTTCACACTAGCGTTTTTCTTTTCCGGTGTTGAGTTCCGTCACAGGGGCTCAATACTGGAAAAAAACTGATCAGTTTTATCCTAATGCATTCTGAATGGAGAGCAATCCTTTTAGAATGCATCAGTTCAGTCCCTCTTACGTTTTTTGGACAGAGAAAATACCGCAGCGTGCTGCAGTTTTCTCTCCGGCCAAAAATCCTGAACACTTGCCGGAATGCCGGATCCGGCATTAATTTCCATTGAAATGTATTAGTGCCCGATCCGGCATTAAGTGTTCCAGCAAAACGGATCTGGTTTTCCAGTCTGCGCATGCGCACACCTTTAAAAATGCAAAAAATAAATAAATACTGGATCTGTTTTTCCGGATGACACCGGAGAGACGGATCCGCTATTGCAATGTATTTGTCAGACGGAGCAGGATCCGTCTGGCAAATGCCATCCGTTTGCGTCTGGCAGGCAGTTCCGGTGACCAAACTGCTTGCTGGAATCCTTTGCCGCAAGTGTCAAAGTAGCCTAAAGCTGCAAGCATATCTGCTGGAAAAGGAGTACGCTACATCGCCCGGTGGAATATATCTCGCAAGTGGGGGATAAGTATTGTTTGGAAGTGGGGGTAGCATTCATTGGATAGGCCATCAGGGGCCGGGGATTTTCCTAGGGGGAGTGAGTGAATCAATTTTTTCATTTCCAATTCTGTGAGTGGGGCGTTCAATAGCTGAAGTTGTGAGGAAGTAAGCGTAGGGAGTGAAGCCTTTGCCAAGAAGTCCTTAACAAGGGATGAATAATTATCTGGTAATGAAGTATTATCTTTAAGATTACAAAGACCTTTGTAATAATGGCGGAGTTGTTCTGCTATGTCTGTGGGGTCGATTAATTTGTCTTTAGTAGTTGGATGTAATATATGCAGTATTTTAGATTTTGACTGATGGGTTTTAAGTTGGTGAGCGAGTAGTTTACCTGCTTTATTGCTTTATACTTGGATTTAAGCCTGAGAAGGGACTTGCTATAATTGTGGAGTAGGACTCCTCTGAGTTTGTCTCTTTTAATTCTAAGCTCTTCAGATTTTTGGGTTGTTGGGAAGTCTTTATTGGCCCTTTTTCCAAGCAGGCTATACAGTATGGGAGATTTCTTTTTTCCCTAAGTTTTTTCACCTTGTTGCCCAACTTAATTAAGGAACCCCTCATGGAGGCTTTGTGGGCCTGCCATAGGATGAAGGGGTCTGAAACGGAACCTATGTTGAACTGAAAGTATTCCCTCAGTCCAGCGGTAAGCTCATTAATGTGTTTAGAGTTGTTAAATAGCAATGTGTTGTTTCTCCAGATAGGGGGCTAGGTGAGATTGAAATCTTTCATTCAAGGTAATAGTGATCGGGTTATGGTCGGACCACTGAATAAGACCAATATCTGTGGAAGAGGTGTGGAGTAGCGTTGTATGGTCCACCGGGAGTAGGATAAATGGGGGGGGGGGGGGGTAAAGGTAAAGCGCCTCTCCTTACTATATTGAGCTCTCCACACATCAATAAGACCCTCCAATTGCAAGAAAGAGGCCACTCCGGTCTCAGATCGCCTTGTGGAGGAGGTGGAGTCCAGGGAAGGGTCCATTATGGAGTTAAAATCTCTGCGTAATATAATCTTTCCTGTCTTCAATTTTTTAGTGTGTGGCATTACTTTATGTAGGAATGACAGTTGATGTGTATTGGGTGCATAGATGCTGACCAGCATGTATGTGATATTGTTGATGGAACATACCAAAATGAAGTATCTGCCCCCAGGGTCAGCTCTGCTGGCGATGAGGGTAAAAGTAACTGTATGCTTAACGGCTATGAAGACTCCCCTGGAGTTTTTGCTGAACTGGGAATGAAAAGTGTTAGGGTGGTGGTGCTTTCTAGCGGCATCATTTTAAATGAGGTTCTTGAATGCAGAGGACATCCGCACCAGACAGTGCTTCTTTCCATACATAGGACCGTTTCTGAGGGCAATTGAGCCCCTTGGGGTTCAATGACATGATCTTAAGCCCCATGGTAATGGAAAGAGGACCGCTTGATTGATTCTACAGTGCCTGCAAAAGCGTATAAAGTGCACAATAAAGAGGAACATATAAACAGGTTAACTGGATATAAACCACATCTGAAAAACAAACAAAAAAACTGAACGACCATAAATTGCTTACGGCAGCATGGGGCAAGAGTCCACTAATGAGGCCGAGAGCAGATGGCATAAGGATAGTGTTCACTGGTACAGGGTCCGCACCAGAAAGTGAGGTGTAGTCTTTATCCCCTGGCGAGATTGTAAATATGTCTTACCAAAGAGAGTCTGGACGCTTTAGTGTCAGAATGTTGGTGAAAGTCTCTTTGCCCCGATAGTGTTGGTTAGTGAACATTATGGTCTCAGTGTGAGTTCACTATCTGCCACAAGGGTTTGGCGGGCTGTAGTAAGGGTCTTTTGTCAGGATCCCGGGTTGGCAAGTTTGTAGTAAGTCTTTCCCACTTTCGAAGGTCTTGATAGTGTGGATCTGTCCTGAACAAGCAGTTTTAGGGGGTATCCCCACCTGTATGAAATATTGTAGTCCCGGAGGGCAGCAGTGATTGGTAGTAGTGCTCGGCGTTGGCGAAGGGTCGCTGCTGACAGATCTGCATACATTTTAACAGTGTGATATGGCGAGGGGAGAATTCCTTTTTTCCTTGCAGCCGCCATTGATGCATCTTTTGTATGAAAGAAATGGATGCGCGCCAAGGTGTCACGCGGAATGTTAGGGCCTAGGTGCTGGGGTTTCGGTACTCTGTGGGCCCTGTCAATAATCATATCTTGAGGGGATAGATTTGGTAGAAGCACAGACATCAGGCCTTTCAAATATTATTGTAATTCTTGATATCCTCGGGTATGCCTCTGAATTTTATATTATTTCACCGTGATCGATCTTCAAAGTCCGCCATTTTCATCTTTATGGCCTCCAATTTCTCCGCCATGTCATTGTGGGCGTCAATAATGGAGTTTTGAGAGGTGGCAAATTCATCCACTTTTGTTTCTATGTGGAGGACCCTGTCCTCCACTTCTTGCACTCTGGCAGAAATTGGGTTATCAGCCCCGATATGTCGGTGTGGAGGGAGGCCTTGAGAGCTATAAGCATTTGCTTTAGAGTATCCTCCGAGAGGGGTTTATGAGATGTGGGGTAATTATGGAAGGGGTCAGTGTCAGCAGTGCCCCGTGGAGGAGTGCAGGAGGGTACGCTAACCATTAGGGGGCCCGGGATCTCTAGGGCCCGAGGGAGAGTCCAGCGGTTTGTGAGAGCGGGCGCCATCTTGGAGTTCGCCCCGGCAGAAGATCTGACGTCCTCCGGTGTCGGTGGTAAAGGAGGGAATGAGGCTTCAAGCAACAGCGGTGGATCCGGATTTGGTGGAGGAGATGAGGATCTCGGTGACCGCAGGGGAGATATGCTGCGGATGGATGACGGTGATGCTGGTTTGCTATTTGCTTCGGCGCCATCTTTGGTTTTGTCTTTTTCAAAATAGTTCTCTAGATTGTTGTTGTTCAGTCGAGGTAGCTGTCTCTTCTGCTTTCCCATAGCTTCTAGATGGTGGTTGGGTGTTTGTAGAGTGAAAAATATCCGTGTTGGTAGGGGATAAGCTGGATTTTCAGTAGCTTGGTGCTGGAGCTTCCCTCTCACACAGCCATCACTCTCGGCAGCCTAGTTTCAGATTTTTTGATGGGCATTCGTCAAAATTAAATATTCATCAAACTTTTAAATAAAGCTTCTAATGAGAATGCTTTAAAAAAAAAAGCATTCTGTGGATGGAATTTTTTTAAAACGTCTGCTAAAAAAGTTATCACATCTTATATGGCAGGTAACAGACGTGCGGCTCAGAGAGGAGGGAAGGAGGGCACCCTTTCACTAGGGAGAGGGAGGAGTGGTGACCCCTAACTCACCTGGCACTGCCACCTGGCTGCCCTGACGTCCCTAGACAGGCTGCTAACACGTACGCCGATCACGTGCCTCCTCCCTGGCTTACCCTGAAAGAAGCCCTAGGTAGTGAGTAGAGCGGCGGGAGCACTAGTCCTCACCACTGACACCTCGGGTAACAACAAGGAATGGACAAACAACACAAACAATTCTCGAAGGGAGACAACAAACAGGAGAGAACCGGAGATCCGGCAGCACCAGTTCCAACAGCTCCACAGCAACTCCAACTCCACCAGAGGTCAAAATAGAAGATCTGGAAGAAAGGTCTATATCTGGCAACAAGGGAAGCAGAAAGGGAGAATAAATAGTAGCTGGGAAAGGCTGACAGAAGGAAAAGCTACAGATTCCTAAGTGGGACAAAAAGGATCGCAAACCTAAGCAGGAAAACCTGGACCGGAATCCATTCCCACCACTAGGTCATGGAGCGATCTCTTGAAACCGAGTGAGTAGCCACCCGCTGCGACCTTCTGACCCCAGGCACAACAGGGTCAGCGATAGGTCGTGACATCCTCGTGACAAAAGTACAGAAGAGGAGAAAGCTTAAAAAAAATAAATAAAATGTTCCTAATTCATCTTCACTTATGTTTAGAATTCAGAGACTGAACTAATTTCCATTGGGGTTCTAGTAGGGGCCACACTATCATTATTCCTAGACTACTGGACATTTTTAGGGTTTGTACAGGATTGGATACTCATAACCGCCTTCTTCCAAAAACAGTGCCACCCCTGCTCACAGGTCATGTGTGGTACTGCCTCTCAGCCCTATTAACTACAATGGATCGGAGATACAGCGTCAATGATTTTCAAAGCCTGTATGGGAGGAACCTAATAAAGTAGGAGTCTAAAACAATCCTGTGCAGCACAGACGGAAGGTCCTTGTATGGCAGACAGGCTTTTTGGAGATGGCCAGATAGTCCAGAACATCCAATAGTTTGGTACAACATAGTGGTAGAATTTTTGAGCATTGCCACCCTATACCATAGATAAAACCTTGTTCCTCAGAGCAATAATTAATTTGGTTCCTCTCGTCTCCATAATGAATGTAACAATGTTCTAATGATAGCCGGCTAACTACATTTCTCCCTATTTGGTAGATCCTTGTCTAATGGTCAAATCACTTTGCAAAGTGTATTTTAATAGCACTGAAAATTAGTATTCGATTTAACCCCCCAATTTAACAGCACGTTCCTATCAGACCTGATAATTGCACAGCAGTGAGGAGGGTTATTAGACGGGAGGAAATACTGAAAGTTATAAGAAAGGCCAAAACCGAAACATTCAAGATTATGAATAAGAAGTTGTAAGATGACAAACTCCAAGGTAGCCCAGTGCGTCTAAAAAATGTAATACCCAATGGTCGTGTGTGAAAGCATCAAGTCGAAAGATGAAAGTTTCAGTTAAAAATCTAAAACAGTTGAATGCAGATATTCGACTAATGGGTTTCTGCAATAGGTCTCTACAATGGGTCTCCAAAATAAATACCTACAACATGTTCCTACAGTGGACCTCTACAACTGATCGCTTTAGTGAATCTTCACAATGGATTTCTACAATAGGCCTATGAAATAAGTGTCCACAGTGGGCCTGACAATGGGTCTCTACAATGGGTCTTCAAAATGGGTGTCCAAAATAGGACTCCACCATAGATATTGAAAGTGGGCCTCCAAACTGTATGTCTACAATAAGTTTCTGCCTTGCATCTCTACCATTGGGTTTCCACTCCATTTCCAAACTGGATGTCTACAATGAGTCTCGAAAATAGATAGCCACAATACGTGTCTACAATGGACCTCTACAACTGATCTCTACAATGCAACTCCACAATGGATTTCTACAGTAGTTCTATGAAATGAGTTTCCACAATGGACCCCAGAATAGATATCTACAGTGGGTGTCTACAACGGGTCTCTACAATTGGTTTTCACAATGAGTCTTCGCAATAGGTATTGAAAGTGGGCCTTCATATTGGATATCTATAATAGTTTTCTACAATGGGTCTCTACAAAGGGTCTCTAAAATGAGTCTCCACCAGGTATTGAAAGTGTTCCTCCTAACTGTATTTCTACAATGGGTCTCTACAATGAATCTCTACCATTGGGTCTCCACAATGGATTTCCACTCCATCTCCAAACTAGATGTCTACAATGGGTCTCTACAATTTGCATGTGCATGGGTCTCTACAATAGCTCTCTTCAATGGGTCTCTCCAATGGGTTCCTACAGTGGATCCCTAAAATAGGTATCCACAGTAGGTCTCAACAATAGGTTTCTACAATCATAAATCACCAAAATGGGTGCCTAGAATAGGTCTATACAATAGGTTTCTACAATGGGTACCCACAATGGTTTTCTACAATAAGTATCCTTAATGGGTCTCCAGAATGAGCATATACAATATACAGCACATCAAACCTTATGGAGAAGATACCAAGTAAGTTATGAGGTCAACCATGGTCCTCCTAACCCAGGAGCATTAGATGCACAACACCAAATGTAGGATACCAAAAAGTGACTATCTATAACTACAAAGCCTTGCCCAAATGTACATAGGTCCAAATCTTATCAGTAATTACACTGTTCTCCCAAAAGTGTGGAAAGAGCAGGTCTGATGATATATTTCCCAAACCTCTAGGTAAACAGATGGTACATCAGTCACAGTCTTTGATATATGATTTCTTGTGTTACAAATATATACTCTATGTATTGTATATGTTCTCAAAAGGTGTCATCCAGACAGGAAGTCAGCCTACATTAACACACCCTACAGAATACACTATGAAGGGCAGCTTGGTGGTTGGCACATGTGCCTTGAAGTCCTGGGCGATCCTGGGTTTGAATCTGAACAAAGGCAACATCTACCTGAAGTCGGTTTTTTCTCTACATGGGTTTTACAAGAATATTGGCTACTTGGAAATGTAACTCCATGTGTTTGTGGCTTTAGAGGGGTGGACATATTCAGGTTTTTGAAAAAAGTTGTTAAAAATTTAAGTAGTCTAAAACTTCAGGGAACGAATATGAGCTGCATGTTCAGCCTCCGGGCTCCTATAGAAATTTGAGGTGTGATGAACACAATGAAACAAGGGCGAATACTACATTTTCCATACAAAAATAGAAAATATAATAGAAATAGAAATGTGACCAAGTAGATGACAGAATGGAGTCAAGTCAATAGAACAGGTCTAAAATGCATAAGGAATTCCATCTGTGTCAGAGATTCTTAGTAATAGTGACGGGGGTGAGGGAACTTGGAAGACTGGGAAATAGCAGAACTAAGACTAGGGAATTCTGACAAATGATATACAATACCTGGAGATGGGATAGATGTGAAACGCGTTGGATTGAGGTCCGTGTCATGGAGACATATCCTGTGTAATTTGTCCATACTGATACCAAGCTGGGGATTGGTCTCATATGTCCGTGTCATAGGGACATGGCAGGAGGGAAAATGGTCAGTGAGCTAGGGGCTGGCACTTTACAGAGTTCCTGGGGCCTCCACCATCTGTATGACATGTCGGAAGATGGAACTCATACTTGCAGTATCATTTTATTATATAGTGAAGGACCCTTTAATGACCACATATTTTTGGCCTTAGACCTTTAGATGGTGGAACCTATGTCGTGGCACATGGAGCATCTACTGCTTTACATTCCACGTGCCGCCACATGGTGCCTGTGGGTTACCATATAATGGAGGTACTCTCCTATGGAAGCCAAGTTCTACAATAAGGCATCCAACAGAACATCCAATGATCTTTTTTTTTTTTTTTTTTTTTTAATTCTCAGCAGATCTCTTTATCAAATAGGAGACATATGAAGGCACAGTATGTCCTACCCCCAGACTCTTATGGGTGCTAATTTACGGCTTCATACACTTGCACACTGCCATAATATGGTATTTTTGATTTATAAGATTAAGTTAGGACTCAATTATGCTTTTTTATTTTTATGGCTTTAGATTATTTTTGAATAGCGTTTATATTACATATGTTTTATACTGTATTTTATTGTATTTTTCCTGAAATAAATAGAAATCTAATTTTATATTTCTTATATAAACAGCATCTACCGCGACGAGGAAATCATAAGTGAATAATAATAGCATTTCTTATTTAAAAAAAGCATCAGGTGGAGGCAATAAAGTTGACAATAATAGGTAATGGCTAAAGTGCTCCAATTCAGACGTTTCACACAGAATTTTCTGTCGTCACTGATGATAAATCATTGTCTATGTAACCAGTACTCTTTAAAATGGAAAGAAAAAAATTCTCTCCCTCCGCCAACACCATTCACTGCCCAGCGCACAAAGCAGCTCTCAAAAAATCCACCTTTCCTGGATTATACAAGTCCTTCAGGCATTCACTGAGCGGACAGGAATGAGTCAGAAAGAATTAGCTGAAGATTTCATAAACGCATCCGCTGCTTTCCCCTCTCTATATATAAAAGCACCAGCTGACCTATATTTGTGATGTCACTTCGAGCCCTGAATGGGAGCCAATGGGACGGCACGTGTCACGAAGGATAAGGCACAGCGCAGGTGACATCGCACATACTACAGTGCAGCCCATGCATTCACTGCGTTTTCTCACGCCCCCTGCTTCTGAATGAAAGCAATGTTTAGTACACACGTGTTAAATACATTTTTATATATATATATATATTTTTTTTTTTACAATAAATTAACCATTCTATGCATTCTATGAATTATAGAAAAATGTTAAAAAATAAAATGAAAATACTCCACACCAAGAGGAATTAGAACTGTGGGATATAGAGGAATTAAAATGTAGATCGGCAGGTGACTGTCATATGAAAAGGAATGAGTGTGAATACATAGATTATTGATAATAATAATAGAGGTAATAATAATAACAGGAGTGGATCCAAAATAGAGATGCAAATATTCCATTCATATGTCATGTCTTCTGTGTTGTGTACCCACTCCTGCTTTTGGCTACCAAATCACAAGCCAATTCTGATGGGACCATACAGGCCTTACAGCTGCTACACAGACAGGATGCTCTGTGCATCTCGTTTTTCCTTCCTTCTGATAGATCAGAAGAAGGGTCAAATAAATGATGATGTCAGCCAGGCCGAAAGGCAAAATAGTGGCCCAGTCATGAAGTGGGGAGGGTGGGAACAGCATGAGAAGTCCACAGAGTGGCCCTATGACATAGTGGTGAGGTGGAAGCAGCATGAGGAGACCACAGAGTGGCCCAATGACAGAGTCTGGAGGTGGCGGCAGCATCAGGAAGAGGCCACAGAGTGGGACAATGACAGTGTGGAGGTGGCGGCAGCATCAGGAGGCCACAGAACGGCACAATGACAGAGTGTGGAGGTGGCGGCAGCATCAGGAGGCCACATAGTGGCACAATGACAGAGTGTGGAGGTGGCGGCAGCATCCGGAGACTACAGAGTGGCACAATGACAGAGTGTGGAGGTGGAGGCAGCAGCAGCATCAGGAGGAGGCCACAGAGTGGCACAATGACAGTGTGGAGGTGGCGGCAGCATCAGGAGGCCATAGAGTGGCACAATGACAGTTTGGAGGTGGCAGCAGCAGCATGAGGAGACCACAGAGTGGTAAGATGACATAGTGTGGAGGTGGCAGCAGCATCAGGAGACCACAGAGTGACCCGGTGACAGAGTGGGGAGGTGGCAGAAGCATCAGGAGACCACAGAGTGGCAAGGTGACATAGTGTGGAGGCGACAGCAGATTCAGGAGACCACAGAGTGGCCCGGTGACAGAGTGGGGAGGTGGCAGCAGCATCAGGAGACCACAGAGTGGCAAGGTGACATAGTGAGGAGGTGGCAGCAGCATCAGGAAACCACAGAGTGATCCAGTGACAGAGTGGGGAGGTGAGTAGCAACACGAGTACCAGCTGAGGATGGTGGGTGAAAGAAGGAGCACTTGGCATCAGATGTGTGCATCAGGCAGGTGGCAACATGAGAATAGTAGCTGAGGCAGGTAGCCAGAAGAAACTGGTCTCTTTTGTCTAAGTGTTGGTGTGGCACCATGAATGATCTAGTCTGATGCATCAGGCATTGGTGGGTGGAAATCCTGGCTGATCCACGTCTGATTCATCTTGACAAAGGTCAGTCTCTCCACATTTTGGGTGGACAGGTGAGTACTTCTTGGGGTAACTATGGCCCCCGCCGCACTAAACACCCTCTCTGATGCCACACTACTGGCCGGGCAGGACAGCTTTTTCAGGGCAAACTCTGCTAGTTGCAGCCACAAATACAGTTTGGCTGCCAAGTAGTCTAGCGGATCTTCGATGTGGGGTGGCAGGGTACTGTCCAAGTATGCCACCACCTGCTGGTTTAGGTCCTGCTCCAGGTCTAGCGGCTGCTGCTGCAGGTGAGCAGTTTCTTCACTAGGCGGAAGATTGTTGCTCATCAGCGACTCTAGACTCAAGTTGCTGCTGATGGAGCTGGAACTGTTCCTACCCCCCACCCTGCCACAGCAGCCATGGCAGAGGAACGTGAGCGCAGAGGGCCCCCCTGGTCAGACCTGCGAGAGGATGGACGATGGCGCAGATAGGCAGCGGCCAACTGACTACATAGGATGTCTCTATAGTAGTTCAGTTTGTCCTCTCTCTCAGTGGGTGTAAAAAAGCCTCCCATTTTGGACCGGTAGCGAGGGTCCAACAAGGTGGAGAGCCAGAAGTCATTCCTCTGCCAAATGGTGACAATTCGGCTGTCACTACGCAAGCAAGTGAGCATGCATCGGGCCATTTGTGCAAGTGACTTGGAGGGACTCCCTGCCTCCATCTCCACTGCATACTGTCACGGTGTGTCTGGGTCCTCTGCCTCGTCTTCCTCATCACTCTGTAGCTCCTCTGGCTGCTCCTCTCCTGTCACCTGTGTGTAAAAACCACCCATTTCGCTACACATTGCTTGTTATCCAATGTCCTCCTCCTCCTTCAATTCAGCCCCACAGGGCTCATGTGGCCGTGAGATCTAGGCACCACGTCTCCAGTCCCCTGACCAGCCAGATTTACCAGCATCTGTTCCAGGACATGAAGCAGTGGAATTACGTTGTTCATCCCATAGTCCTGGCAACTGACAAATAACATGGCCTCCTCAAAGGGCCTGAGCAAACGGCAGGTGTCACGCATGAGCTGCCACTGGCTGACATCGAAGTTACACAGGGGAGTACTCCTGTCCGCTTGGATCATCAAGAAATCGTTTATGGCCTTTCTCTGTTTGTATAGTCGGTCCAACATATAGAGGGTGGAATTCCAATGGGTGGAAACGTTGCATATCGACCTATGTTGGAGGATGCCATTCTGCCGCTGCAGCTCAAGGAGGGTGTGCTTTGCGGTGTACGAGTGGCTGAAGTGTATGCGAAGTTTCCTGGCCATTTTTAGGATGTCTTGCACATGGGTGGAAGACTTCGGGAACTGCTTGATAACCAGATTGAACACGTGTGCCATGCAGGGCGCATGGCTCAGCCCTCCTTGACGCAGCGCCGATACCATGTTCCTCCCGTTCTTGGTCACCATGGTTCCGATTTTGAGTTGTTAAGGAGAAAGCCAGGATTCGATTTCTTGACGAAGGACACGGAGCAGTTCCTCTCCTGTGTGACTCCGTTCGCCCAGGCAAACGAGGTGCAGGAGGCTGAGGACACGGTGGAGGATGAGGAGGCAGAGGCGGATATTGTCGCAGGACCAACGGCGTGACAATGTGGAGGCAGAAGCGGCGTCACCTGGCCAAGTTGCTGGTGTGGCTGTACAGGAACCACATTCACCCAGTGGGCAGTAAAGGACATGTATTGTCCCTGACCGTAGTTACAGCACCACACGTCGACGCTGCTGTGCACTTTGGCAGACACTGACAGGCTCAAGGACTGGCCCACCTTCTGTTTTACGTACGTGTGCAGAGCTGGTACTGCCTTTTTGGTAAAGAAATGACGGCTTGGGACTCTCCACCTCGGCTTGGCACAAGCCATCAGTTCTCTGAAAGGTGTAGAGTCCACCACTTGGAAAGGTAGGGACTGCAGCACCAGCAACTTGGACAGAAGCACATTCAGCTTCTGCGCCGTTGGATGAGTGCACGCATACTGTTGTCTCTTGGAAATCGCTTCGGTGATCGATTGCTGACGGAATGACTGATGAGGAGTAGGAGGAGCATCAGAACCAGCAGATGATGGGAAGGACAGACAGCTCCCTTCAGCTGAGGTGGTGGAGCCTTGACTGCCTGAAACCGGGGTCATGCCACTGGTTGATGCGGCAGTTGCTGCGGCAGGCTGGACCACCACATCAGAGCCACGGTTCCCTCAGGCCACTTTATGGTCATGCAGCATATGTTGACGCAGGGCTGTGGTGAAAACATTGGCACCCTGGCCACGCTTCACCTTCTGCCCACAGATTCTACATATGGCTATGTTCACCTCCTCCGGCGGCATAACAAAAAACTGCCACACCGCCGAGTAGGTGATTTTACCCCCAACACTCTGCACTGACTGACTGCTACCACCGCTGCTTCCAAGAACCCCTGCACCACTACTGTTCGGGCAGGTAGGCTCCTGCGAAGCGGGTGGTGCACCCCGGGCACGTTTGGCTCCCGACCTTCCACTGCTGCCACCCTGCTGACTCCCGGACATGCTAGTGACTTGCTGGCTCCACCGCTGCTTGACGGGCAAGCTGCCACTCTCTTCTCCCGATGATAATGAAGCCCCTAATTCACCCGGCTCCCAAGTGCGATCAGCTACATCATCATCATCGAGTACTATCTGCACGTCACCGATGTCCTCCTCAACCGTCTCTGGGTCAGGAGACCGCTTGCAACACCAGCTCCCACACCACTCTGCTCATCACTACTTGCCCGCCTACCGGAGGAAGCGGCAGATGTCTCCTCCACATCTTGGCTGGCCAGTAGCTGCTGACTGTCCTCTAGTAGCTCGTCCTCGCTGTATAGGGGATCTGAGCCCACAGCATATAATACTTCTCTGACTGACGGAACAGAAAAGGACAGAGGAAGATTGAGGACAGGTGAGGGCACAGGGCCTGCTCCCGGGCCATGCCAACTAAGGGTTGTGTCTGACAAACCCACCAAATCTTGTCTGGGGGTGTTTGATGTCACTTAGGACAAAGTGGATGACCGAGTCAACCATTCAAGAACTGCTGGGTTGCTGGTCAAGACACGACCGCTAGATGACACCGGGAGCTCAGGCCTCTCGCTGCGACTCCATTGCCACGGCCCCTTACTCTGCTGTGACCTGTGCCAGAAACATTTAGGCCTCTGCCCCTCCCCTGTGCAGGGCCTGGCAGTTCTCTGTCTGACATACTGTTAGATCAAATAAATACTGTAGGGGATCGACACTCACAGATATCTTCGCAGACACGATTATAATGTCCAAACTCTTGCTTTATTTCAGACACTTTAGCAAAGCACAGGTTAAGAAGTCGCAGCTTCAACTTATCACGTGTGACATCCACACAAAATAACAAACCCTTGCCCGGCTAGGCTCTAACTAAACACATAAGCGTATCCCTGACTCACCTAGAGAGCCCTGTTCACACATGGAACAAGAATGCGGCTTTCCTCAGCCATTCAGTCCAGCAACCTCCAGGCTGTGACACTTCAATACCTTTTGGGGGATTGTGGCTCAGTAGTCCTCCCGACTCTGGCCTCGTGATCCTTGCTTCACAGGCGTCACTGCGTCCCCCAAAGTTCAGGCTATCGCCTAGCCTCGTGGCCCCTCAGCTCACCCGGCTGAGACCACTCACACAGAGCCTCACCAGGACTCTGCTTCACAAGACACTTCAGAGTGAGCCACACCTAAGATCAAGTAGCAGGATTAAATAGGATCCCTGGACATGAGCATGCCCTGAGTCCCGGACTGGAGCATGGGGAACAGGCAACCACCCAACACATTGCCTTTTCCCAGTAAAAGCCTGCCTTGAAGTAGCTGAACCAGCTACACTATCTATATGGTGTCCCCCAACTACAGTCGTGGCCAAAAGACATGGCTGTCTTTTTGGGCAAAATTGTGAGTGAGCCCACTCCCTTGGATGAGAAGCAACCCCACACATGAATGGTCTCAGGATGCTTTACTGTTGGCATGACACAGGACTGATGGTAGCGCTCACCTTTTCTTCTCCGGACAAGCCTTTTTCCAGAATCCCCAAACAATCGGAAAGAGGCTTCATCGGAGAATATGACTTTGCCCCAGTCCTCAGCAGTCCATTCACCATACTTTCTGCAGAAGATCAATCTGTCCCTGATGTTTTTTGTGGAGAGAAGTGGCTTCTTTGCTGCCCTTCTTGACACCAGGCCATCTTCCAAAAGTCTTCGCCTCACTGTGTGTGCAGATGCGCTCACACCTGCCTGCTGCCATTCCTGAGCAAGCTCTGCACTGGTGGCATTCCGATCCTGCAGCTGAATCCTCTTTAGGAGACGATCCTGGCACTTGCTGGACTTTCTTGGACGCCCTGAAGCCTTCTTAACAAGAATTGAACCTCTTTCCTTGAAGTTCTTGATGATCCTATAAATTGTTGATTGAGGTGCAATCTTAGTAGCCACAATATCCTTGCCTGTGAAGACATTTTTATGCAACGCAATGATGGCTGCACGCGTTTCTTTGCAGGTCACCATGGTTAACAATGGCGTGGTGCCCGGGCTTAGACATGTTCTACACCGTAGAACATGTTGACTAATCTCTCAATTTTAAAATCAGTTTGAGGGTTTAGTGAGACTACAGAGTGCACCTGTGTTTGTTATTGTTTTGTTATATTGTAACAATGGAAGAACAATGATTTCAAGCATCACCCTCCTTTTAACATGTCAAGTCTGCCATTTTAACCCAATCAGCCTGACATAATGATCTCCAGCCTTGTGCTCGTCAACATTCTCACCTGAGTTAACAAGACGATTACTGAAATGATCTCAGCAGGTCCTTTAATGACAGCAATGAAATGCAGTGGAAAGGTTTTTTTGGGATTAGGTTAATTTTCATGGCAAAGAAGGACTATGCAATTCATCTGATCACTCTTCATAACATTCTGGAGTATATGCAAATTGCTATTATAAAAACTTAAGCAGCAACTTTTCCAATTTCCAATATTTATGTAATTCTCAAAACTTTTGGCCACGAGTCACGACTGTACTTTAGTGGACACCTGGACTAGGGCTTTTACTACACCAAGGCCGGGCCTCTTGGTGACATGCTCCTGGTGCAAACAACACCTCAATGTTCACATTGCCACAATACATAAATAAAAAGGAAATTAAAACATCCCAAAAAAGTCTGTAATTTTCTCACTTCACCACACAACGGCAAATAAGCCCTTTTTTTCCCCACTAATGCACGCCAAAGATGGCTTCAGAACATATAACTGCACAGCTGAACGGCAAATATATTTTTCTTTTCCTACTAATACACGCCAGGGCTTTAGAACATATAACTGCACCGAACAAGGGCAAATAAGACGTAGAAATATTTCCTTGTAATAACCCCTGTTAATGGCTGTATCAAACAGCACTTGCACCTCAATAACAAGAACGGTTTGCTGGAATTACAGAGCTGTTTAATGGCAATTTGGGTCCCCAGTCAGTGCAGCAAGGTGTAAAAGGATTGTTCCTATTACCCAGGCTGTAACTTCCCCTACTGAACCCTGCTTGTCATCCATCTGTTCCTGTACTTGCCGGCCGGATGCGCTCCGATGAGTGCGAGCATAAGTTTGTTCACTTCGGGCAGAGAGAGCAGCACGCAGCTGTGCAGCTGACACACAGCTACGAGACCCTGGTGTATTTAAATCTCATTTAGGCTTTCTTTCAGAAAAGTTTCTCCTGGGATTCGAACTCACGACCCTTCACATCAGAGGCAAGGCATTTACCCTCACAGCTATGAAAGCTGTATTACCAGTTGCTTAAAAAAATAAAAAAATAAATAAGACTTCTACTGTAGGTAACTTTGATACCTAGTGTACATCCATATACATGTCAGCTGCCCAACACACCCAGCTCTGCTACATCCATACACAGTGTACTGGGGCAGCTGTCATGTGTATGGATGTACACTAAGTATCAAAGTTATCTACAGTAGAAGTCATATATATATATATATATATATATATATATATATTTTTAAGTAACTGTCTATACAGCTCTCATAGCTGTGAGGGTAATGGGGGGGGGGGGGGGCAAGAAATGGACATGAATTATGAAGGGCAGAAATGTGAAATGATGGGGGGGGGGGGGCAAAATGTACATTTGCTTCTGTTGACAAAAATCCTTGCACCGGCCCTGACTTCGGGCGCGCAATCCCGCGAGACCAGTGACCTCCAGAGATGGGACTCGCGGGATCACGCGTCAAGGACACAATGATCTTGGCAAGAGCCAAGGAAATGTGGACCTGGAGCACAGCGAGGAGCAGAACCTGGTGAGCACCCCTGGCAACCGCACTCTGACAACCTGCATTAGGCTGCAGGACAGTGACTGGCAGCAGGGTGGCACACACTTGTGTACAGGGGTCAGGGCACACCTGCTGCTTGACTAGGGGCCATAGATTCTGACTGGCACAGGGTGCACAGCAGTGGCACATGGCACAGACTGTCTAAAGGGCTATGTATGGTACAGGGTGCAGAACAGTGCCAGACTGGCAGAGGGCACAAGGCAGCATACTGTTTTATGTTGCCCTGGTGGCACAGGATTTCAGACAGTGGCTGAATGGCGCCTGGTAGTGAATAGGTGGCACTGCTCGTGTTTGGTGTGCCAACCTGCTGAACAACGCAGAGTGATTGGCATCACTGGGATGGTACTAGGTGGCAGACAATGGCTGGATATTATATATACATGACCATAGTCAGACTGGCACAGGGTACGCAACCATAGTCAGACTGGCACAGGGTACATGACCATAGACTGGCACAGGGTACACGACCATAGTTAAATGTTGCATGCAATAGGAGGCTAAAAAAGGGGCGGAAAAAGGGGCGGGAAAAGGGGTGTGGTCAATGGGCGGAGTCAAGGGGGCAGCAAATTTAGCTTTTGCCTAGGGTGGCTAAAATCCTTGCACCAGCCCTGCCTGTTCTACATAAATGCTGTGGAATTATTGCTCCCTATCCTTTCCCTACACCTTGAATAATCTTTCCCTGCACTTATAAATCGTTTTTTTCAGCACAATGAAGTCTTTCCTAGCACTGTCCCTAGCGCCTGCTGACGTCTCTCCCTGCACTAAGTACACTGGAAAATGGCAGAATCCAGGATGGCTGAGGCTATTTATAGGGCTGTGACATCACAGGGCTGCCTGGCTGCTGATTGGCTGCATGCATGGCATTATGGGTGATCCCTCGTTCCCAGAGTTCTCTGCTCCATGTCCTCACACGTGCAGCAGCCATTTTAGGAAAAAATGCGATTCGTTACTACGAAACATGAGGAAATTTGGATTCGGTGCAAATCGGATTTTTCCTGAAATTCAGATCGAATTCCACTTCGTCAACTTCGATTCGCTCATCTCTAATAATAATAATAATAATTATTATTAATATTATTATTATTGTTAAATTTTCCCCCAAAGTAATAGAAAATGTGCAGTACCCTAGACCTGGCGGTTTCTGCAGTTGTTTGCATTATGTTGTATATTTCCTTATGTTTATACCATTCATTCCAGCAGGGAAGGTTATGGTTGGCTAACCTCCCTCTTGGTAGGAGTGGGCTGGTCTTGCTTCCTGCCAAGAGAGGGAAGTTTGAGTCCAGACAGAGAAGCAGTAAGAAGCACAGAGCTCCTACTCCAAGGGACTGTATCCGATTCTCCTGTGAGACAAACACTCCAGGGAAAGTGCCAGAACTCAGAACATTTTTTCCAGAAAACATCAGTGTGGAAAAACAGCTTTACAGACGCTACTGCCAGTGAGGGACAACAGATGAGACATCCATTACCTAGATCAACCACCACTAGGCCAGAGTAACATTAAGCCTGTATCACATTGGACACCTATATCCACAAGTGCCAATCAATTGCCATCCACTATAACTCCTCTCCTGGTGCCAGAAAATGAACTTTGGACTTAATACTCCTGGATGAGCCACAAGTTATATTCAGCACAGATTGTTATACGTTCACTTCTGGCCTGATTCTTCAAACTACGTTTCCACTGCACCGATCCCCAGGGAGCAACGGCCTGAGGGAGTACACTGTGACACAGCATTTCATCAGTGCCACTACCACTCCCATCCTCTGCACTGGCTTCTCAGGGGCTTACTGCACATTCTCCAAAATATATTTCATTAGAAGGGTTACAGGTTGTAGTGGAGGCAGCTCGTTACTACAGCACCACCCTCGACTTCTGCCGATGGGGCTACACCTCAACAGCGGATCGGTGGAGATGTGGGATGTCAAACCCCTTTAACTTACCTCCCACATAGTTTCCAACAGTTCCTAATTTGTGGGGGATGCCCCAAATTTTCAGAGAGACTCTGCAAATTTGGGCAGTCCATGAATGGAAACGGACGGGCCTGATGTAAGCCCCAACTATAAATAGGCAGTCGGGCCTGGTTTGGGGGCATTCCTGGGGCACCGAAGCTGCTCTGATCACCACTGCTCCTTACTTCCTGTTCCGCTTCAACACACAGGAAATGACCACTCAATGACCCACTGTGATTGGCTGAGCGGTCAGAACCAGGAAGTAGAGAGGACCAGAGCGGAACGGCAGTTGCGGGTGAATCGATGAGGTAAGTAATAATTATTTAAAAAATAAAATAAAATCATTAAAAGTGATGGTCCATGGTATCGGAATCCATAACAGAATTCTTAGATAACCCGTACCCGAACCTTGTACACTGAACTTAAAAACACAAGTTCGCTTATCCCTACAATCTACATTCTCACCCCTTTAAAAAAAATGATCTCCCTGACAACCCCTTTAATGCTGTATATACTGTATACATGGATGCTTACGCACGCTTCATAGATTGAAAAAAAAAAAAAGGTGGCCTTACTGTGGCCCCTTTAAATCCCTTCCCGTGACCATGCAACGGCTCTGAGGGGATGTTCGCCATCTTTTCGGCGACCGCCTACGTATCACCTGCAGTTTTTCTGCTCTCGGTGGCTCGTTAGCGCTCCTTATTGTCCCAGAGATATCATAACGGTATTTATTCTATCAGTAATTTATGTGAGACTTCCAAGCAATCGCTTCCTGACCTGGAGGCAAGGTTTAAGCAAGATATACACTTCTCGGCGTGGAGATTGTGGAGCGTGCTGTGCGTCCACATGACCTCCTTAGTACGCCGCGCTCTCCGGGGCCCGCCAGGCAAAGCTTTCCAATTCACTTAGAATTACTTTGCTGTATCTGATTTAATGGTGTCGCCTCCAGAATACAGGATCCTTAGCAGGCCCGCGTACAAACAAGCTGCGAATGTTTGTAGTGTCTAACGCGGGACCGTACCCGGCGCCTGCAGCCCGGCGACCCCCAATTAGGAGCAGACCTCCGCCATGGCTGCACTCGTAAAACTAAAGGAGGAATGTGTCAAAAAAAATTCTATTCGGACATTTTTTATGTTTTTATTTTTCTTTAGCTCTCAGTACACATTTACGTTTTTTTTTTCCCAGAGTAGAATATTGAAGATCTGAGGTCATTGATATCTGATTGTTTAGGGTCTGGCTCCCGACCGATCAGCTCGCATGCTGAGCACAGCGCCGTACATTGTATAGTGGCTGTGCTTGGTATTGCAGCCCAGGACCATTAATTTGGACCATGTGACCAATGAACGTGTTGTCACTGGCCTAAGAGGTGACCGCAGCGCTGACCGGAGCACCGCAGCCTCTTCAAACAGCTGAAGAGGTGACCGCAGTGCTGACCGGAGCACCGCAGCCTCTTCAAACAGCTGAAGAGGTGACCGCAGCGCTGACCGGAGCACCGCAGCCTCTTCGAACAGCTGAAGAGGTGACCGCAGTGCTGACCGGAGCACCGCAGCCTCTTCAAACAGCTGAAGAGGTGACCGCAGCGCTGACCGGAGCACCGCAGCCTCTTCAAACAGCTGAAGAGGTGACCGCAGTGCTGACCGGAGCACCGCAGCCTCTTCAAACAGCTGAAGAGGTGACCGCAGTGCTGACCGGAGCACCGCAGCCTCTTCAAACAGCTGAAGAGGTGACCGCAGCGCTGACCGGAGCACCGCAGCCTCTTCAAACAGCTGATTGGTGCGGGGGCAAGGAGTCTGACAACCAGACGTGTGAGATATTGGTGATGAGTATAGGTCATCAATATTCAACTCCCCGGAAACCCCTTTAAATGACATTTTATTGATACTTTATTAGTTTATTGTGAATAGCCATTAAAGGGGTGTTCTGGTTAGAATTGAGTTGTCCTCCTATCCACTGGTTAGATCAGTGGGAGTTTGACCTCTGCAGGGACAGACTGAGACCTTAAAGTGGCCCTTGAAAAAATACTAAAAGTGGCCCCTTTTGTAGTCGGGTCCAAACAAAAGTAGGCAGGTCCAGCAATACCATATTGCGGCACATTATACCACCCCAGCAAAGCCAAATACCACAGTCCCTCACAAAATACTGCCAGCAGCACAAAATGCATCCCCAAAAACTTCCCCTGGCTGTCCTTGAGGAGGGGTTTGGCGGCCCCTTGGGCATCGGCCAACCGGGGATTTTCCCTGTAAGGTCTATGGCGAATCGGCCCATGTACATCTGGGACCTAAGTCGATCACAAGTATGGGGGTCGCCTATCCTTCATATGAACACGAGTTGGTCGAGCCTGCACTCTGTCGCACTATTCCAGGTCTGTGGGACTGAGCGCTGTACTCACCTATCTCTGACATTCCCAAAGAGATGTATGAGGCTGCAGTGCACACCCTCAACCTGCTGCTTCATTCATATGGAGAGACACAGGACCCCCGTTCTCTTAATCTGTGGGGGTCCCAGCAGTGGATAGGGGATAACTTGTTCCAACCGGAAAAGCCCCTTTAAAATCATATATAGTATTTTAGTAAGTAGGTGGAATACCTCCTTAAAGACATATACAGTATTGCAGTATGTGGAATACTCATTTTAGGACATAATGTATATATGGTATTACTTTAAGTGGAATACCCCTTTAAGGACATACACTAAGCTAAAATATAAACGCAACACTTTCGGTTTTGCTCCCATTTTGCATGAGCTGAACTCAAAGATCTGAAACATTTTCTACAGACACAAAAGACCCATTACTCTCTAATATTGTTCACAAATCTGTCTAAATCTGTGTTAGTGAGCGCTTCTCCTTTGCCGAGATAATCCATCCCACCTCACAGGTGTGGCATATCAAGGTGCTGATTAGACAGCATGAATATTGCACAGGTGTGCCTTAGACTGCCCACAATAAAAGGCCACTCTGAAATGTGCAGTTTGATCACACAGCACAATGCCACAGATGTCACAATGTTTGAGGGAGCATGCAATTGGCATGCTGACTGCAGGAATGTCTACCAGAGCTGTTGCCCGTGCAATGAATGTTCATTTCTCTACCATAAGCCGTCTCCAAATGTGTTTCAGAGAATTTGGCAGTACATCCAACCGGCCTCACAACCGCAGACCACGTGTAACCACACCAGCCCAGGACCTCCACATCCAGCATGTTCACCTCCATGATCGTCTGAGACCAGCCACCTGGGCAGCTGCAGCAGCAATTGGTTTGCATAACCAAAGAATTTCTGCACAAACTGTCAGAAACCGTTTAATGGAAGCTCATCTGCATGCTCGTCGTCCTCATCGGGGTCTGGACCTGACTGCAATTCGTCGTCGTAACCGACTTGAGTGGGCAAATGCTCACATTCGATGGCGTCTGGCACGTCGGAGAGGCGTTCTGTTCACGGATGAGTCCCGGTTTTCACTGTTCAGGGCAGATGGCAGACAGCGTGTGTGGGGTCGTGTGGGTGAGCGGTTTGCTGACGTCAACGTTGTGGATTGAGTGGCCCATGGGGGCGGTGGGGTTATGGTATGGGCAGGCGTATCTTATGGACAATGAACACAGGTGCATTTTATTGATGGCATTTTAAATGCACAGAGATACAGTGACGAGATCATGATACCTGGAAGCTGAAAACATCCCAGTTCTTGCATGGCCAGCATACTCACTGGACATGTCACCCATTGATTTTGTTTGGGATGCTCTGGATCGGCGTATATACGACAGCGTGTTCCAGTTCCTGCCATTATTCTGCACCTTCGCACAGCTATTGAAGAGGAGTGGACCAACATTCCACAGGCCACAATCAACAACCTGATCAACTCTATGTGACGGAGATGTGTTGCACTGCGTGAGGCAAATGATGATGGCCACACCAGAAACTGACTGGTTTTCTGACACCCCCCCAGTAAGGCAAAACTGTGCACATTTCAGAATGGCCTTTTATTGTGGGCAGTCTAAGGCACACCTGTGCAATATTCATGCTGTCTAATAAGCACCTTGATATGCCACACCTGTGAGGTGGGATGGATTATCTTGGCAAAGGAGAAGCGCTCACTAACACAGATTTAGACAGATTTGTGAACAATATTTGAGAGAAATGGGTCTTTTGTGTATGTAGAAGATGTTTCAGATCATTGAGTTCAGCTCATGAAAAATGGGAGCAAAACTGGAAGTGTTGCATTTATTTTTTTGTTCATTGTATATATATATATATATATATATATGTTATTATAGTAAGTGGACAACTCCTTTAAGGATATATACTGTATATATAGTATTATAACAAGTGGAATACCCATTTAAGAATATATTTAGTATTACATTAAGTGGAACACCCTTTTAAAAGCATAAATAGGAATAGTAAGTAGGTGGAGTACCCCTTTAAGGACAGATATAGTATTGTAATAAGTGGAATACCCCTTTAGGAACCACTTACATGGCGTCTTTTGCAGACAGAATCTGGCACGGATTCTGCATCGAGTGGCTGCGCAGAATCCGCCGCACATTGTTTTTGCCGTTCATGAAACTACACCAATAAAGGGTACGCGCTTTCTTGGTATAGTCTGGTATAGTCCATGAACTGCAGCCACCCATCGAAAACAATGGAAGGCGTTTTCCTTGCTGCCACAGAATCCATGCTGAATCCTACCTGCCAAAGACGCTGTGTGAACAGTCCCTAAAGAGTATATACAGTACAGACCAAAAGTTTGGACACACCTTCTCATTCAAAGAGTTTTCTTTATTTTCATGACTATGAAGGCATCAAAACTATGAATTAACACATGTGGAATTATATACATAACAAACAAGTGTGAAACAACTGAAAATATGTCATATTCTAGGTTCTTCAAAGAAGCCACCTTTTGCTTTGATTACTGCTTTGCACACTCTTGGCATTCTTTTGATGAGCTTCAAGAGGTAGTCCCCTGAAATGGTTTCCACTTCACAGGTGTGCCCTGTCAGGCAGGGGCGTACCTAGAGCATTTGGCACCCGGGGCGAACCCTTTGTTTGCCCCCCCCCCCCCCCCCAAGAAAGTTAAGAAAACATGCACAAACTTTTTTCAATGTTTTCAATAATATTTATTACAAATTTGTAAGCTCTATATCAACTTGAAAAAACTATAACTGTGAAAAATAAATTAACTTGGAAATAAATTACACCCCCCCTTAATTACACCCCCTCCCTCCCCACCTTAATTACACCCCCTCCCTTAATTACACCCCCCCCTTAATTACACCCCCTCTCTTCTCCCCTTAATTACACCCCCTCCCTTAATTACACGTCACCTCCTCCCTTAATTACACCCCCTCCCTCCCCACCTTAATTACACCCCCTCCCTTAATTACACCCCCCTTAATTACACACTCCCCCCCTTAATTACACCCCCTCCCTCCCCACCTTAATTACAAACCCCTCCCTTAATTACACACACACACACCCCTTAATTACACAATTATTTACTCACATTTTGATGATGCCTCAGGCTCCGTCCGACCGCTGGTAATGGATCCTTCCGCTTCTTTAAAAGATCCGTGAAGGCGGCGTCAGTGTCGTGACGTCATGTTGCGCGCCGCCGCAATAATCCTTCCACAGAAGCCGGCGCCTGGCGGAGTCGCGTCGCGGTGCAGCAGTGGATGGAGGGGTGACTCCGTCATGGCACCCCCCTTGTGAGTAGCACCCGGGGCGGGCCGCCCCCCCCGCCCCCCCCCCCTTGGTACGCCACTGCTGTCAGGTTTAATAAGTGGGATTTCTTGCCTTATAAATGGGGTTGGGACCATCAGTGGCGTTGAGAAGTCAGGTGGATACACAGCTGATAGTCCTACTGAATAGACTGTTAGAATTAGTATTATGGCAAGAAAAAAGCAGCTAAGTAAAGAAAAACGAGTGGCCATCATTACTTTAAGAAATGAAGGTCAGTCAGTCAGCCGAAAAATTGGGAAAACTTTGAAAGTAAGGGCTATTTGACCATGAAGGAGAGTGATGGGGTGCTGCGCCAGATGACCTGGCCTCCACAGTCACCGGACCTGAACCCAATCGAGATGGTTTGGGGTGAGCTGGACCGCAGAGTGAAGGCAAAAGGGCCAACAAGTGCTAAGCATCTCTGGGGACTCCTTCAAGACTGTTGGAAGACCATTTGAGGGGACTACCTCTTGAAGCTCATCAAGAGAATGCCAAGAGTGTGCAAAGCAGTAATCAAAGCATAAGGTGGCTACTTTGAAGAACCTAGAATATGACATATTTTCAGTTGTTTCACACTTGTTTGTTATGTATATAATTCCACATGTGTTAATTCATAGTTTTGATGCCTTCATAGTCATGAAAATAAAGAAAACTCTTTGAATGAGAAGGTGTGTCCAAACTTTTGGTCTGTACTGTATATAATATTTGGAGTCATTTATCAAACTAGTATAAATTAGAACTTAATAAGGGGTTGGGTCAGCACAACCTGCCTGTAGGTGCAGATCGCTATGGCGAAATACATATACAAACGGAAAATGCAAATGCGATCGCACACTACATCCAGCACTCTGCCCTCCATGCTGGATGAGACATTGGTTTATATTTTGGCCAAAGCATAGTAAGCCACTCACCGCGTCAAGGTTGTCTCATGAGTGGTCCCTAACTCTTGTTCCTACCTGTTCATGGGCCATGACAGCCACACAAAATCCAGGGAATGCAGGTCAGCATGCAAGCCAAGTACACTTTGCTTGTAACCCCGTCCGGTGCTATTACAGCTTTCATCGGATCCAGGGATGCAAGTACCAACATGCATGCTGAACCCACCATATACTTCTCCCGGAGCCAAATGGCTAATGGTAGGTTCTATACAAGCAGACTCAGTTTTATACTGACTTTAAAACCAGCCTCAAGGACAGATTAACTGGTCAGGTGTGCAATGACTCCAAGGAGATCGCCACGCCTCCAATATATACTACAAAGAAAAAAATAAGGGGTTGGGTCAGCACAACCTGCCTGTCCTTGAGGCTGGTTTTAAAGTCAGTATAAAACTGAGTCTGCTTGTATAGAACCTACCATTAGCCATTTGGCTCCAGGAGAAGTATATGGTGGGTTCAGCATGCATGTTGGTACTTGCATCCCTGGATCCGATGAAAGCTGTAATGGCACCGGACGGGGTTACAAGCAAAGTGTACTTGGCTTGCATGCTGACCTGCATTCCCTGGATTTTGTGTGGCTGTCATGGCCCATGAACAGGTAGGAACAAGAGTTAGGGACCACTCATGAGACAGCCTTGACGCGGTGAGTGGCTTACTATGCTTTGGCCAAAATATAAACCAATGTCTCATCCAGCATGGAGGGCAGAGTGCTGGATGTAGTGTGCGATCACATTTGCATTTTCCGTTTGTATATGTATTTCGCCATAGTGATGTGCACCTACAGGCAGGTTGTGCTGACCCAACCCCTTATTTTTTTCTTTGTAGTATATATTGGAGGCGTGGCGATCTCCTTGGAGTCATTGCACACCTGACCAGTTAATCTGTCCTTGAGGCTGGTTTTAAAGTCAGTATAAAACTGAGTCTGCTTGTATAGAACCTACCATTAGCCATTTGGCTCCAGGAGAAGTATATGGTGGGTTCAGCATGCATGTTGGTACTTGCATCCCTGGATCCGATGAAAGCTGTAATGGCACCGGACGGGGTTACAAGCAAAGTGTACTTGGCTTGCATGCTGACCTGCATTCCCTGGATTTTATGTGGCTGTCATGGCCCATGAACAGGTAGGAACAAGAGTTAGGGACCACTCATGAGACAGCCTTGACGCGGTGAGTGGCTTACTATGCTTTGGCCAAAATATAAACCAATGTCTCATCCAGCATGGAGGGCAGAGTGCTGGATGTAGTGTGCGATCGCATTTGCATTTTCCGTTTGTATAAATTAGAACTTGTTTAGTTGCCCAAAGCAACCAATCAGATTCCTCCTTTCATTTTGGACAGCTCCTTTGGAAAATGTTTTATTTATTTAATTGAATAAAACTTTATAAATTTATTTTTTCTTTATTTCAGTTTTTGCTCCCCCGTGTACACCAACAATTCTTGACTGCATGCATTATCCACAATATGTCCTAATGGGGACTACCTAAGGACAGCCCCATCATACTGTCGTCACCGGCTGTCACCAATCAGGGAGCAAGGAGAGTCCACCTCTCTGGTGGACGAGGACGCGTAACCGTAGTGACCTGCAATCGGCTTCCGCAGTCTAATGATGCTGAGTGACACCCAGCTGCGCTGTGATGATGTCACTTAACAGAAAGTCACTGAACTCTGGATGGGAACAATTATTTTTTTAGTCACTGGCAAGTGATTATTTTGGGGACAAAAACCCCCTTTAATTTCATAAAGCTCCTTCACTCCAGTTTGTTTTACAGACTAAGGTCTGGTTGCCTAGCAACCACTAGACTTCCTGACCAGGTGACCACCATATGCCTTGTACCGGCCCACAGGGGATATGTGGATGGGAGAGCATGGAAGTGTTGGCTATGGCAATGAGGGTGGTTGTAGTCCTCCTGGTGTCTAATCCATACTCCAGCACTCTCCAAGGATGGAAGGGCGCAACCATTCTTGCCCTCGGGGCACACCCTGGTCTTCAGGGTCTCCTGTCTGATGGTGGCTGGGTGCTCTTAATGTTAGGTGAATGGGTAGCTGGGTGCAAAGCAGGAGAACAAGGCCCTGGGGCTGGAATGTGGAGATCAATGACCAGGCCAGCTTGATTATAAGAAACAGCATCTCTCTTTTACTGAATAGATGATAGGGGTCATAGTACAGGCACAACTGCGGGGTCTGTCTCAGTAGTGTGACGGGCGCCAGAAGCCATTAACCCTAACCACATGCAGTAAAGTCTAAAGCTGTATGCGTGTGTTAGCTTTACTGTCTTGGTACACATGGCCTTTCAGGAACGATGTTTTCCGATGTTTTACCGATGCTCTCTTTTAGGATTGCAATGTTTAATAAAAAGAGAATGGAAAAAAAAAAAGAACGGAACAATGGAGACCTTCTGTCTTGGTCTACTTGGCAGCAACTCATGCAAAACAGGTCTTCTCTCTTGCCTGTTCACCAGAACAACTAATAAACCAGGGGAATGGGACCAGCCCACTACCCGGCAACTAAAACCAAAGCCAGTTAACTATCTCCTACCCATAGCCTTTTAGTGCATAGACATAGTGCGTGGTTAACATTACAGTAAAGATTTTTGATAATAAACTATAACCTTATAGCTTTAACCCTTTAGCGGTGAACCAGCGGGTCACTGCACATATAACTACATGAATGTGCATATGCTGTACAGTACACTACCTCCCCACCACACAGACTAGTGTAGGTCCCTTCAACTCCAAAAAGATTAGGGGGCACATGCACTGGTCGTTTAAGAACCAGGGAGCATGTTCGCCCTACTGGCAGAGTGGAGGGGCCAGCCAGAGAAGCGCAAGCCATGACCTGATGTGGAAAAAGAAAGGCGTGATCCCTACTTAACAGGACCATACAATGTCCAGACAACGCTGCCCTAGTGTACCTACATAATAGCACCATGCAGTGGCCACATAATGCTGCCAAAGTGTATCTTTATAATAATACAATACTTCCACAGTGTACATATATAATTGTACCGTATAGTACTGCCATAGTGTACCTACATAGATGTACCATCTAGTGCCAACACAATGCTACCCTAAATAATACCATACTGTGCCTCCAAGAATTCTGTCATAGTGTGCCAACATAATAGTATTATACATAGCGTGTAATAGTACCACATAGTGCCTGCAAATTTCTGCCAGTCACCCTCCATCATAGTAATACATAATGCCCCCACAATAGTGCCGTGATGTAACTAGAGGACAATTCCATAGCTTCAGAAATCAGTGCCACGCAGTGCCGAAATAGCAGCGCTATACATTTCCTATATAAAACCGCGATGCCGTTACTGGTACGATGGAGGCCCCCTAGTGGTGAAAGCTTGTGGCCCATGCTGTAATCTGGTCCTGGTACTACACTCCCCATCATGCTGAGTCAGTGTATCTAAGCCCATCCTGTGTGATACCGTACCTAACCCATGAATAAACCGAAATATTGCCAACATTTTCATTGTCGTCACCCAGCTTTCCCGGGGACAGATATCACTTGTAAATGATGGAAGTTTATGTAAGCAGCTGACTGCAGGACGCTCAGGAGAACCGGTGCCCGCATTCTGCTTTGTGATTTGCTGCCAGACATTGGCAGGAATGACCGGCTGCTGGCACGGGACGGAGCCAAATCAGGAGGGGGCAAGACATATCCTCTTAGGCCAACATTAGCAGAGATCACCGTAGCCAAAGAAACTTCTGCCAGGGGCGAGCAGAGGGACCGAGCGCCCGTACCAGCCTGCTGGCTGGTATCTACCGTCAGGTTAAAGGGCTCCTCTAAATGAGATCTGGCACAGGGTACGACAGCGCCTGCTCCGTGTACGCAGCTCCCCCCACTGCAAGTCATTACTGATGAGACGAACATAATAACTTGGCATTTAAAATAGCGAAGCAAATGAATCTGAAATGATTGGCTGTTTTTTAGGATTGTGTTAAGCTCATGCGGCTGTTAGGTTTTACAGTTTTTTGGGTTTTTTATTTACCCTTCTTCACTTTATCACATGAATGCATTTGCCAAATCTGTATTTACTTCTATCTTTCATCTCCCTCTTAGTGTATTCAGGTTGCCTAGCAACTACTTGTCTTCCTACCTGGGTGACCACCATTGCAGGACATGTGGTCATGTGTCCTGAAGTGGTCACCAGCTGAGTTCTGCTGTTCGGTAGTGTAGATGATATTACAGTGCCAACCATGATGTAACAGAATGCGTGACTTGTGTTCACAGTATATTGTAGAGCAAATATTACCATGATAAAGGGGCCAAATCATACCGCCACAATATACCAAATATTACTGCCACATACTGATAGAAAGCATCATATCAGGATCCAATCTTATGTCACATAGCGCTTGAATGCTTCCATGCCATGACAAATATGACATTATATAATGTTGGAATACCGCCCTACCATAACCTACTGCTAAGTCACATAGCAATTAAATAACACCATACCATGACCAATTGTTACATCACCTATTGATTGAATACCTCAATACCAGGACCAAATATTAGAATACATACTGATATAATACCGCCATTCCATGACCAAATATTACATCACATACTGATTGAATGCTGCTATCCTAACTATTATGTCACGTACTAATTGAATACCGCAATACAATAACCAAATATTGAATCACAAACTGATGTTATACCATCAACCTACGGCAGACCATTACAACACATACTGATTGAATACCGTCATACCATGACAAATTACTAACTCACATACTGATTGAATACTGCCATCATATAACCAACTATTATGTAACATACTTATTGAATACCTCAATACCATTAATAAATATTGCATCCCTTACTGTTTAATACCACCATACCATGACCAAAGATTACATCACTTACTGACTGAATACTGCCATCCTATGGCCGACATACTGATTGAATACTGCCATACCAGGACCAAATATTACATCACTTAGTGATTGAATACCGCCATCCTATGACCAACTATTACATCACATATTGACTAAGTATGATAACCAAATAAAAATTTTCCCTTAAAGCAACCATATGACGGCTTGTTTTTATGGGAAAAGTTGTATTTTTTTAAATGCACCATTTGGGGTACGTATAATGTAGGGAAAAACATTTTCTGAAAGGAAATGAGAAAAAAAAACAGCAATTCTGCAATTGTCACTGTTTTGTAAGATCAATAACAATTTTAGGGAAACCTAACAGCCTTTATTATTTCTTTAAGTACAAAAAAGTCACATTTTACACAATAATTTGCCACTTTTTGGGTACTTTCCACCTGGCTCTGTACGTTTTAATACAATACTGTATCTGTATTGTAGTGTATTATGCCTGTCCACATAACACTGACAAGCTTAAAAATTTTGTTAGGCCGCACCTGCGATAGCAACCATCAGCATAACCAACCATAACATCTAAGGTGTGAGTGAGCTGAGTGAGCTGCACTCACTATTCTGCTGGTGGAGTCACTGTGTACATACAATACATTACTTATCCTGTACTGATCCTGAGTTACATCCTGTATTATACTCCAGAGCTGCACTCACTATTCTGCTGGTGCAGTCACTGTGTACATACATTACATTACTTATCCTGTACTGATCCTGAGTTACATCCTGTATTATACTCCAGAGCTGCACTCACTATTCTGCTGGTGCAGTCACTGTGTACATACATTACATTACTTATCCTGTACTGATCCTGAGTTACATCCTATATTATACTCCATAGCTGCACTCACTATTCTGCTGGTGCAGTCACTGTGTACATACAATACATTACTTATCCTGTACTGATCCTGAGTTACATCCTGTATTATACTCCATAGCTGCACTCACTATTCTGCTGGTGCAGTCACTGTGTACATACATTACATTACTTATCCTGTACTGATCCTGAGTTACATCCTGTATTATACTCCAGAGCTGCACTCACTATTCTGCTGGTGCAGTCACTGTGTACATACATTACTTATCCTGTACTGATCCTGAGTTACATCCTGTATTATACTCCAGAGCTGCACTCACTATTCTGCTGGTGCAGTCACTGTGTACATACATTACATTACTTATCCTGTACTGATCCTGAGTTACATCCTGTATTATACTCCAGAGCTGCACTCACTATTCTGCTGGTGCAGTCACTGTGTACATACATTACATTACTTATCCTGTACTGATCCTGAGTTACATCCTGTATTATACTCCAGAGCTGCACTTACTATTCTGCTGGTGCAGTCACTGTGTACATACATTACATTACTTATCCTGTACTGATCCTGAGTTACATCCTGTATTATACTCCAGAGCTGCACTCACTATTCTGCTGGTGGAGTCACTGTGTACATACATTACTTATCCTGTACTGATCCTGAGTTACATCCTGTATTATACTCCAGAGCTGCACTCACTATTCTGCTGGTGGAGTCACTGTGTATATACATTACATTACTTATCCTGTACTGATCCTGAGTTACATCCTGTATTATACTCCAGAGCTGCACTCACTATTCTGCTGGTGCAGTCACTGTGTACATACATTACATTACTTATCCTGTACTGATCCTGAGTTACATCCTGTATTATACTCCAGAGCTGCACTCACTATTCTGCTGGTGGAGTCACTGTGTACATACATTACTTATCCTGTACTGATCCTGAGTTACATCCTGTATTATACTCCAGAGCTGCACTCACTATTCTGCTGGTGGAGTCACTGTGTACATACATTACTTATCCTGTACTGATCCTGAGTTACATCCTGTATTATACTTCAGAGCTGCACTCACTATTCTGCTGGTACAGTCACTGTGTACATACATTACATTACTTATCCTGTACTGATCCTGAGTTACATCCTGTATTATACTCCAGAGCTGCACTCACTATTCTGCTGGTGGAGTCACTGTGTACATACATTACATTACTTATCCTGTACTGATCCTGAGTTACATCCTGTATTATACTCCAGAGCTGCACTCACTATTCTGCTGGTGCAGTCACTGTGTACATACATTACATTACTTATCCTGTACTGATCCTGAGTTACATCCTGTATTATACTCCAGAGCTGCACTCACTATTATGCTGGTGCAGACACTGTGTACATACATTACATTACTTATCCTGTACTGATCCTGAGTTACATCCTGTATTATACTCCAGAGCTGCACTCACTATTCTGCTGGTGCAGTCACTGTGTACATACATTACATTACTTATCCTGTACTGATCCTGAGTTACATCCTGTCTTATACTCCAGAGCTGCACTCACTATTCTGCTGGTGGAATCACTGTGTACTCTGGGGATTCACTCTGGTAGACAGGTTGTGCGGATGCAGTACAGAGGCAAATTACCAGTTCTTAAATCAAACTTCCGTGTTTATTCACACATAAAGCAAAAACAAAACGTCACTTTGCAGTCTTGGTGTTAGTTCACACACAATGGAAAGTCCACATAGCAAAAATCCCCTTGTTGGCAGTTCTGCCTCCAGCAGTCCATAGCAGGCTTTTAGGGGGCCCGTTTCCCTTACAGACGGGTCTCAGCCCTCCAGCACGGCACAAGCCTCATATCCCAGCACACACACCTCCTGAGCTCCACTGTCAGACTGAGGTAATCCTTCTCACCTGGCAGTGCTGGCTAGTTTTTAGGCCTGGCAAAAACCGGCCTGGAACATGGGGAGTAGTCACCCACCCAGCACTTTGACTACTCCCAGTAAGAGCCGTCCCGGATCAGCTATATAGTCATACTAAGTATTAAGGTGTCAAACAGCAACTGCTGCTGACACATAAAAACCGGCTCTTACTCCACCGAGGCCAGGAACCTCGGTGACACGTACCTATCATCCACGATGATTCCTTGTACCTTCTTACAGTACATACATTACATTACTTATCCTGTACTGATCCTGAGTTACATCCTGTATTATACTCCAGAGCTGCAGTCACTATTCTGCTGGTGCAGTCACTGTGTACATACATTACTTATCCTGTACTGATCCTGAGTTACGTCCTGTATTATACTCCAGAGCTGCACTCACTATTCTGCTGGTGGAGTCACTGTGTACATACATTACATTACTTATCCTGTACTGATCCTGAGTTACATCCTGTATTATACTCCAGAGCTGCACTCACTATTCTGCTGGTGGAGTCACTGTGTACATACATTACTTATCCTGTACTGATCCTGAGATACATCCTGTATTATACTCCAGAGCTGCACTCACTATTCTGCTGGTGGAGTCACTGTGTACATATATTACATTACTTATCCTGTACTGATCCTGAGTTACATCCTGTATTATACTCCAGAGCTGCACTCACTATTCTGCTGGTGCAGTCACTGTGTACATACATTACTTATCCTGTACTGATCCTGAGTTACGTCCTGTATTATACTCCAGAGCTGCACTCACTATTCTGCTGTGTGTTATTGGAAACAGTCATCAAACTTGTCTGGTGTTTTGTGATATGGGGAGCGGGATATATTTTGTGCTGCCATATGTATATTGTGCAGCAAGTGACATACCACGCTGCCATATTTGCCAACATATTGTAAAGATAGGACCCCAAAATAAATGTACTGTCCAGAACAGACCCCAAACTTTATGCAGACTTTAAACTTCTAAATAAATCCAGACATCAGATCAGAACTCAAAACAAATTCAGACCCTTAAATTAATGCAGACTCCAGATCCGAAAATATATTTAGACCTCAAATTTTATCCAAACTGCAGACGAGAGTTTTTAAATAATCTATTCCTGGCCCCAGAATTAATCCAGACCGCATCATTATTTTTCCCCTTCGACCTTACCCCTAAATTATTTCAGACCCGGCACTAGACCCTTAAATAAAAACTTTCTAATGGTATATAGGGTATATAAAAAATTCCACCGTAGCCCTCTCTTTCTGCCACGGCGTGATCTTTGATGAGTGTGTGACAGTCGGGAGGCCCCTCAGCTCTCTCCGTGAACATAAAACAAATCATTACAGCGGGGAGCCTCCTTAATGAGAGGTTAAGTGATGTGGAGATGCTGTAATTAGAAAACTGACTGCGACAAATCAGAGGAAAAGAGATAACTGTAAGTGAGACTGGTCTTAAAGGGCTTCTCCAGGACGTTATAAATAAAGCTGGTTGAAATGAACAACTCATTGGCTCCTACTTTGTTCCTTATTTCCTGCACTAAATTCAGTTCTGGAGATTTCCGGAGACCAGATTAGTCTCTAGGACATCCAGAACAAAGGGTCTCGTTTCTGAAAGCTGTCTAACAGTAAGGCTGCCTTTGTTGCCCATAGCAACCAATCAGAGATCAGCTCTCATTTATGAAACTGCTCTGGAAAAATGAAAGCAGAGCTCTGATTGGTTGCTATGGGTAACCACAACAGGTTTACTGCTAGAAAGCTTTATTAAATCACTATACGATGTCGTTGTCTCAATAAACTTTATATATAAACCTCGCAGAATCCCTGATGATATATTCCGGGTTTTTTTTTTCTATAAATTAGTAAAAGAGGACACTGGGACCCTCATCAGTCATAAGATAAGGTTTCCTTGAGTCCCTTGTGAGAATGGAGCGGTGTTGTCCATGTGTGACCACCTCCCCTTGCAGTTTGAAACAGCTGTACTCGCCAGTCCCATAGACAGTGAATGAAGTCATACAGACGACCACCGTTCTTGCCATAAGGTGGTCAGACCCCCATTGATCATACATCAAAAACATCAAAGCTAAGGAGATGGTCCATAGAGTCCTTTGGCCATGAGTCCAAGAGGCAAGAGCCAACATTTGAGGTCTCCATAGATGCCTTCTAGGAGGTGTCTCGCGTTGTCTGTCTCTCAGGTGTCGCTCTCTTTGTCCTGCAGCCATGTCTTTTATAGAGTCTGAGCCCCCCCCCCCCCCCTGCTGCCCACCCTGGCTGTCCTCCAGCCGCCCCCCTCCCCCACCTGTGTTTTCTGGTGTCTACAATTTTCATGCTTTCCCTGTCTGTCTCAGATTTGGATTCTGCAAATGGAAGGAAACTTTTATTACAAGTCACAGAAAGTTGCGTGCAAGCAACAAATGGCTCCGCCAACATGAGCAGGGGCATAACCTGAAGCTACTGGGACCCCTCAAGAACCAGAGCTCAGGTCCAACTGGAAGCTCTTCACCCCTACAGCTACTGCCCCCATCCATGAGTGACATCTTCTACACGTCCTTCCATAATACAGGGAGGAAAAATATCTAAAGCTGCAGAGTGAACGAGTGGTCTCCATCCGTTGGGATCTCCATCCTCGGGGTCTCTATACTTTGGTGTCTTTATCCTATGGGGTCCCGATACTATGGGGTCTCCATCCTATGGGGGTCTTCATCTGTTGTAAGATTACAAATCCCAGCAGGCCCTGACAGCTGAAGAGCCACAGGATGGAAACCACTTTTTGGGGAAGGGGTTTTTAACCCAATATGTGCATTATTCATCTTTTTTCTATTAAAGTTAATGATTCTTTTAGAGGCGATGGCGGGGGGGGGGGGGGGGGGGGGGGGAGGGTTGGAGTGGTGGTGGTGGGGGGCTTGGAGGTTGGAGGGTCTCCCAGCTCAGGACTCATCACTTGTCCATGGCAGAAAGTGTCTAAAAAGAATAGAAAGGGTGTCTCTAGCACTGGAGGACCTGGCACTTTCATGGCAGACCATTGATTTCTATTGGCAAAATGCAATACCTAATTTACCCTGTGGGGGCACTACAAATAAATTGAGCAGTTGCAACTGATCGCTGGGAAACCTAACAGCCTTTATTATTTCTTCAAGTACAAAAAAGTCACATTTTGCACAATAATTTGCGACTTTTCGGGTACTTTCCACCAGGCTCTGTACGTTTTAATAAAGAGTGGGTTGGGTTTAGCAGGAGGGGGTAGGTCAGGCAAATTTATCATAATTTACACCAGAATTTTGATTATACCTGAAAGATCCTAGCCGCTGTAGATTCCAGCCCAAAATGCAACAAATGTATTACGGGTGAAACCCAGATGTAGAATTTACATACGGCGAATTTACAATCCTTGCCACAATTTACGGTGCAGATTTTTTTTCTGTAGCATGTGGATGAGATTTCTTAACATTTCATTCACTTTGCTGGTATTGTACAATGCAGGATGGGGGAAGGGGGACCCTGTGCTGGAAATCGGTGGGGATCAGTCAGTTCTCCCCTATAACTTTCAGTTATGGCACAGCCCCTTTAAGGCTCATGTACTTTACAGGGCTGATAACAAGAGGGTGGAGTGTGAAATTAGCTGTTGCGGTAGGTGAGAAACATATTTGACATGACGAGTAACTGCAGAAATGTAATAATTAGCATTTGGTTGACTCATCTGTAGGAGAAGAGCAAAATAGGTGCAATGCTCTGCAGCTCTGCAGGTCAATGAGGCTAAAATCATACTATTCTTAGGGAATTTTCATAGATGTGAATTATAAAATTCTTGCAACCTGCAGCCACCACTAGAGGGAGCTCAGGAGATCACTGTTACTGTTTATACATAGCATTTAAAGAGGTTGTCTCACGAAAAATATTCTATAGCACCTGGATCTGAATACTTTTGTAATTGCGTGCAATTAAATAAAATGTATCTGTATAGCGCCACCTGCTGTTTTTTATAGCGCCACCTGTGATAGGGACAGAGCTGCAGCAGAAAGGACACACCCCCTGAGCTGCGATATGGACACAGCTGGAGCAGAAAGGACACCCCCCCGAGCTGCGATAGGGACAGAGCTGCAGCAGAAAGGACACCCCCCCTGAGCTGCGATAGGGACAGAGCTGCAGCAGAAAGGACACCCCCCTGAGCTGCAATAGGGACAGAGCTGCAGCAGAAAGGACACCCCCTGAGCTGCAATAGGGACAGAGCTGCAGCAGAAAGGACACACCCCTGAGCTGCGATAGGGACAGAGCTGCAGCAGAAAGGACACACCCCCTGAGCTGCAATAGGGACAGAGCTGCAGCAGAAAGGACACACCCCTGAGCTGCGATAGGGACAGAGCTGCAGCAGAAAGGACACACCCCCTGAGCTGCAATAGGGACAGAGCTGCAGCAGAAAGGACACACTCCCTGAGCTGCGATAGGGACAGTGCTGCAGCAGAAAGGACACACCCCCTGAGCTGCAGCAGAATGGACACTCCCATCAAGCCACCAGCCTGATATAAATCTAGCAGAGCAGTGAATGTGGAGATCTCTGGACCCATGTGAGGTACAGGGCTGGTTAGCTGTCTGATTCTCATTGCTTACATTAGTTATGGGACAAGACTGTATGCAGTAAGCTCCTCAGCTCCCCCTAGTGGTGGCTGCAGGTAGCCAGAATGTTATCATTTACCACTATGTCTATGTGGGGGATTTGGAGCAGTGTATCAGAAAAGCTATAATGAGAAATGAAGGTGTTATAAGGTGGAGCTCCACGTTCACTGGCTGCTTAGAGGATGAACACTTGACTTGTCGCCCAGTGGGTGGACAAGGCGGCATACATCACAGTCTGTAAATGGGAAGCTGTGTGATCGAGAGCTTCCTTCTCCCAGGCTGGAGATCTCTTCTGCCATCAGCGGCAGTTTATGTGGCGCCCGTAGGGAGATGAATGGAGTGTCAGGAGAGGACTCTCAGTCCCGCTCTCCACCAGAACTTGTTATTCTGACATACAGCGGGGTGCGGAGCGCCGGGAGTGCACCTGCTGGTATTAATCCGATGTGTCTGGGCCCCTGAGAAACACACGGATCAGCGAGGACAATAACAAAGCATTCATTAAATTAAACCTACACGTAACATACTGTCTACATTTATGGGTCACCCCCGAGAGAGAGCGACATACACGTGTAGCAGAGCTGGATTTGTCACTTAACTCTTTGTGGCTACATTGTTTGTACTCTGTGATAACTGGCTGGGAAAATATATGGAGGTCCTGTGCAAAATCTATGTAATCTATCTATCTATCTATTTATCTATCTATCTATCTATTATCTATCTATCTATTATCTATCTATCTATCATCTATTATCTATCTATTATCTATCTATTATCTATCTATTATCTATCTATTATCTATCTATTATCTATCTATTATCTATTATCTATCTATCTATCTATTATCTATTATCTATCTATTATCTCCTATCTATCTATCTATCTATCTATCTATTATCTATCTATTATCTATCTATCTATTATCTATCTAATATCTATCTATCTATCTATTATCTATCTATTATCTATCTATTATCTATCTATATATCTATTTATCTATCTATCTATCTATCTATCTATCTATCTATTATCTATCTAATATCTATCTATCTATCTATCTATTATCTATCTATCTATCTATCTATTATCTATCTATCTATTATCTCCTATCTATCTATCTATTATCTATCTATTATCTATCTATCTATCTATCTATTATCTATCTATTATCTATCTATCTAATATCTATCTATTATCTATCTATCATCTATCTATCTATCTATCTATCTATCTATCTATCTATCTATCTATCTATCTATCTATCTATCTTTGACCCTATTGACTTCTATGGAAGAGTTCTCTAGGTCAGGAGGTAGAAGATAAGCTGTGATATCACCTATGGTGGATCCTGTGTTATCTATATACAGATGAGATATCTGTCATTATAATCATGTCTGTCATAATAATGAGATGACTACTGAAAAGTTAACAGAACAGGAAATCATGACCCATTATTACACGTAGTGGCCAGTGTGAAAATCGAAGGATATCAATTTTTTTTAATATAGTGACACAGAAAATTAAAAACATCACAAAAATTCGAAAAAATGATTTAAACAATAGGTCATTTTCTGATGACACGCACCCTTTAAGGTCTTGATGAACATGGTGAAAGACACAAAAGACATTTCTAGCTGTCCCTATATTATATACTGCAGACATATTACACAGCATAGCTCTGTAGGAAGACTTGGGGTCTCTCAGAGGTGCAGAATTATGCCACCATGATGGACCCCATCCCGGGAATTAAGGACCTGTCCCCGTCGCTTTCTGTCCATTGTAGAGAGAAGCGTGACACGACCTGAAGCTGGCTCCCCTGTCTTTTGTACTAATGTTGAAACCTTTACACAAGTTCTTTCACCCATCAAGAATGGTGGGTGGTAGCAACCTGCTCTAGATACCACCTCTCCAAGTTCTTTGAAGCAAGGACTCTCTTTATGGTACTTAAGTTCTTGTCAAGCTTTTAGTAAATGTGCCGGAATGTGGCCCTAGATGCCATCACAATTGACTCCATTGGCACAAGCATGATACTAGACAGATTTGTAGCTGAAGGCAAAACTGTTGGTCACCAGACGGGTTTTCATAGAAGGTAGGGATCTCTGCCAGCAGTTGGCATCTGGGTCCCTGCCTCCGAATCATTGGGACCTCAGCCTATCGTTCAGTGTGTGATCCAGGTCCATGACTTCTTCTAATGGAGGATTTCATGGACCAACCTATGGGGAATTTGGAGGAAGACATGAAGACACAGGTGGTCTGTCCAGACTCTGCTCCATGCCGTAGTAGACTGCTTGAGCTCATTTCTGCAATCTCCCCTCTTGCATTTGCTCTGCGGAGACCAGACAGAGCGGCTGATTATTCTGAAGAGCTAGCAGATTGACAGCAGCAGATACTGAGAATCCACCAAATATACAGCAGCGCCACTCTCCAGAGGACAGGGCAACGACTGAGAAGAATTAACCCTCTACTTCACTGCGCCTACAGCCCCAGCACAAAATGCAAATACCTACATTTGCCGCCTAAAGTACCTACATGTACACCCCAAGTACCTATATGCCCCACGTCCCAGCCTAAGAACCATTATCCCAAAAATGAAATTTACATTGAGGGTCCACCAGGTTACACAGACAATAATTATATGAAGAATCCCCCCGACCTTCCCACAATGGTCCTGACATTGATCTACCAGATTGTACATTAGTCCTGATTTTTCTCAGGGTTGGGACTAAAAAGCTTTTAGACAATTCTGCAGTTCTCGACCTACCACAGATCTTCACTTTTCACCCCACCCCAAGCACATAGCTGGTGGACCACAAGTTGAGGGGCACAGCTGCCTTTTCTATCAATCGTCAGCTCTCTCGTAGCTATCTACCTATCTAATATCTATCTACTGTTAGAATCAGTGGGTGTGGAACCACTATGTCAACAAACCGGTTTGACTTTTGTGCTAAACCTAAGGGCGTTATCCTGGCGTCTCCCTGGTTTTCATCCTTTAACCCCTTATACAGGGATCTGGACTTCGCTGCGGAGGAGCTACCAGACCGCTACCTCCTGGAGTAGTCTCGATGTAGTTGACAATGCGTTTTCAAGGTAGGACCGAGCTGTTTCTTTCACCAATATTGGATTCTTCACTCTAGCACAGAGCCATCAGCATATTCGGACACAGATCGCACCAATAGTGAAGTACTGATAGTTCCAGTCAGGTAAAAAGGTTTTATTGTACTCACAGAAGCCAATATAAAACACTGTCTCCTAGACTATTGGTGCGATCTCTCGATATCCCACAGGATTGTGTTGGAAGAGAGGAATATTTATGTGGAGGGCGATTTAGTTCTCTGTGTCCGAACATGCTGATGGTTCTGTGCTAGAGTGAAGAATCCAACATTGCTAAAAAAGCAGCGCGGTCCTACCTTGAAAACGCATTGACTGTCTGTGTGAACATTGCCCCCTTCACATTTGGGACCAGCGACGCTGACAATACAGGCAACGTAACTGAAGTGTTTCTTTTATTTGATGTAGTTGACAGCTGACACGTGAGTTTGTGCGAATCCGTGACACAAGTCCAAGGTCAGAGCAGGCAGCTCAGGGTCAATACAGTAATCAGTCACAGGTCAGGTCAGACAATGAATAGTCAATACGGTAATCAGCCACTGGTCAGGTCAGACAGAAGAGGGGTCAGAATCCGGTAAACAGGCAGAGGTACACTGGCAGACAAATGGAACAGCACACCTTAGCAGGGGCTAGCGAGCTACAACACCAATTGCTCAGGCAGAGAATGAGAAAAACAGCACAGCATATACAGCAGAAGCTGATCAACACGTTAGAAACAGGCTAGCAGCTGCACACAGAACCGCAGGATGGTTTAACCCTTGCAATACTGCAGAATAAGACACACAGGCCTGCTTACGGAGCTGTGAAACTGCGACAGACACAGGCACGTGTGCCTTTAGCAGGACAGCACCGGGGTCAAGCCGTCGCCGTAACATATACAGTATCCTTTATGTAAATGAATGACCTTCCTTTGTTCACTGCAAAAAACTCTTAAAGGGTTTTCCCAAGACATCTGTTGTTTCCTAATACTGGACAGATCTTGAAGGAAGCGAGGGAAAATGAAAAAAAAAAGAGTCCAACAGGTGCTATAAATTTACTTACCTTGACTTTGCGGCTAAACCGAAGGGCATTATCCTGGTGGCTCCCTGGTTTTCCCCCATCACACCCTAAGTTCCCTTTCAGTACGTCTTTGGGAGGAAACCGGAGAACCCAGAGTAAACCCACGGAGAACATACAAACTCCATGCAGATGTTGTCCTTGGTTGGATTCGAACCCTGGGCCCAAGAACCCGCAAGACACCAGTGCTAACCACTGAGCTGCTCATCTCATCACTGCTACATTAAGAACATCTTCTGGTGTATTTTACAGGATGTTGGAGGGTACGTTGCCTAGCGACAACTTGACTTCCTGTCTGGGTGACTACCACTACACTACATGCTATGTGGTTACAGGAAGAGCTGTATAACAGATGACATTACGACTGATACCCATGAGTATAGTCAGCTATAGTTTGTCTGCTCTCCCCCCGGGGTTAGTAATTTTTTAAAATTAAATTCAGATCCATTCTACGTCTACAGCAGAGAGCTAATCTGCATATTCCATTTCCCAGGGAGCATTGCATGGCCTATAAGACTCCCTACACCAGTTCCGTCTCTCTCCGCAAGAAGTAACAGTACCCCTTGGACCTATGTCTACACCAGAGCACTAATCTGCATATCCCTTTTCCCAGGGAGCATTGCACGGCCTATAAGGCTCCCTATACCACTTCTTTAGCTCTCCATAAGGAGACCTAGTAATGCAGCAGCAAATTTCATTTAGAAAAAGAGGACCAAGCTTTGCAGACAGTGAACTTTCTACTTGATGCTTTACAGTGTAGCAATGATACACTCTGCAGAATGGGTTGAGGTCACCATCTAGTCTCCCTATGTGATGCGGATACACCCACTCTATAACAGTATTGTGGCTGGATAAGGTTTGAAGTTATTCCATCCAGTAATAAAAATTTATATTGTGATTTATGGCTCACGCACATGAATGAGTGTGCCGGCCGGGCCCTTGCTGTGGACCGCAAATTGTGGTCTGCAATGCACGGGCACCAACCGTGTGCCCACCATCTTCAGAAGCAAACCCATCCTCGATCCGCATCTGACGGTCTGCACCGCAAAAAAAATTGTGTATGCACTACTTTTTGTGGTGCGAAGGCACGAACAGAAAACCCACAGTAGCACTCCATAGTGCTTCCGTGCCTCCGTTCTGCACCGCATCTTCCGGATTGCGGACCAATTCAAGTGAATGACCGGTGCACATATATTGCAGACCCAATAACGGTCGTGTGCATAAGCCCTTAGGGCTACATTCACACGACCGTATGTAAATTGCGGTCCGCATGGTATGGCATTATTTTTTTGGGCGGATCCATTGTAACAATACCTATCCTTGTCCGCAAAACGGACTAGAATAGGACATGTTCTATTTTTTTTGCGGGGCTACGGAACGGACATATGGATGCGGAGTTCTCATCCAATCCACAAAAAAAAACGGAACGGACACGGAAACAAAAAACATTCGTGTGAATGTAGCCTAAGTTAATTTTAGGTTGGGACACTAAGGGCGATGTCTATCAGAAATATCTCCTCATGGTAGACCTGCAGTAGGAATAGACCCTAATACACATACACCTCCAGTGAAGGCAATGTGGCAAATACAACCCACCTCCAATTTTTTTGTCCTCAAAAACATGGGAGACTGTTGAGTTCTGCTTACTAAAGGAAAATGTAGTGCAAGCTACCAAAAAGATCTACAAGAAATATCCACCTTAAATATGAAGTTCTGAACCTAAAATCAGAAGACGACAGTAAAGATGTATCAATGAGATCCCACCAAATTCCAAAACGGATGACTATCCAGCTTTCTCCAATCGATGACTCTCCAGCTGTTCAGGCTGGAGACCACTGATCAATGCGTTGAAGATTTTCCATGACCTTATTGTTCTCTGTAGACCCCCACTGCCCCTTCTGTTTGGCAATGACATCTACATTCTTGGTTGAATTTCATGTTCCTTTTGAGCACTTTTACAAATTTCAACAAAAATTCAAAAACAGTATAAAACATCAGATCCCAATTTTTGAAATTTGATGCCCTGCTGATATCAGAATGGACTAAAATAATAGATGTGAACTTTGATTTCAATTTTACTATTTCTCAAAATGAGCATTTGAAGGAGACCCCACTCATAATGCCTAATGGCAAAACTCCTCTTAGATGCAGACGAGGAAAACTTTTTGCATCTCCTAGCCCAGTGTCAGTTGCTATGGGCCATGGGGATTTGACTCCGAATGGCTAAATCACATTTTTTGAGTGCATCCTTATATGATCTCTGGAATCTACCTCTTGATCATACATGTCGTCTGGTTAGGGACAATTTTATCCTGACTTCTCACCCTAGTGGCTTTATATATAAACATAAACATAAGGAGACAAAAACAACTTCTCCCTGAGTTATTAAGGCGGACAATCCAAACTTATTTTATGCACCTAGTAAGGCCAAAAGTTAGGCCTTACTAGGACTTACTTAGGCCTTACTAGGATACCTTTTGTTTCCCATGTCTTGAACTGGTCACACCTAGAGCTGGCCGTACACATTCGGTAGTCAGACGAACACTCGTATGGCCCAACAACTATTCCTCCTGACACCTCCGCCCGCCAACTGCATGATCCATCTCTTTCCCTGACATCTGCATTTGGTGGAGAATTGGGAGGCCCCATACCGATGAGAAGGTTGTCCGCTCCCATTGAAATTGGTGGGTTCCACTGACATTCATCTAATGTGTATGGCCAGCTTCAGGCTCCAACGCCCATGAGAGCTAAAAACTTTTACCATTTCAGAACCTTAACCCGACTCTAGGTTTTGTCCTGATGTAGAACTCAAGCCAAGACCTATCAAAGAGGTGTTCTAGATTCTCCAGACTATACAAGACTGATAAATCTTACTGTTATGATCATTTTCTTCACCGACTAAGTACCAAACAATACGGACAGGCAGGACACCCAGCATATATAGAGTCCACAGAGCACCCAAAAAGTGCCATACAGTACAGATAAAGTAGACATAATGGTGCAGGATGTCTTGGTGCCCACACTGCTTTGAGACACCATTGAAATAACTCTCTATTCCCCAAAATTCTTTAAAATCTTACGCTGCATTGTCGCTTTCATGTCTCCTTTGAATAGGTTTTACTTGCAACTTTTTGTCAAACAAAATGTCAAATGTACAAAGAAATAAAGCTAAATGTGAGCACGGGAAAGTAATGTCCTCAAGTCTTACAAGTCAATTCTACTATAAAAGTTCTGGCAGGTTAGTTGTGGAGTTCTTGGAAATTATGGCCGCACACTCACAGTAAATGACTGGGTTCCTCAGGTTGTCTCTCTCCCAGCACAAGGAATAGCGTAGGGTTGCAGAAGTGCAGGTAGAGAGCGACGGGGGCTTTTCCCTGGGAGACCACCAGAAGCTGCAACAATGAAGAACCACTTGAGGAACCACAAAGCGAAATGATTGCATTGAGTGCTCTACACTGGAGTCGGTCATCATATCGCAACGCAAGGCCTAAAATATACATTACCTGTACATAGTGACATACAGAACACCAGGTGCCTCTTTACAGACAGTGTTTACATTTCAAAAATGTCTAAATCCAAATTTTGTAAAATAAAAAAATTGGGCACATTTTCACACTTGGAAATTGTATTTCCAAAATTCACAAGGGCACAATGTTTTTTTGCCTTTTCTTTTTAGATGCTGCTCTCAACATGCGAACGAGCAATTCTAACAGAGGCGGTCATTTTTTAAAGACGTAGTACCGCGAAAGAACAGTCAAAATACACGACCACATGACAATTACATAACAAAGAAACGCCACTTGTGTAAAGTGTCCGCCTCTGTGTGATTTATCCGCAGCGGCAGCCCGACTCTAGACAGCCACCTCTGCTCTGCCCGGCTTACAGGAAGACCAATGAGATCGGCGGTGACAACTACATTGAATCACGGCATAAAGAGTGGAGAAGGAAACCACATCAAGAAGACTGCTTTATATCAGACTTCCATACAGTAACCTAGCGCAAAAAAAAAGGCCTTCCAAAAAGTTTAGGTGCCCCTCTTATCATGGCAGGAGGATTTCGCTTGCTTGCTGCTCGAACAGTGATTGATACATCGTTGCCACATCTACATAATGATGCAATTTTTTGACATTTTTATTTCTAGAAATTTTTGTTTCACTTTTGGCATGAAATGCGTTATCATTTACGACGTGATAGGGTGACGCCACTTTTTGCTCCGACGGTTAAAGAATCGACTTACGATACGATAAAGTTCTAATAATAGGAGATGAAGCAAAAGAAACGGCCAAAAAATAAATAAAAAAAGTCATATGATTTTACCAAAATTTGGCCAAATATTTCCCCACAAATGTTGTCGCAATGGCACGTAGGGTGGTCCTGTCTCCACGTGAAGGTGAGGGGCACCGGCGGCGGCGGCTGTCTTATGGTTAACGTGGTAGCACCAGCGTAAGTGTCACCCATGGCTGCGAGAGTGTGTGTGAGCGCAGGAATCCAGCCGTAAGCCCCCCTCCTCCCCTCCCACAGCAAATAAGCTGCCAAAAGAAATCAGGAATGGAACTCTCTCTCCTTACCTTCTCTCCTCACCACAAGGGCTGCTGCTTGAGGCGCATTGGTGGAAGTGGAGAAGGGCAATGATCAGTCAATGGCCACAAGAAAGGCGACTTGGCTTGCAATCCTTGGCCCTTAGGGTTGGAGACACCAGGACAACATCAAAGCAACTTTAGGGGGGACACTTTAGGGGCCTATTGTCTGCCCGTGTTCAGATCTGCGCTTCTTGCGACTCCCCCTCTGGAAGCTGGGAGACTTGGTACGACCCAGGCATTCATGCCAAGTAGCTTTCACACATGGAAGCTTGTCTCAAGCATTTGCTGACAAGCCACAAACAAGACATTCTCCCTCCCACTTTTTTTTATTTTTTTTATCTTCTTCCTCCTTCCACCACCACCTCCCCCCTCCCCTCCTCCTCCTCCTCCTCCTTTCTTCTAAATGCAAACTAAAAACTCCAGTGACAGACAAACAGGGCAAGCAGAGAATGCAAGCAGGAGCTGGTGCTGTGCAAGAATGGGCGCACACGTACACACACACACACACACACACATGTGCACACACACACACATGCATGCACACACATGGGGCTGCAGCTAAAGGTGGGGGGAAGGGACAGCCTGGCTCTGCTTTATCCCAGCAAAATGGCAGAAGACACGATCATTGTTATGATCAAGGGCTCCTGACTCCTAATTATGCTAAATTCCAAGAATGGGATTTTAGACGACCCGCCTGGTGTCTCCTCCAGCCAAGGCCAGAGCCGCACGCCAGGGAGAGGAGTTATCCATACTTTCTCCTACAATATCCCCGCAGAATCGGGCGGTCACTGATACAATTAGTCGCCTCCGTCACAGTAACCCGGGGGGAGTGAAAAGTAAAAATATATAATCGGACACGCGGGCGACCAAAAGGATTATGTTCCATCAAACAACATTTTTTTTAAATTGAATTTCTTTTTTTATTTTATTAAAAATATTTAAATCATTTTTATTTATTTACCATGTTTCATTGTTTATGTTTTCTTTAGTTACATTTTTCCTTTTTTTTCATTTTAATGACATTTTTGGTCATTTTCTATTTTATTCTTTTTTATTGTAATACTTTAAGATTTTTAATTTTTTGTTTTTAAACGTTTAGGCTGCTTATACAATTTTATAGCTTGTCTTTCGCAATTGTGTAATCTGTTGGTCAGACGGTCAGCCATGGACCGTCGACGGGTGGAATCAAAATGAAAAAGAATAGTTTAAGTATAGGTTTTATCAGAAATATCAACATTTTTTTTTTTTTTTTACTTTTGTATCAGTTTATTCATTTATAAAGTGCCACCATATTCTGCAGCGCTGTACAGAGATTGTCACCATGCTCGCTGGTCCATGTCCCCATTGGGTATCAGAACCATGGAAAGAGAGAAGATGAAGGAAGATCTCTCTGACTGACAGTATACGTCTTCCAATCTATTATATTATATTAATATGTTAGCTAATAATGTCTCTAATTATTATCTACCCACCTGTACATTATCCATCTATGCTCCAATATCTATCTCCTATCTATCTATCTATCTATCTATCTATCTATCTATCTATCTATCTATCTATCTATCTATCTATCTATCTATCCTTCTCCTGAGGTTCTCTTTTGGGTGTGGAGTCTTTTCTATTAGACTAAAGACTCAAGTCTCTACAGAGAATACAGAGGCCGCCTAATGTGATCCTTGCAATGGTCCCACTTATGTCTTCAAGTGTCCCTGTCAGTAATGCAGCCATTGATGCTCACTTGTCTCCTGCTTTACGTTGACCTCTTCTTCGGGGGCTCTTTGTTGTAGATGTCTCAGTGCACTGGTTAGGAGGACTGTTGGGTAGACTATAGGCTTTAAGACAAAAGAGGAAAAGGAGAAGTGCCTTAAATACTTTGGAGACTGGCAAAGCTGTCCATAGATACGACGACCATGAGCAGCTATCATCCCATCTATAGAACAAATCCGACTGTGGACGGCCAACTTAACGTAGTCTATAGGATGGTGCGTTCTTTAGGGTGAAGAGCTTGGTGACCTTGTATGGGTCAGAAGAGTCATAGGAGGCTGGGATCAACAGGGACTGTCGAGGACCATGAGTTCCACACCCTTTTACTACTCAGCTTTATCACTAGAAGATCAGTGGGGGTCCAACTGCTGGGACTCCCATCGATAACTAGAATGTAGGTCCTTGTCATCAGTTGGAAAAAAATTGGTCACCACTGCTCCATTAACAGTCCATGGGACTGCTGAACATACCCGAGTACAGGGCTCCGCTAGCGCCGGTTGTCCCATAGGGCTTGTTGGAGTGGTGGTGCTAGACCGCCACTATATTCAAGAATGGAACATGGGAGCCACGTTCGTGTGAACAGTGGGGCCACCAGCAGTGGAACCCCTACCAATCTAACAGTTATGTGGGATAAATTGTTGTTACCAGAATACCCCTTTAAGTCCATCTCAAGATTATGAACACCCCCCATGTGAAAAAAAATGTATAGCTCCATACATTGCCCATTAAGTAGTGCCATGTTGTATTTCACCGCATGCAACTAGTGCAGTTATATAGTTCCCAAATAATAGCGCCGTATAGTGTGTACATGATGCCATACAGACACAAGATAATAACGCTCGTATCATAGAATTATTTATACCAGTGTCCCAATATTAGAGTAGTGCAAGGCACAAATCTTGGCAGTGGTTACAGTGCCCCTAAAATTGTAACACCTACGGTACCCCCATAATAAATCCAACCACAGTGCCCCTATAATTGTAACACCTACAGTACCCACATGATAGATCCAACCACAGCGCCCCTAAAATAGCGCCCCCATGATAGATCTAACCACGACGCCCCTATAATTGTAACACCTACGGTGCCCCCATAATAAATCCAACCACAGTGACCCTATATATGTAACATCTACTTTGCCCCATAATAGATACAACCATAGTACCCCTATAATTGTAACACCTACTGTGCCCCCATAATAGATACAACCACAGTGCCCCTATAATTGCAACATCTACTGTGCCCCATAATAAATCCAACCACAGTATCCCAATAATTGTATCACCTTCTGTGCCCCCATAACAGATCCAACCACAGTGCCCCTATAATTGTAACACCTACTATGCCCCCATAATAGATCCAACCACAGTGCCCCTATAATTGTAACACCCACAGTGCCCCCATAACAGATCCAACCACAGCGCCCGTATAATTGTAACACCTACTGTGCCCCCATAATAGATCCAACCACAGGGCCCCTATAATTGTAACACCCACAGTGCCCCCATAACAGATCCAACCACAATGCCCCTATAATTGTAACACCTACTGTGCCCCCATAACAGATCCAACCACAGGGCCCCTATAATTGTAACACTCACAGTGCTCCCATAACAGATCCAACCACAGGGCCCCTATAATTGTAACACTCACAGTGCCCCCATAATAGATCCAACCACAGTGCCCCTATAATTGTAACACCCACAGTGCCCCCATAACAGATCCAACCACAGCACCCCTATAATTGTAGCACCTACTGTGCCCCCATAATAGATCCAACCACAGTGCCCCTATAATTGTAACACCTACTGTGCCCCCATAACAGATCCAACCACAATTCCCCTATAATTGCAACACCTACTGTGCCCCCATAACAGACCCAACCACAGTGCCCCTATAATTGTAACACCCACAGTGCCCCCATAACAGATCCAACCACAGTGCCCCTATAATTGTAACACCTACTGTGCCCCCATAATAGATCCAACCACAGGGCCCCTATAATTGTAACACCCACAGTGCCCCCATAACATATCCAACCACAGTGCCCCTATAATTGTGACACCTACTATGCCCCCATAATAGATCCAACCACAGTGCCCCTATAATTGTAACACCCACAGTGCCCCCATAACAGATCCAACCACAGCGCCCCTATAATTGTAACACCTACTGTGCCCCCATAACAGATCCAACCACAGCGCCCCTATAATTGTAACACCCACAGTGCCCCCATAACAGATCCAACCACAGTGCCCCTATAATTGTAACACCTACTGTGCCCCCATAATAGATCCAACCACAGTGCCCCTATAATTGTAACACCCACAGTGCCCCCATAACATATCCAACCACAGTGCCCCTATAATTGTGACACCTACTATGCCCCCATAATAGATCCAACCACAGTGCCCCTATAATTGTAACACCCACAGTGCCCCCATAACAGATCCAACCACAGCGCCCCTATAATTGTAACACCTACAGTGCCCCCATAACAGATCCAACCACAGGGCCCCTATAATTGTAACACCTACTGTGCCCCCATAACAGATCCAACCACAATGCCCCTATAATTGTAACACCTACTGTGCCCCCATAACAGATCCAACCACAGCGCCCGTATAATTGTAACACCCACAGTGCCCCCATAACAGATCCAACTACAGTGCTTTTACAGTTGTAAGTCAATGATAAAAATCTGCAACAGAAATTGACATTTCATAATTTTTGGTGTGAACAATTTGCGCAGTATGTAAATGTCTGCGGATTTTCACACATGCCGATTTTGCAGTGTATTTTCAGATTTGTGTCAAAATCGCCAACTGATTTTTCCCATCCCATGTGGACATACCCTAATGGGGACCCAAGTGATAAGTGAGGTATTAGTGTATCTCTTTAATTCAGTGGTATAGACAGCCAAAAACAAACAAACAGAGAAGGATAGCTGGTACAGCTAGGCGCTGGCCTGCTTTGCCAAGGCTTGGAAGGGGCCAACACTTTAAGGGTTAATTTAAGAACAAGAAAGGTGGCAAGGGACTCGAGAGCTATGAATGAAAAGTAGGGATTGGATAACAGCCTGGCCACCCCCTCTTTAAAGAGTACCTAACAGCAGGGTCTACTCTAGTAGAACAAGCATACTGCTTGGTAGGGCTGATCCTGCTGATTAAAATGATACCTGTCCTGTGAAAATCGGTTGCGCCGTTCCTGGGAAAAAAGACTTTTATTCTATAGGCGAATCTGGGCTTCAGTGCTTTGAGGGGCGTGGCCACCACATGACATGGCCCCGCCTCTCAGTGCACCAAAGTTCACATGTACATAGGAAATACAAGTTTCTTCTGTCGAGAACGCCGTAACCAATTTTCACAAGACAGGTATCATTTTAATCAGCAGGAACAACCCTATCAGGTAGTATGCCTGATTTAATAGGCTTGATCCTGCACTTTAAAGAAGCCCTGTCACCAGGATCAACCCTATTAATCCAGTCATATAGCCTGGTAGGGTTGATCCAGCTGAGTAAAACGATGCTTGTCTTTTTTTTTTTTTTTTTTAGCTGCCTGCATTTTGGAGAAATGTACACTTTTATGTTTATGCAAATAAGGCATTGGAGCACCAGGAGGCGGCTGATGTGGTTTGAGCTGCTCTGGTGCTCCATACTGATGCCTCCGTTGTTATAAACACGTCCCCCTCCCCTGAGATTAACAGCGCTAGATGTGAGTCTAGGGGTGATTTCGCGTGCCTGTGCACTGGGTCGCTTGCATGCCGCGTCTGAACCGCAAAGATGATTAGTGCGCACGCAGATGAAGCTGACGGCGCCTCCACTTCTGGGCAAGCACTTGCGAGAAATCACCGCTAGACTTACGTCTAGCGCTATGAATCTAAGGGCTCGTTCACACGACCGTGTGAAGCCCGTGCCCATGCTGTGAACCGCAAATTGAGGCCCGCAATGCACGGGCACCTTCCGTTGGGCAGGCGCATGGGGATCGCTGACCCATTCACTTGAATGGGTCCGCGATCCTTCCTTTCCGCAAAAAGATAGAGCAAGTTCTATCTTTTTGCGGTGTGGAAGCACGAAACGGAACCCCAGAAAGCACTCCGTAGTGTTCCGTTCCGCATCTGTGGATTTGCGGACCCATTGAAATGAATGGGTCCGAATTACGTGATTCATGCGGTCCGCAATACGGCAACGGGCATCACACGTTCATGTGAAAGAGCCCTAAGGGTTTTTAACAATGGAGGTGTCTGTACTGAGCACCAGGGGTGCTCAAACCACATCAGCCCGCCTCCTGGTGCTCAAATACCTCATATGCATAAACATAAAAGTGTACATTTCTCCAAAACGTCTGCACCTACAAAGAAAAGGACAAGTATCGTTTTACTCAGCTGGATCAACCCTACCAGGCTATACACCTGGTTTAATAGGGTTGACCCTGGCGACAGAGCCTCTTTAAGTAAATTCTTTGGTAGATGACGTAGAGGAGGTGGAGGTCATGTATGGGACTTATGGAGGTGGTGTTGGGATCGACTGGAGGGAAGGTGACCCCTCTTCAATGACATGGTATGTGGATGGCGGTATTTTTCCCACTGAGGCAGTCTTGGGGAACCAGGAGGCAGTACCTGGACAGATTCATCATCCCCGAGCTGTCACAGTGCGACTGCAGACTGGTACTTTTTTGGTACTGTGTAAGGGCCACCCATGACCTACAATGAGACAGACCTTCTGTATTTAGTTTTTGTGATGTTCAGGATATTGATTAGAAGTTTAGATGGTTAATGAGGCCTCCGCAGCCATTATTTTTCCATCGTCACATAGCTTTATTTGTCAGGGGAAAAGGACATACCCTAGTCATGTCCACATTGAACCGGAGAACTAGACCTGGGCTGAAATGGCCCACCAGGGTAACTGAGGATCCTCCCAGGATCCGACACAATAATGGGCTCCAAAGGTCCAAGAGAAGACAAAGCCACTTGGAGCTGACGTTGACACCAATCTCTTGCCGCTAGGGTCTACGCTGTGTATAAATGGAAGAAGACCCTCAGAATCAAGGTACCCCAGTCCGACACTGGCACCAACCACATCCAGTATCCTCACACACCTGCTTCTGTCTGTCCGTGGAGGACATTTTACTAGACATCTGGCTTGGAGCTCCTCAAGGATCCCTATAGATTTTTTTTTCTTGGAGAAGTAATTGTTTTTTTTATAACCTCGGCCTTCAGAGCTGACTCTAAATATAGCCGCCTCTTCTCCGCCGTCCTGATAGGACCAAAATCGATGGAAGAAAAGGAAAACCAGTCAAGTGGAACTTTTTGTTTTATAGAACTTGTGCTTCTTTTTCTTCGCCGCCGCCTCCTCCTAAGGGAGATATCACAAGTGAATCCTCGACGTTCTCAGTAGCTGCAGCAGAATCCTCTGCACCGGGGGATTCCACCAGTAACTGCGAATTCCACTGCGTCGCTCCCATAAACATTTAGATAACAAACATTTTTTTTCACATCCCACTCATCAGCCAGAAATAGAGACTGCGGCGCCCCGGCCATCGCTGCGCGAGGCAGACGCTGGATTACCAGATTCTCAATAATCTCTTCGTATATCAGCTTTTTTTTTTTTTGGAAGAAAGGCAATTATTTGTGTCTGCATCATGTCAGCCCCGTCAGCCGTAATTACCAGCTCTGCGCATCCTTCACGCTCACAGTTATTGTAAATCAAAGATGATTTTATTTATTTCATTTTTGGGCCTTTATTGTAATGCTAATGCTGGCTTGTTTTCCTTTGTGCTGAAGAAAGTTGTGTGTCCTGCCCTCTAGTGGCAGGAAGAGGATTGAACCGCGTTCTCGCTGCGTATTAGGGCTGAAGGGATGATGTATCTATTTATTACACAGCACGTCTGTCTATGTACTATCTATTATCTATTATCTATCTATATATCTATCTATCTCTCTATCTATTATCTATCTATTATATATCTCTATCATATCTACCTATTCATTATCTATCTATCTCTCATATCTATCTATCTAATATACAGTCGTGGCCAAAAGTTTTGAGAATTACATAAATATTGGAAATGGGAAAAGTTGCTGCTTAAGTTTGTATAATAGCAATTTGCATATACTCCAGAATGTTATGAAGAGTGATCAGATGAATTGCATAGTCCTTCTTTGCCATGAAAATTAACTTAATCCCAAAAAACCTTTCCACTGCATTTCATTGCTGTCATTAAAGGACCTGCTGAGATCATTTCAGTAATCGTCTTGTTAACTCAGGTGAGAATGTTGACGAGCACAAGGCTGGAGATCATTATGTCAGGCTGATTGGATTAAAATGGCAGACTTGACATGTTAAAAGGAGGGTGATGCTCGAAATCATTGTTCTTCCATTGTTAACCATGGTGATCTGCAAAGAAACGCATGCAGCCATCATTGCGTTGCATAAAAATGGCTTCACAGGCAAGGATATTGTGGCTACTAAGATTGCACCTCAATCAACAATTTATAGGATCATCAAGAACTTCAAGGAAAGAGGTTCAATTCTTGTTAAGAAGGCTTCAGGGCGTCCAAGAAAGTCCAGCAAGCGCCAGGATTGTCTCCTAAAGAGGATTCAGCTGCGGGATCGGAGTGCCACCAGTGCAGAGCTTGCTCAGGAATGGCAGCAGGCAGGTGTGAGCGCATCTGCACGCACAGTGAGGCCAAGACTTTTGGAAGATGGCCTGGTGTCAAGAAGGGCAGCAAAGAAGCCACTTCTCTCCAAAAAAAACATCAGAACCAGATTGATCTTCTGCAGAAAGTATGGTGAATGGACTGCTGAGGACTGGGGCAAAGTCATATTCTCCGATGAAGCCTCTTTCTGATTGTTTGGGGCATCTGGAAAAAGGCTTGTCCGGAGAAGAAAAGGTGAGTTCTACCATCAGTCCTGTGTCATGTCAACAGTAAAGCATCCTGAGACCATTCATGTGTGGGGTTGCTTCTCATCCAAGGGAGTGGGCTCACTCACAATTTTACCCAAAAACACAGCCATGAATAAAGAATGGCACCAAAACACCCTCCAACAGCAACTTCTTCCAACAATCCAACAACAGTTTGGTGAAGAACAATGCATTTTCCAGCACGATGGAGCACCGTGCCATAAGGCAAAAGTGATAACTAAGTGGCTCGGGGACCAAAACATTGACATTTTGGGTCCATGGCCTGGAAACTCCCCAGATCTTAATCCCATTAAGAACTTGTGGTCAATCCTCAAGAGGCAGGTGGACAAACAAAAACCCACTAATTCTGACAAACTCCAAGAAGTGATTATGAAAGAATGGGTTGCTATCAGTCAGGAATTTGCCCAGAAGTTGATTGAGAGCATGACCAGTCGAATTGCAGAGGTCCTGAAAAAGAAGGGCCAACGCTGCAAATACTGACTCTTTGCATAAATGTCCTGTAATTGTCGATAAAAGCCTTTGAAACTTATGAAGTTCGTGTAATTATATTTCACTACATCACAGAAACAACTGAAACAAAGATCTAAAAGCAGTTTAGCAGCAAACTTTGTGAAAACTAATATTTGTGTCATTCTCAAAACTTTTGGCCACGACTGTATTATCTATTTATTATCTATCTATTACTATCTATCTATCTATCTATCTATCTATCTATCTATCTATCTATCTATCTACAGCGAAAAAAAGCCAGCAGCACACCATGGAGTTCAAAGAAACACGTGCGGTTTATTCACCCAGTGTCATGTAGCAGCGACGTTTCAACCGCTTGTTGTCGTCTTTGGGCTCTTTCACACTTGCGTTCTTTTCTTCCGGCATAGAGTTCCGTCGTCGGGGCTCTATGCCGGAAGAATCCTGATCAGGATTATCCTAATCCATTCTGAATGGAGAGAAATCCGTTCAGGATGCATCAGGATGTCTTCAGTTCCGGAACGGAACGTTTTTTGGCCGGAGAAAATACCGCAGCATGCTGCTCTTTGCTCCGGTCAAAAATCCTGAACACTTGCCGCAAGGCCGGATCCGGAATTAATGCCCATTGAAAGGCATTAATCCGGATCCGGCCTTAAGCTAAACGTCGTTTCGGCGCATTACCGGATCCAACGTTTAGCTTTTTCTGAATGGTTACCATGGCTGCTGGGACGCTAAAGTCCTGGCAGCCATGGTAAAGTGTAGTGGGGAGCGGGGGAGCAGTATACTTACCGTCCGTGCGGCTCCCGGGGCGCTCCAGAGTGACATCAGGGCGCCCCACGCGCATGGATGACGTGTCGCATGGATCACGTCATCCATGCGCATGGGGCGCTCTGACGTCATTCTGGAGCGCCCCGGGAGCCGCACAGACGGTAAGTATACTGCTCCCCCGCTCCCCACTACTACTATGGCAACCAGGACTTTAATAGCGTCCTGGTTGCCATAGTAACACTGAACGCATTTTGAAGATGGATCCGTCTTCAAATGCTTTCAGTTCACTTGCGGTGTAACGGATCCGGCGGGCACCTCCGGCAAATGGAGTACACGACGGATCCGGACAACGCAAGTGTGAAAGAGGCCTTTCTCGAGCTATGTGCACATGTGTTACAACCACAGAGTATATAGGAGTGTCAATTAATGATACAATAAAATCAATCAAATACATAAGTGAACAAAATTCATCATGATAACATCTGAAGCATATAAAAATCTCATTGTCAGTTTCCAAAGTAGATAAAATAAAATAAATTCTCAGCGCTGTATAACCAACTACATGATACATTGTGAACATACGTGATAGAATGTAATTAATCATTACACAATACAGGTGCGCCCATTACATAGTGTAAATTAAAAGACTCACACAATCAGCGGATACACTGCACACATGGAGCACCGCGGTCTTAGTGGCGTTCCCATTCAGCTTCTGCGCATGAGCGGGAACACTAAATGTCGCGATCCTTCAGGTGCAGAGAAACTCAATAGAGCCCATATCAAAGATGGCGGCTCGATCCGGCCAGGCTCAGATGTGCGCATGTCTATGCAGTAGAGGCCTCCCACTTCGAGTCATGTGATCATTATCACGTGATCCAGACAACGTCAGGTAAACAAAGTCATAGAGAAACTAAACGGATCGCTGTGGGTCAGGATCGCATGCACACCCAAGTTCACCAATAATATGCGGATCTCGCACATATGGGAACTTAGGGTCAGGCGTCCTGTCAACCCTCATGTCTTACTACAAATCCATTCAACCAGTGCACATTACGGGAAAGGATGGTGTCCCACAGCTAAGACCAACCGGACCAGTAGTAAGGTCTTCGCCGTGATCGGGCAACGGCGGCGTCGCCGCGGCGAACCGCCCCCGTCCCCCATGAGACACCGCACCAATCCACCAAGTGCACTAAGTAGTTAGAGCAAACCCTGGTGTAATCCTTTGTGAAAAAGGAACAAGACCTCATTCAAATATCAAAAATATTCACTGTGTGGGTGAACCTAGAACCGCCATATAACAAGCGTCACATATGTAGCAGAATTCAGATCGGGCCGTCATACAAGATGTTTTATGAGAAATATAGAACAGAATGTGGGGAGCTGGTAAGACCCAGAGCGCTCTTGTCTTTATGCAGGATGTCAGTCATGATTGGGATTAATAGCCAAATCTATAAAAAATACAGAAAAAGAAAATGTTAAAATATTTCAGCTTGGTTGTTTTATACACATGTTCACTATACCCAACATAGGAACTAAGGACAACACGGTACACGGGGAGAGACACCACTAATCCACCCTAAAGTCAACATTCAGGCCATTAGGCCTCAGGGTCTTCAAAGTAAAAATCCAAAATAACTCTCGCTTTTTAACCACCTCAGCCCCTATAGCTTAAACACCCTGAAAGACCAGGCCACTTTTTACACTTCTGACCTACACTACTTTCACCGTTTATTGCTCGGTCATGCAACTTACCACCCAAATGAATTTTACCTCCTTTTCTTGTCACTAATAGAGCTTTCGTTTGGTGGTATTTCATTGCTGCTGACATTTTAACTTTTTTTGTTATTAATCGAAATTTAACGATTTTTTGGCAAAAAAATGACATTTTTCACTTTCAGTTGTAAAATTTTGCAAAAAAAACGACATCCATATATAAATTTTTCTCTAAATTTATTGTTCTACATGTCTTTGATAAAAAAAAAAATGTTTGGGTAAAAAAAAAAATGGTTTGGGTAAAAGCTATAGCGTTTACAAACTATGGTACAAAAATGTGAATTTCCGCTTTTTGAAGCAGCTCTGACTTTCTGAGCACCTGTCATGTTTCCTGAGGTTCTACAATGCCCAGACAGTACAAACACCCCACAAATGACCCTATTTTGGAAAGTAGACACCCTAAGGTATTCGCTGATGGGCATAGTGAGTTCATAGAACTTTTTATTTTTTCTCACAAGTTAGTGGAAAATGATGATTTTTATTTTATTTTATTTTTTTCTTACAAAGTCTCATATTCCACTAACTTGTGACAAAAAATAAAAACTTCTATGAACTCACTATGCCCATCAGCGAATACCTTGGGGTGTCTTCTTTCCAAAATGGGGTCACTTGTGGGGTAGTTATACTGCCCTGGCATTCTAAAAAAGTGTCACACATGTGGTATCTCCGTACTCAGGAGAAGTTGGGCAATGTGTTTTGGGGTGTCATTTTACATATACCCATGCTGGGTGAGATAAATATCTTGGTCAAATGCCAACTTTGTATAAAAAATGGGAAAAGTTGTCTTTTGCCAAGATATTTCTCTCACCCAGCATGGGTATATGTAAAATGACACCCCAAAACACATTGCCCAACTTCTCCTGAGTACGGCAATACCACATGTGTGACACTTTTTTGCAGCCTAGGTGGGCAAAGGGGCCCACATTCCAAAGAGCACCTTTCGGATTTCACCGGCCATTTTTTACACATTTTGATTTCAAACTACTTACCACACATTTGGGCCCCTAGAATGCCAGGGCAGTATAACTACCCCACAAGTGACCCCATTTTGGAAAGAAGACACCCCAAGGTATTCCGTGAGGGGCATGGAGAGTTCCTAGAATTTTATATTTTTTGTCACAAGTTAGCGGAAAATGATGATTCCTTTTTTTTATTTTTTTATTTCTTACAAAGTCTCATATTCCACTAACTTGTGACAAAAAATAAAAGCTTCTATAAACTCACTATGCCCATCAGTGAATACCTTGGGGTGTCTTCTTTCCAAAATGGGGTCACTTGTGGGGTAGTTATACTGCCCTGGCATTCTAGGGGCCCAAATGTGTGGTAAGAAGTTTGAAATCAAAATCTGTAAAAAATGGCCGGTGAAATCCGAAAGGTGCTCTTTGGAATGTGGGCCCCTTTGCCCACCTAGGCTTCAAAAAAGTGTCACACATCTGGTATCGCTGTACTCAGGAGAAGTTGGGCAATGTGTTTTGGGGTGTCATTTTACATATACCCATGCTGGGTGAGAGAAATATCTTGGCAAAAGACAACTTTTCCCATTTTTTATACAAAGTTGCCATTTGACCAAGATATTTATCTCAGCCAGCATGGGTATATGTAAAATGACACCCCAAAACACATTGCCCAACTTCTCCTGAGTACGGTGATACCAGATGTGTGACACTTTTTTGCAGCCTAGATGCGCAAAGGGGCCCACATTCCTTTTATGAGGGCATTTTTAGACATTTGGATCCCAGACTTCTTCTCACGCTTTAGGGCCCCTAAAATACCAGGGCAGTATAAATACCCCACATGTGACCCCATTTTGGAAAGAAGACACCCCAAGGTATTCAATGAGGGGCATGGCGAGTTCATCGAAATTTTTTTTTTGGCACAAGTTAGCGGAAATTGATTTTTTATTTTTTTTTCTCACAAAGTCTCCCTTTCCGCTAACTTGGGACAAAAATTTCAATCTTTCATGGACTCAATATGCCCCTCACGGAATACCTGGGGGTGTCTTCTTTCCGAAATGGGGTCACATGTGGGGTATTTATACTGCCCTGGCATTCTAGGGGCCCTAAAGCGTGAGAAGAAGTCTGGAATATAAATGTTTAAAAATTTTCCGCATTTTCCGCATTTGGATTTGTGTTTTGCGGATCCGATCCATGTATCAGTGGATCCGTAAAAATCATGCGGACGTCTGAATGGAGCCTTACAGGGGAGTGATTAATGACAGGGGGGTGATCAATGACAGGGGGGTGATCAGGGAGTCTATATGGGGTGATCACCCCCCTGTAAGGCTCCATTCGGACGTCCGCATGATTTTTACGGAACCGATCCATGTATCGGTGGATCCGTAAAAATCATGCGGATGTCTGAATGGAGCCTTACAGGGGAGTGATCAATGACAGGGGGGTGATCAATGACAGGGGGGTGATCAGGGAGTCTATATGGGGTGATCACCCCCCTGTAAGGCTCCATTCAGACGTCCGCATGATTTTTACGGATCCGATCCATGTATCAGTGGATCCGTAAAAATCATGCGGACGTCTGAATGGAGCCTTACAGGGGAGTGATCAATGACAGGGGGGTGATCAGGGAGTCTATATGGGGTGATCACCCCCGTCATTGATCATCCCCCTGTAAGGCTCCATTCAGACGTCCGCATGATTTTTACGGATCCGATCCATGTATCAGTGGATCCGTAAAAATCATGCGGATGTCTGAATGGAGCCTTACAGGGGAGTGATCAATGACAGGGGGGTGATCAATGACAGGGGGGTGATCAGGGAGTCTATATGGGGTGATCAGGGGTGATCAGTGGTTCATAAGGGGTTAATAAGTGACGGGGGGGGGGGGGGTAGTGTAGTGTAGTGGTGTTTGGTGCTACTTTACTGAGCTACCTGTGTCCTCTGGTGGTCGATCCAAACAAAAGGGGACAACCAGAGGACCAGGTAGCAGGTATATTAGACGCTGTTATCAAAACAGCGTCTAATATACCTGTTAGGGGTTAAAAAAATCGCATCTCCAGCCTGCCAGCGAACGATCGCCGCTGGCAGGCTGGAGATCCACTCACTTACCTTCCGATCCTGTGAACGCGCGCGCCTGTGTGCGCGCGTTCACAGGAAATCTCGCGTGACTCTGCGCCAGGCTGCCGCCTCCGGAACGCAATCCTGCATTAGGCAGTCCGGAGGCGGTTAAGGAGGGCCTTCCTATCTCCACCACGCCGCCCATTTGTATCTGCTCTAATATGCGGAACCTAAGATCTTTTTCCGCCTCCTTAAAGTGCTTGGAGACTGGCAAATCCATTTTTTCTTTTCTGATGGAGTATCGATGCTGATTTAATCGCGTCGATTGACCATGAGTTGGGTCTCCAGGCAGTAAAAGCATGTTTGAGACATTCAGACTACACTGAAACTTGTCAAACTTTTATCTTGACACTTTTGAGATTTGTGTTGACTAAAAATTATTTTTTGTTTCAGGACGATTTCTTTGTGCAGATGCGTGGGACTGCGATGGGGTCCAATGTGGCGCCCACCTATGCTAACATCTAAATGTCCCACCTTGAGAAGTCGTTCGTTTAAGGTAGCCACCACTTCAGACATGTTCTGGGGTGGTGGCGCTATATCGACGATATCTTCTTGGTGTGGACGGGCGACACGTTGGGCCTCCTCGCGTTCCACGCATTTCTCAATGAGATCGATCCCACGGTAAAATTCACTGTGGTCCATTCGACTGATAAACTACAATTTCTGGACACAGAGGTCCAGATCATGGGACGGGGTTTGGTCACCGATCTCTATGTGAAAAGCACCGATAAAAACACATTGTTGCGCTTTGATAGTCATCATCCCCGTTCCATGATTCGGTCGTTACCCTATAGTCTCAGAGTAAAGAGGATCGTGAGGGATAAATTGACTAGGGAAGTACAATTTAATGAAATGGGTAAGAAATTCGCTGCCCGAGGATATCCCAAGAAATTGATTAGGGGGAGTATTTTGCGAGTTGACAGTAATCCAACATCAATCCCCAGTGAGGATACTGCAAGAGCCCCCCGTATTCCCTTTATCTCCCAGTTCTCTGCTGACAGTCCGCAAATCGCAACTGTCATCAGAAAACATTGGAAGATGATAGGGAATAGTTTTCCTCAGATTGAGGAGTTCCATACACCTCCACTATTCTCATATCGGAGAGGGCGTAACCTAGGTGGCAGGCTGGTGAAGTCTGATGTTGGTAAGACCACGTGGGACGTTAAGACACGATTAAATCAGCATCGATACTCCATCAGAAAAGAAAAAATGGATTTGCCAGTCTCCAAGCACTTTAAGGAGGCGGACATTCGGAAAAAGATCTTAGGTTCCGCATATTACAGCAGATACAAATGGGCGGCGTGGTGGAGATAGGAAGGCCCTCCTTAAAAAGCGAGAGTTATTTTGGATTTTTACTTTGAAGACCCTGAGGCCTAATGGCCTGAATGTTGACTTTAGGGTGGATTAGTGGTGTCTCTCCCCCTGTACCGTGTTGTCCTTAGTCCCTATGTTGGGTATAGTGAACATGTGTATAAAACAACCAAGCTGAAGTATTTTAACATTTTCTTTTTCTGTATTTTTTATAGATTTGGCTATTAATCCCAATCATGACTGACATCCTGCATAAAGACAAGAGCGCTCTGGGTCTTACCAGCTCCCCACATTCTGTTCTATATTTCTCATAAAACATCTTGTATGACGGCCCGATCTGAATTCTGCTACATATGTGACGCTTGTTATATGGCGGTTGTAGGTTCACCCACACAGTGAATATTTTTGATATTTGAATGAGGTCTTGTTCCTTTTTCACAAAGGATTACACCAGGGTTTGCTCTAACTACTTAGTGCACTTGGTGGATTGGTGCGGTGTCTCATGGGGGACGGGGGCGGTTCGCCGCGGCGACGCCGCCGTTGCCCGATCACAGCGATGACCTTACTACTGGTCCGGTTGGTCTTAGCTGTGGGACACCATCCTTTCCCGTAATGTGCACTGGTTGAATGGATTTGTAGTAAGACATGAGGGTTGACAGGACGCCTGACCCTAAGTTCCCATATGTGCGAGATCCGTATATTATTGGTGAACTTGGGTGTGCATGCGATCCTGACCCACCGCTATCCGTTTAGTTTCTCTATGACTTTGTTTACCTGACGTTGTCTGGATCACGTGATAATGATCACATGACTCGAAGTGGGAGGCCTCTACTGCATAGACATGCGCACATCTGAGCCTGGCCGGATCGAGCCGCCATCTTTGATATGGGCTCTATTGAGTTTCTCTGCGCCTGAAGGATGGCGACATTTAGTGTTCCCGCTCATGCGCAGAAGCTGAATGGGAACGCCACTAAGACCGCGGTGCTCCATGTGCGCAGTGTATCAGCGGATTGTGTCAGTCTTGTAATGGGCGCACCTGTACTGTGTAATGATTAATTACATTCTATCACGTATGTTCACAATGTATCATGTAGTTGGTTATACAGCGCTGAGAATTTATTTTATTTTATGTACTTTGGAAACTGACAATGAGATTTTTATAAGCTTCAAATGTTATCATGATGAATTTTGTTCACTTATGTATTTGATTGATTTTATTGTATCATTAATTGACACATCTATATATTCTGTGGATGTAACACATGTGCACATAGCTCGAGAAAGACCGCGACAAGCGGTGGAAACGTCGCTGCTACTGACACTGGGCGAATAAACCGCACGGGTTTCTTTTAACTCCTTGGTGTGCGGCTGGCTTCTTTTCACTGTATTGAATTGGACCGTGGTGCTGGTTCAC